>NC_143553.1:57258125-57568645 GCF_054136105.1 Typopeltis vanoorti
AACTTAAAAATTAAGACATTCAGTGTTCATGTTATGAGTTGCTCTAAAAATCCAATTATTTCTCAAATATCGCAGTTGATAATTGTCATCGTACTTTCACGTGTCATTACCTTCAGCCCTTTAAATCTGTGGTATAACAAATGCATGACGCTTAATCTTGTGAATTAGATATCGGTGTTAGGAAATCCACGCAAAATATTCCATGTAGCTTTCAGGGATAAAAATGTCCTCCGCGTTGCTTGTTTAAAGCAAGTGTTAAATGATTTTTACTTTTGTTTTGATCAAGAACTAAATGCAATGACATGAAAATGGACAAATACTTCAATGCAACTCTACAACCGTTCAAAGGCTCCCTGTCTAGAGCAGGGGTTGCAAACTGGCGGCCTGCGAAAATCTCGTATCTGGTCCGCGACCTTAATGATTTCTTTTCTTAAGAAGAAAGTTTCTAATATCCTGTGGGGATTAAAACAAACAATTCAAACTTCTAAATGTTTTATGACAGCTTTAAACAAAAGTAAATGCTATTACTACAATTCTTTGTACCATGTTTTTCTCATCAAATGTTGGCAACATTGAATAGAAGTTACTTGTCACGCAGTCATTTTAAACTGCGTGATAAAATGTCAATAAGTTACAGGTTACAATTGTAATATGATGATAGCGTTAATAGAAAGTTACCTCGACTTATTTTTTTTGCCCATAACAATGTCTGAATTTAAAGTTAAAAGAAAAATAGATCAAGAAGCCAGAACTTGAAGACAAATGGGAGAAGACATTTCTTTGTGGAAGTAAAAAATATGCCAGCATGTTTGTAATGTAGACAAAGTGTTGCCGTGGTGAAAGAATATAACCTAAAATGCCATAATGAAAGAAACCATAAGAACTGTAATAAATATACAGAAAGATGCGTGATGACAAGCTTAAAGATTTAAAAAATGAACTGAAGTTTCAGGGAATATTTTCGAATGTTATCACAAGTGGTGATGCTGTTAAATGTAGTTACGTCATAAGTGAAAAACTTGCTCGGGCTTCGAAACCTTTAACTGAAGGAGAATGTATTAAAAATTGTATTTTAAGTGCAGTAGAAATCATATGTCCCGAAAAAAAAAGCAAGCATTTCAAAGTATAAGCCTATCAGTTTATATATAAGCCTAAAATATAATTGAATTTATATTGTCTAAACTTGTTTTATTTTTAAAATTTAAAAAAAAAATGGTTATAAATTTAAATAGTGGTGTAACAAAGGGCCTTTGTTACAGCCTTTCTTTATTTTAGTTGATGTTTTGGTTCACAGAATATTGAATACGGCTCACGTCTGATATACATCTAATTGACTGGTCCTTTGCTACGCTTGAGACCCTTGCTCTAGAGATAACTGAACAAAATATTGATATCGCCATAGTCACTATGAACATAAATTGTTTACAGTGATATGCGATGAAGCTGTTTAGAAGTATTAAATTACTCAAAATATTAAAGATAACAGCTAATTACCAAACAATCCTAACGTCAAATTGCTTGCGCTCCTTGAAGGCAAAAGTGCTCTTCTCTTGACCACCAGAGACGAATACAGTCTTCGAAATAGTATCATTTGCTACCATCAGGAGCATCTAGTACGCATTGCCTTTGTGGGAGCGAATAACTCGGGGGAAGGGGTGTGTCGAGAGGAGTCTTAATGACTGAAAACACAGTTCGGAATTTTTTTTCACGCTGTATTCCATTGTCTGCTTATCGTCTACTACGGCTAACTCAGCATTTGTGTCATGATAAAGTTGCACTTTCATGTTCAAATAACTTAATGTTCCTAATCAGTTCAATCTCAGTACAAAGTCGATTATCTCCATCACGAGGGCACCTATATTTAGTGCCGACCTTCGGACTTGGTTCCCATTAATTTATAGTGAGCGGGGATAACGTATTTACGCGTAGAATATCAGAATACAATTAATCAAACGAATCAAACCAATTTCGGGAGGATATTTTGTAAAAAAAAAACCGAAATTTCCTATTGTTCGGATTACTAATTTCCACGTCATATTTCAGTTAGCGTCATCAGGTCATTAAGTCCCAAAACACGACGCCCAACAAAACGTAGTCAGTTATTTGGACAATAACTCTCGAAGCTGAGGTCGAACTTTTGAGTATTATTTGTAAAACTGCTAAAGAGGCATTTTGTTGCTTGAAATAAATGCCAAGGAAATTCGATTTCTTAAATTGCAATGTTACTTCTAAGAGTTTTGATAATATTAGTTTAATTAGGGTGAATATTAAAGCAATTCTTACTATACAAATTAGAGATAGCAAAATTTGGGAGATTCCCCATTCGATAGGGTATTTCAGGTATCAAACATAATTTATGGATTATTAAAATAAATTTGTGATCCTCGCTAATTGCGCTATTTCCCCACCCCTTCTCTTTCTCATCTTACAGGAGTGCACATAACGAAGGTCAAAACGTAGTGCATACCACTGTTAACTGAGAAGCCTTCCGCATGTGTACATAGTGGGAAGGAACAGAATACTAGCAGCACATCCTGAGATCGGAGATACACGTGTTAGCTACACACACGCAGAACCCGGTGCGAGACATTCGGTATGCAATCAATTTTCGTGTTCTCACTTAAGTTAAATGCGGCATTCCGTGAATGCCGCGTTTAATTTACGAACCTTGGATCGCAACGAAGCTAGAACTTTCGAAATTTCCTTAGAAGGAGATGAAGGAATGTGCTATGCGTACTGAGCTGTTTGCTCTGCATGCGTTCTATCCGTTAGCTTGATGGGTCACGTGGAAAGCACGTTCGCTGTCCTGGGGAAGGACATTAAACATCAAGTTCTTTGTAAGTGATCTTCCCACATGATGGAAGGTTGGGTTACACATACGAACACAATGCATGTATATTGGGTAGATCTTCTAAAAATCCATTATAAAGGAGTGCTTGTGTCTGGAAGTAAATAATACAATAAAATAAGTCTACAATTCATTATCCACCTTCATATTCTTTCAGAATGGAATTCATTCTAGGTCATTTTTGCCCAGACGTGTATAATGGGTTTAATGTCTAATTGTTCCATGATCCTTTTCTCTTTATTGCTATGAGAAGCATAATCCTGCTTTTGAGATGCACGAGTGGCTTAATTCCTGTTTAATACGTTAGTATTGAACATCGTTTACTTAATTCAAATTAAAGTTCTTATTATTGTCCATAAACCATGTTTCTTCGGCGAGTTATCCTTTGAAAAATGTTTGAATTTAAACATTTTTCAAAGGATAACTCGCGGAATTTAAATTCAGTTTAATTTCATACTTTGAAGGGGTGCACAAATAACGTAAGTCCTTTTTGTCTTTAGATGCCGAGGGTTTCATTCACTATTCCAAATACGGGAAAGAGGGCAACGTCGATTTTATCTACGTTTATTAGTTTATGAAACTCGAACAGAACCTTGACGAGTGCTTTTCCCTTAATCTACGAATACCATGTGCATTTTCCTCAAAATAATGCTTTTACTCACCCGATACGACCAAGAAAGCACTTTGTTGTAACTTTAAAAGGCAATTTAACGCAAAGTCAGCTTCTACACAAACAGCCAACATAGTGGCTTCCTTACGCTTGACAAGAATTTTCATTTCTTTACTCAAGGAAAGTATCATGAAATACTTTGCAGCAATTCAGAATAATTGCCATTACTCTTGTACAGCTCATACCAAAATGCATACAGAGTACGGTTCTTTTAAAATGACAAACTGAAATCCAAAACAGATCATTATCACATTAATACGGTAATTAATCACCTTGATACAACTTCAGGGGACTGGAAAAGAAGACAAACTATAGTTCACCAACCAGACGTAGGCAAGCAATTTCTGTTCTGCATATTAGGTTTTATTTGGTAGAAGCTTACAAGTCGTTTAACTTTCCCACTCGTCGTCTTTGGAGGTTATTATCCCCATTATATTAATATATAATGTCAAGAACATTTACTTTCGAAAAGTCATTACGCCTTTTCTTTTTATAGTTATATATATAACTAAAAATAATCTGGCGGAAGAAGAGTACTGACCTCACTTTTTACAATTTAGAGAGCATGACACTGTTGGACTTTGCAGTATTTTTAACGAACTGTTTACTAGTCTCAACATCTCGAAATTAAAACCAGTTTGAATAAAAGTAAAGTAGAAAAACTGAAATCTCACTGCGCGCATGCCTTAAAAAAGTGTGTCGGGTGAAACTATTTTTATTGTTGGGGTAGGTGGATAAATTTGGGGTTTCTGCGTGTTACTGAGAATTATAACCTTGTAGGTAGATTTTAATGCGAGCGAGCATATTTGTATGAGGGTTATTGGCTGGGCTATACGTAGTGAGTATTCTATATTAAATGCAGTGAGTTTCATTTGGTCTCTTATCACCCCACCCCCAGTTCGACTTCTATCAAGCAACTGTGAGTTTGGTGCCGTAGATGATTATCTCACCTTGAATGATGATGTCTGTAACAATCATTTGTAGTGTAGTGCTCTCCTTTAGAACGCCCTTTTGCCAAAAATCTTTATGAAAGTGCAAAGTGGCCTTCGATAGACCTGATACACGCAACGTTGATTGCGATCTAACAGCTATCTCCTTCGTGCCAAACTACAATTGCGTCCAGCGGGCAAAAGACCCCCCCCTCCTCCTGTTCCTGCTAGCCAAACCGAATTGGGCATGTCTTAGGGATCCAGTGCTCAGGTAGGAATTTCAAATTACCTTATCGAACAGATTTGAAGTACTCAACCTATTGGATGATGTAGATGGGAAGAGGAGCTATTATCTACTTCTATTCTAGAGTGTGCCACCCACACCCCTATGTTCAGCTATCCGTCGTCGGACACAACCACTGAGTGCCTGGATCTGGTGGATAAACGAAAACAGGTCAAACGTCAATTACGAACTGTACCGGCAACTGAACAAAGAGGTTAGACAGAAGATGGAGGAACTTGAAGCCTTCTGGAATAGTGTCGCAGCTGATCTGGAAGAAGTAGCATCCAGGAATGAGTACAGGACTGTATATCAGATCCTCAGGAGGCTGAGTGGTAAAACCAAATCAACAAATGATAATATCACGAAGACAGATGGCACCTTCGTGAGCTTCCCTGTTGGGCACATTCAGAGGTGGGAAGATTTCTTCCAACAGCTTTATAACCACAACCAACCCGCAGAGGTCAATACCTGAACCGTCATCCATTGACCTGACAGAGAATCCGTTCTTCAACAGTAAACCAATGGTTATTCAAGTGCAATGTACTGCAATATCATTAAAGAATGGAAAGGCGCTCGGCAATTCACTACCGAAGTGATCAAAGCCCGGAAGAGATGTCCTGAAACAGCGGCTCCACGTCCTTCTGACACACATGTGGTGCTTGGATGCATCCCAGCAGTATGGAAAAAACCATCATCGTACAGATACTGAAGAAAGGTGATAGCTAGGAATGTAAGAACTGCCGCGACATTAGCCTTCTTTCGATCATCGGCAAAGTATTCATGAAGGTCATGCAAGCAAGGTTGCAGAAATACGGTGAACGGATCAGCCGTGAAGAACAAGCAAGTCGCATCGGTCTTGCACTGATCAAATATTTGCCATTCACCAACTGGTGGAGGAAAGAATCAGAAGCGAACAGTGATTGTCTTTATCGACTTCAAGTCCTGTTCGACTATGTTTATTAGCCCAATGTGACTTGACGTTTGCGATTAACAGTGCCATCTTTGCTGACTCAGATGCAGAAGCTACCGATATCCTTTACCACATTGCCCGTATCGCCCGACCGTACGGTCTAGGAATCAGTGTGGACACGAACAACGTTATGACCACAGATCACAGGCTGATGTTTATCTTTGTGGTGTCCAAAACGAGCATGTTCATAAATTCAAATATCTGGGTTATTTGTACATGAGAAGAAAGTGGCATCAACGACTGAAGTCCAGAGAAGGATTGGTCAGTCAAAAGAAGCTTTCGCCTCACTCATATGGTGCCTTTGGAAGACGTCATCTTTTGGCAGAGACAACATCTCTGCCAAGAACAAAATTCGCATCTTCCGGACACTGATCATACCAATCTTCATATATGGAGTAGAAACATGGACTCTGCCTACATCAGACATGAACAAGCTCGAAGTCTTCCAAATGCACTGCCTGCGATAGATCCTGAGCGTCTCGGTTCGTGATCGCCACTGTAACAGGACTATTCGTGGAAGTTGTGGCAACCAAACTACTATCGAAGAACAAATACAAAAACACGTACACTTCGGTGGTTTTCCACACTGCAGAATGAACACCAGTCGGATACCTCGCAAACTGCTCTAGCGTGAACGGCATGCCCACTGGAAAGTTCAGCGAGCGGTACCGAGCAAAACTTGACTTGCGCATGGCGCATTACCAGAGGAACCAGTGGCTGATCAGTAACGTGGCCAGAGTTGAGTCCACCAATCGCCAAGAATGGAAATGTATTGGGAATAATCATTCGAAATCCAGCGGCACCTACAACAGCGTATTGGTTGAGTGGTCAACCTATTCATCAATCACCAGTTAAGGATTAAAGAAGACGTTGAGTGCACACAATGAATAATTCTTATTACGACAATGTCACTAATAGAAGAACTTTCTAAGCAGAGTTCTTGTGAGGCTGCTCAATGGAAAGTATTAGATCCGGTGTGCTTCCAGCGGGAGTGGAATTTTATGGAATATACTCCTCCCATCTTTAAATATTATTCCACGTCTTCACAGGAGATGAGGAATAAACACCCGCAAGCAAGAGTGAAGCATTTCATTTACTTTTCACGCAATAAATCCATAGCTGAAGTGGAATCAGTCTAAATATATAATATGCGGAATTTTTGTAGAAACAATTTTTTCAACTGCTATTTTCTCCACTGATTGATATAAGCTTTTTAGTTTGTACATGCTGACGTTTGAAGCAATGCGCGTATTACTTGAAATACATTCTCTTTAAATTCTCACTAAGATAAAGTTAAGGAACACTACATTGATTTACACCGACTCTGGAACGAACGTTAACACAATACTCTTCCTGTTCCTTTCCATCTAAAAAGTTTTTATTTCCACTCGTCACAGTCAAGTACTGCGAATTATCAGCTAACAATTGACATTAAAAGCACATCTTCTAACTTTAAATTTTCCATTCTTCATTCTTATTTGCTCTTGAAGATTTTTGGATCGACTTCAAATATATTTTATTACATAGAATGGCTTGCACTCTAGCTTTCGAGTGTTAGTAGACAAATTAAATGATTGTTAATAAACTTGGCCGGCTTACAAAGCTGAAGCGGATTTCCCATTTAAATTTTAGTGATGGTATAAGCAACAACCACATTAAAAATTTTCGAACATATTTGTGCAATAAGTTTGGATATGATTGTTCAATGTAATATTGCAGGCATGTGTGCTATATTGTCGGCGTGATATCTTCACTTCTCTCTCTCTTTATGGGAGGCAATGCTAATCGTGAAGCGAAGCCCCCTCTTCTTTTGTTAGTTGTACCCGCCTGAGTATTTGGCTCTACTGATCGCCATGGGATTGGGTGCTACTAGAGAATTGGTGCCTTGTGATTAGCAATGCAGCTGTTGTCTGCTTTGACACAAATTTGGTATTTGTTCAAAGCCATCGCTCTAGTTCTGAGATTAGGTTTTTGTAGGTTTTCGGTCGGAATGAGTGCATCATTATTGCAATATCATCTTCGTATACGGACGTGGTTGTGGTGGCAACTGTGCATAGGATGTCATTCACATGAATTGCAAACAGAACAGGCAATAACAGAAGCCCTGTTGTAATGTTCCGATCCAAGGATTTGATTCCCTGAAGCTTCACTAGGAATTTTCGATGGATGAGACCGGATTTGGCAAAAGTGCCCAATCGCATTGCTAATTTGGCCCCCAAGAAGCCTCGCATTGTCATAGTTTTGTTCGAATATTTTGTCAACGTCTGGTAAGATGGAGCCTATATGTTACTTCCAGTGGAACCCTATACTGATGTTCCCAGTGACTCTAAGGACTTGCTATTCGGTGGAATGCTTCCCCAGGAATTGCAATTTCTTATCGGGATAAGATTTAATTCTTTCTTGACTTTCAATACCCGACCTGATCTTAAATTCATTAACGTCCCTCATCACTTAACTTCACTAGCATTTATTTGATATTAGTATTTGATATTTCGGAGTATCGAGAACATAGAAAAGTCCTACAAATTGTAGTAGTATGTGGGTTCTGGAGGTCTTGTGGGATCACAGTACTCCTGGTGGCAGCAAAAAGGATTCCGCATTTCGGTTTGTAGTACTGCTGTTTCTATACTTGGCTTTCTTGCTACTAGAATTTCTTGGTTTGCGTTTAGTTCAGTTTTCTGTTTTCAGTATGTTGTTGTAGCGTTTTACGGAGTATGTATATTCTCAGGAGTTTGCTTCAGATCTCCATACCCATCATTTCTATATTTGTAATGGAGGAATTTCATTGTATTCTACCTCCCCAGGTGTAGGATCTGTCCTTGCGGTAATGAACATAGTTCTGAGTTTTGGGATGTATATTTCGTTTACAAGGATTACCTCAGCACGGTAGTGAGGGAATTTTATTTCCTTTAGCTGGCGTTCCAGAACACGATCAGTAAGCAGTTTGGTAATGTTCATTTGTTAATATAGTATTAATATAGTAAGGGCTGTTCGTGAAGTTCTGACTAGGGTTTGTTTGGTTGAACCCAATATCTCGCTCAAAGTGGCTGCTATCATGGCGGATTAAGCCTGCTGGGGGGCCCCGACGGTAAAATTCTCCGTAAAATTTACGGGGCCCTCTAAAATTTCTACATTTGAAAAGTTGACATTTCTCTTGTAGCCTGGTATATATACTTGTGAGGCAGTATTGAATTTGTGTTTATCTTCTTTCAAAATAGTAAAACCTGTTCTAATTCTTCCTGAAAATGCATAATATCTATATCGTTCTTATAGATCACTTAAATTTTCACATAGCTTGGGGGCCAATCGCACCCGCCAGGTCCTTCTAATTCCAATTTTCATGGATTTTATGAGCTAGATATTTTCTGCTTGTTTCGACACCACTACCACCTCCGTGATGAGACGCGTGCTTAAATATGTTGTTTCGTCTTTGTATGCAAATGTAGGTATTTGCTTAGAGCGCCGATGCAATTGTTAATTCTTCGGTTTATATTTTATATAAAAAAATTTTTGGTGGTCAATTATCACTTGTACCCTGTGTAGTTAGCCTGATGTGGTCGGCCAGAATTAGCACAATTAGGTGGCTCTGTGTTTGGACCTTTTGCATAGACATAGCGCCGTCTCCTCCGTATTTAACATTTAAATCGACCTTATGATAGCGTTGCAAGTGGTCCAATTTTTTGGCAAACAGTGGCAGTGTCTAGTACCCCCCCCCCCTCAGTGATTATTCGTGTTTCAAAGCCATGTCAAAGATGGTTTAGGTCGAAGATCTCTTTTGTTTGCTGAATTCCACCAAGATGAGTAGCATTTCATTTATCTGCTACGAGTTTATGGCTAACTTTAAAGGGATTTCGTTCGGACTATATACTGCTGTTTTGGCAGAATATGGCGACCTCCTCCATGGTTGCAGTATCTCTTGTGTCGCGTAGTGCTACTTAAGATTTTTTCACCTTTTAATATGAACATGGAAAATGATATTTTTATCGTCCAAAAATTTGTGAGCTGGCTATAGTTAGCTACCTTCTCGGGCTCTGTTTGGGCCTTCTCGCTGTGTCGTCCTTATACCTGTTCAAGGGGGAACCAATGCCCTTTACAGAACTCGTATATTACAGTCACAAAAATTATTAAATGAGAATAACAAAGACAGAGACAAATATCATCTTCCTGTGGATAGAATACACGAATGAAAATTGGAACATGATGTCTGTACTCCTAATTCAGGCAGCCATAATTGGGTTGCGAAAATAACTTTAATAGATAGATTATGGATAGGTGGCTGTAATAACCAGACAGATTTTAACAGACTGATTTAATAGACTGATTATGTGAAAATCTTGAGTTGAACATCATTACTAAAAAAAAAAAAAAGAAGTGCCAAGGAAAGTAAATTCTATTGAATGAATATATATATGTATATATAATTTTATGAATGTTGTAAGTATATTTTATTACTCATGTAAACATCCAGACAGGTGCAATTTCTGTCATATTAAAATTATCATTTTGATTATTAGATATGTGAAGAGCCAAAGGCTTCAATTCGGCGACATATAACTTGTTTAAGTTAAGGGATATTACATCCCATATAGTTTCTTAGCCGAATAAGAAACTCAAAGAGTTTCATGCCGAATATAGTAAAAACTATATATAAAGTTCGGCGATTCCAAGCGTAAGCAAATATCTGGATACTGCAGCACTGATCCCAAAGGGTAGTGCAAGCTGGGGCAACTCGTGGTAGAGGTGGAGCGAGCTCCGATCACTATTCTTGATATTTGCCCATAATGTGAACTTAGCTCCTAGGAACTGTATTTTTGTTCACATTATGAGAGAAGGTCACTACCCAGACCGGTTTCGACCTTTATTGAGGTCTCATCAGTGAGTAGCCAGACCTAAGCCAGACCTTGTACCCCTACTCGTAGTAGGGGTAAGTAGTTCTGTTCGCTACAAACTTGATATTAACTAGGTCTGGCTACTCACTGATGAGACCTCAATGAGAGAAGGTCACTACCCAGACCAAAACCGGTCTGGGTAGTGACCTTCTCTCATAATGTGAACAAAAATACAGTTCCTATGAGCTAAGCTCATATTATGGGCAAATATCAAGAATAGTGATCGGAGCTCGCTCCACTTCTACCACGAGTTGCCCCAGCTTGCACTACCCTTTGGGATCAGTGCTGCAGTATCCAGGTATTTGCTTACGCTTGGAATCGCCGAACTTTATATATAGTTTTTACTATATTCGGCATGAAACTCTTTGAGTTTCTTATTCGGCTAAGAAACTATATGGGATGTATTATCATTTTGAACTTTTCCATTTTTGTTATTACAAAAGGCATATTTGTCAAGATAGAACATTTTATTTAGCAGTTTGTTAGATTGCTTTATAACACTTAAATATTTAGATATATATGGTATACGGGCTTCCATTTGTGCTCTTGCTCAGAGCCATACAAATGTAATGGAGAGTCGGATCTCGTTTGCGTTTCTAGTTTCACTACTCTTTATGGCTGTTGAAAGCTGTGTCCACTGTCGTCCATTGCGTACTAGTGCTCAGAACAACCAGAGGAATTCTTACAGTGGTTAGTTCCAACGAAGCCCATGCTGTCAGATTTGCATCTAAGAATTTTCTGATAAATCAGAGAAGCTTAAACGAACCTATATTTCAGCTTATAGTTGTCAAGGGGTTTTTCGATAAGTAACTTAAGAATTTGATCGTGTTGTCATTATATCTCGTAGCAATCCGGCAATAAATTTGTACAGTAATCCGGCAATAAATTTGTACAATAATCTCCCAGAGGTACTCAAGCAACAATTGACTACCAGACCAATGCACACAATGCTTTTTGTAGTGGATGGTTACATTTGGCTTTATTTTGCTATTCATATAAAAAATTAGCCTGTTCGTCATTACCAGTACTTTATCTCTTATATATTAATGATTTAAAAACATGTAATAAGTGATCTCTGGATGTCTTCGACGAACAAGATAACGAAGAGTGTTAGACTTAGATTAAAATCCCATATATTCAAAAACTAGAATAGTAACTTTTCACGTTTCCAATAGGTACGCTCATCAATGTCCAAGAATAACTCTGGGAATGCATTTTGTAGTAAAACAAACTGTACAGCAACATCAACGAAAAGTTATAAAGGTACATGCATTTTAGGGTCAATTCAACTTTGCCCATTTTTTGATAGCAGCGTTAAAATTTATCTTTTTTTAAAGTGTTTTACTATCGCCATAATTATTTCATAATAAAAGATATTTTGTTTTAGTATGAGTTTGCATTTGATCATATATAGTTTCACATAAAGTATAGCAGACGGCCGGAGTTCCCAATATCACATGTTTCGGATAATAAAAAATAGAGGATTATATGAGCATCTATTTAATCCGCTTAATTCCATGTATGATGAAAGCCTCAATCCCAGTGCCGATTTTGGGGGCGAACGACTCAACAAACGGCACTGGGATTAAGGCTAAAATATCCCGGAGGCCATACGAACCTGATCTGATTGTCGTTTATAACTAATTTTAAAAAAAGCTGGTTAGTCTTGTATGTAAATTGAGTGTGTTTTTATTTCCGCTTTGCATGACAAAAATCCCGAGTTTACGAAGGTAAAAATGCTCCCACCTAATACAGATTAGCTCACCTTCAACTACCCTGATAAGATTGTGTCCTAGATAGGAATCAAATCCAGGTGTTTCTAACCAAAGAACATTGTCAATATACTCACTAAGCTACGGAGACTCCCAGATACTCAAATATTATTGCAATACGTGTGTATTGCAATAATATTTGAGCGGCTTGGATAGCTATCACCTTTAGATCATTAAAGTAATGAATAGCAGAGTTGTTAACAATATATATTAAGATATATATCATCCAAATGTAAAATTCCTTAATTATTTTGTGAAAGAAAGAGCACAGTGCTTTATGAAAATGCGTAAAAATTCTTTTTAATTAAACTTTCAATTATATAAATTCTAAAGCAGTTAAATTACGAAAAGATTTAAAACTTCTAACTTTAATGTTATAGTTGAAAATGTTTAATATAATTCTTTTAGCAATGCATGATTCGCTATTTATAATTTAATGGGTCATAATTATACATATATATCATTACAATAATATTATTATGGCGATGTTTTAATATTATTAAAACATTGGCAATAAGCTTAGCTTATTCTTTCACGTGATTTTAGGCAGTGTTCTGAGAATTCACAGAATCCTGCAACCTGTATGGGTCCCTAGTTACTTAAGCCATTGGATATTATAAGATTGCATATAACATTTACTGAAATAGGAACATTTAATTGATTGGATGAATGGTTTGGGTGGTTCATAAAAATAATACCTGATTGACAATTCGCGAAAAATGGGAGGGTTTTAGAGTATATAAAAGATTGTAGATCCGAAGATGTCTTACGTTGTTTTAGAATAAGAAACATATTTGTTTTGATATTATATATATATACATATATCGTTAACGGAAACAAAAAGTTGAGTTCGAAGAAGCTACAGGTATGTTTTCGATTTTTCTTACACTTAGTGTTTTTGAACCATTTCATATTAACGTAACTCTTTTAAAGTTTGTTTTTATAGAATGTTAAGAGTGAAATCAAATTGTTCTATTTTTAATTAGAGCTGCTGTCATTTAAATTTGAATGTTCATGGGGGCATGCAATGGAACATTTTGGTTTAAATCTTGCGTGTAATTTAACTACTGCTAAAATGAGAGAAAGGCCAGCCATTCGAAGATGCGTTTAAACAATTGAAAGCAAATCGCTTGCGTATGTATTGTCGATAATTTTGTTTTTCTTATATTTTCCCTCAGAAGTGGTCCGACAAATTTCAATAATACATATTAAGGACTAATTATTGACAAATTCCATTGAGAATCAGTTCCGAAAATTTTAATTTTTTTGCAAATTTAAAAATGGTCTTTCTGAACAGAAAGTTGAAGAGGACAGGCATAATTTAGCCTACATTGTAAATAAATTTTATTAAATATCAGCCGATCAGCGTGCATTTATTATCTGCATCGTACTGAATACGTTTCAGAGCTACTACTGGCATTTTCACGTATATTTCATTCCTTTCATTGTTTTAGTGAACTCATTAAAAAGCGATGTTTTTATGATGAATCTTGCTCATCGAAATAATCCTAATTATGTCGAGAATTAAGATTTAACGTTCATCACGAACGCCTCCTCCAGAAATCATATGAAATTTTTTTTTTTTTTTCGTGTAGTGTGTACTGCAGATCATTTTAATTTCTCTCTTGCTTGCTTATCCTCTTAAACTCGGATCCACAGATACTTCTGCTTAAAAGGCGTTTTTATATAGCAATCCTAACAGGGAAAAGTTGATTTCTGGCATAGATCATCTAGAGAGGAAAGGACTGTGGCAAATAAGATTTTTATTTTATTTCTTATTAAACAAGTGCACAATATTAGGGGAGCTTAAATGCCAATTTCAGACCAGTTCAATCGAAATAGAATTCGTTCATTGCGAACTTATTACTGTTAATTTATGTTATTTTTGTTCCTGTTTGCCCTAACATTTAAGGATATATATTTATCAACTGCAAATTAATCTCTCCCTATTTGTGCTTAAGTAACTTGTTACCAGACGACGTCGACTAAATTCCATTTGGTAGAGAAGCAGTCAATGAAAGTAAGTCTCGTACTCAGAAAAGTATTTCTTTGATTTTAAATGATGCTCCAAGTGTGTATACACAACATATTACAAGACGCACATCTATATCTATATTATCTATCTTTAACAGTTTTCATTCACCCAGAAAGCGTAGGATATATTCGCAAGTTTCCTGTCTTATCATTGAGACTGAGTGATATATTTGTCAATAATGTTCATTGTTGTTAGTATATCGGAGGGATTAGAATCGATATAATTCATTTGTACGTTGTCTTGTATGTTCTGATCGATTTAGTTTAGTCTTCTGATTAACCATCCGCGTTTCTTTCTGGAGGAAAAATTCCCATTTACTTGAGACAAATTTTGACTAACCGTGGAATATGCTGAAGAAAAGCCATTAAAAATTTCTAGTTGGAGATTTAGAATTGAATCTCTGACTTTCTTTATGATTACATACGATTCTAAATATGTCCTGTCCCTGGTAATTTTTTTTTCGCTTATATGATGACAGTGCTTCTCTTTGTTCTCAATACGTAATGTCAGACACCGACATTTTCTCTCATCATTTATTTCAATCAGAATTGGAGACCAAAAGACATATTGATGGTCAATCATTTCAGTTGAATGAAATGAAGTATGCCTCCAATTGAAAAGGCTACATTTATCAAGCCGAAACGTGGTACGAATTATTCTTTGGAGGTTTATGAGACTGTGATATTACAGATAGTTTACAGGACATCTTATCACCGTGTTTTCCATTTAGTAATGAAGTATACACATATGGAGAATAAAAATAATTTAATTTTTTAAACTGCACCAGTAGCGCTGAATCAATTGCAGTCATGATTAAGGGTGTGATTTTTTTCCCCATGCAGGTATTAGCTAAAAGCAGAGAGATGGCTTTCAGGAAATTTGAGAATAGCTATATGGGAGATCAAGCTCTAGATTTAAGGTAAGAAGAATACATTTTATAATTAGCCCACTCCCCCCTCCCAATTTCACACCAATTATTTATAATTTAGCTAAAGACTCGAAATAGATTTAAATTTCAAATCTCTGCTTTGATATCTCGCATTATAAATAATTGCATCTTTATACTAAATAACCCTTCGAATAATTTTCAGCCTTCGATCTTCATGTGGTTCAGATGATGTCATAGAACAAGACGCAACGGCTGGCAGGAAATTTGCTAACAGCTACATGGGAGAGCATCCTCTCAACTTAAGGTAAGAAGAATATATATTATAATTAGCCCACCTCAATTTAACACCAATCATTTAAAAGTTATTCTCGATTGAATTTTTAAATAATAACTGCGTTCTTCATACTAAATAACTCTGCGAAAAAAACATTTTTCAGCCTTCGATCTTCGTATTGTTCAGATGTTCTCGCGGAGAAAGATGCGATGGCTGCCAGGAAATTTGCAAATATTTACATGGGAGAGCAACCTCTGGATTTAAGGTAAAAAGAATACATTTTATAATTAGCCTATCTATTGTTAAATTTGATGCCAATTATTTAAAATTTAGGTAAAGACTCGAAATAAATTTAAATATAAAATCTCTCCTTTGATGATTTACATACCTTGAATTTTAAATAATAATTGCGTTCTTTATACTAAATAACCCTTCGAAAAATTTATTTTCAGCCTTCGCTCTTCTTCATATCGTTCAGATAATATTGTCGTCATAGAGGAAGATGCAACAAGCACAACTGTTTGTGAAGAAATCCCAATAGAAAACAAAGAAAACATCTTGGAAACAGGTAATCATGAACAATTTCTCTTTTCATGTCTTTAAAGGGAAGCAAGAAGAAGTTTTTCATTTAGAAAACGCCCTTACTCATTTTTTTAATCTTTGCAGAGCTCAAATGCCGAGAAAATATTTGTAATGACTGTGGCAAATCTTTCGAGGAGAAACATCGTCTACGAGCGCATATAAAAGGACATGAGAACAAAAATGTTCGACGATACTGCTGCAAGATCTGCTATAAGTCATTTACGCAGAGTTCATGTCTTAAGACTCACGAAATAATTCACAGTGGCATTAAGCCATTTGAGTGTTCGAAGTGCAAGAGGAAGTTCAGTGATCATTCCACCTGGACGAAACATATTCGCACACACACTGGTGAAAAACCATACCGGTGTAAGTATTGTGGCATGTGTTTCAGCCAGAGTGGAAATCTTAAGAGGCACGTGAAGAAACAACATAAAAATATCGCCATTTGAGGGACCATTGAATATCATATATGTGCTCCGTATTTCTTCATGTTTAAATTTTTATTATGTATTTCTTTTAACATATCGTTTGTGTTATCATTGTGCTGTATCTTTGTCTCATAATAAAGTGTTTCTACATAAATCTCAGTGTAGTGTTCTGTCTCATAACTACTGCAAAAATTAATGGATCGCCAATTTCTTAGGCGATCTCCATCTATATTTTCAAAATCTAAGAAAACGAAGACCACATTTTATCTACATTTACGATTATTATTCATTGTTTATAGAAAAAACAATTCTCCCAGAGATTGTAAAGAGAAATATGAATAAAATTATTTAGTTTTATTTATTTTTGCAAATATATATATATATTTCGTCTCTCTCTCTCTCTCTCTCTCTCTCTCTCTCTCTCTCTCCCTATATATATATATATATATATATATATATATATATATATATATATATATATATATATATATAATATTATATATAGATGTACCCTTTCGCTCATACTTTTTTTTAGTAGTTGAATCTGATCATGATATGTTGTTGTTGTGTATCGACTTTGCATTTGAATTTGCATTATAAGGGGATGTTTGTAAGATTGACTAGCTAATTGCATATGGAAAGTAGATTGTGACCGTATTAATTGATATATCCAAGAGTCTTTAAACTGACTCGGGGTTTCCAGTAATTATACTCGCATTCTCTAATCTACACTTTCCTGGGAGTAAAACATTGAGTAAGAGGTGAAACTCGTGATATTAGCAGTGTTTTCTATACTTTCAAATACCACTTGGGGGAGGGGTAGGTATATGCTTACTACACATTGCACTACAGTTATAAATTAGAAAGTTACTAATTTTTTTCCTAATCCAAACGTTTCTAAAGAAATGTTGGTAATCAATCTGAGCTGTAACATTCATTTCTTCAAATAATTATGAAGAAACACTCACTATAATTTTGTTATTTTAAAAATCATAAACGTAGAGTATTTTTTTATTGAAACAGTAATTTAATATATTCTCTGAGCCATCAAAGCTCATCGAGGAGGCTATAACTTCCCTAAACCAGCTATAATTTGTTCTCTTAAATTCATTCACCCCTAGATGCACTCACTAA
Organism: Typopeltis vanoorti; assembly: GCF_054136105.1. Classification (NCBI taxonomy): domain Eukaryota; kingdom Metazoa; phylum Arthropoda; class Arachnida; order Uropygi; family Thelyphonidae; genus Typopeltis; species Typopeltis vanoorti. The sequence continues at coordinate 57,275,829 of NC_143553.1, forward strand.
AGGGCAAATTATTTTCATTCTCACTGCCCCCTGGGAGAAAAACTTCTTACCCCTTTGACTTTGAATAAATTTAACTTCCATGTTTTCTCCCTACCTTCCAGATATATATAACGAAAAATTTCATCAGATAATATCCTATAACACTCATTGAAAAGTTCATAGACATATATCATACCTCTTTCTCCTTTTAACGGAGTGGGCAATCCACATACTCTCAGTTTGTCCTCATAATCTAAATCCCATAATCATTGTAACTCTTCCTTACATCTTTTGCACAACTTCTTTATCATCTTAAACCCGGGCGACCAAATCTGCACACAGTAATCCTGGTGCGGTCTTATAAAGAGGAAAATGGCATGAGTATCCTTACGCTTAAAGGTTCTCTTTTAACATCTCAATTATCCTCTGAGTTTTATTTGCAACTTTTGCTATTTGACCATTGAACTCCAATTTCCTATCCACCATTTTCCCAACAGTCCTACCTCTCCAGTTTCTTGTAGCATAATACCTCTAATACAATATTTAATGCGCTGAAACTCTAATTAGGCCAAAGTGCATAACTTTACACTTATTAACATTATCATACTATCAACCATCCAGCCTATTGAAATAATTTTGAAATTGCTGAATATGTAGCATACCTGACGTTAAACCTTGCCTAATGTTTTTAAGGTATAGATCGAAAATAGTGGCCAAAGGACCTAACCCTGGGATACACCATTGGCTATCATAAATCTGGCAGATTCACAGCCACTGTCGACCACCTTTTTGATATGCTTTAGAAAAATCCAACATTATAATACTGCATCGATTTCCTTTATCTAACTCGGCTATAATATACTTGTAAAATATGAGGAACTTGCTAAAACATGATCTTCCTTTAGTAAACCCATGCTGCTCCTTGCAGAGTATAGATTATTTTTCTACCCATTTCTGAATACGAGTTGTTCTTAGCTTCTCTAACATCACCACGACCACACCACAGATACTGACAGGTAGGTAGTTGGACATCAGTTTTTGCACCGTCCTTGTACAATGGAACTATGATACATTCCTGGCATTCTTTTCGTATCATTCCTGAAGGGAGACTCAAGTTATACAAACATATGAAAGGCGTTGCCAGATCGGCAATATACATACATGTATATATAACTTACAAATGAGAAAAAACAAAATATGATTTATTTTTTCCAGTGAAAACTAGATGAAATATCGGTGTCCTCGTTTATTCCAACCCCCCCCCCCCCCACACACACACTTTCAAACAGGGTTGCCACCACTTGCGGGAATTGTCTTGGTTGCGTTTACTAGTAAATATCATTAATGAGTTTATATTTAAGATCAAATTAAAATTTTCCATTAATAACAATGTGCTGAAGCACCTCATTAGTGAGATAGAGGTTGAAGTGAGTCTGTAAGAGAGGGATCATCTATGAGCATATTTTCTCACCTGTACATGGCGTCAAAGATTTTAATTGAAGTTCTAGACTCATCATGCTAAACAGGTGAGTAGTATTCTAAACATGGGTGGATTTGGAATTTGTACATAGCGAAGAGTTGTTGGGTGTAAAACAGGCTCTTGAAAGAATGACTGAAGAATGGTGCGCATGACTAAAAAAGTGTGTCGGATCAAGCTATTTTTATTGTTGGGATAGGTGGATAAATTTGGGGTTTCTTCATGCTGAATTACTCTGAGAATTATACCTATGGAGGCTCGTGGCTTGAGATCGGGGGGGGGGGAGTCGCTTCAACTTTCGAATTATATAGGGTGGCCATAAAATAACTTTCGGGGCATCTAACTAAAACCAATGAACGGAAGGAGATCAAATTTTATATTGAGACTACTGAAGTCATCTGGAGTTGATTTCCGCTAAAAATAGATTTATTACCATTACCAATCGGCGCCGATAGTGGAAAGTGTGGTGCTGACTGAGCCAAAAACAAGTGGATGATTACATTAAAAGCAGACAAAATGGAATAATAACATTACTTCGGTGTAAGCGACAGCCTCGTCACTCATTCCTGCTGGATATGTGGCGCGTGCATATCCAGCAGGAATGAATATTAATTACAATAATGATGATGATGATAATAATAATTACCGTCTCTTCTTGCACTGCTTTCCTTCGTCTGCCAGGTCTCCTAGTGATCCAGTTTCTTCAAACTTCTTAATCATAGCTCTCAGTGCTACAGTTGACATCGGACATGTACGCAGGTTATGAAGTCTTCTAAATTACCGAAGGGCCGCTACGGCATTGCACTGTTTAAGGTAATAGAACTTAACAAGTAAAGCATGCTGAGGCAAAGTAGGACGGTGAAAGAGTAAAGGAAACTCATCATTGACCTATAGAAAGTTAAAAGGAGTTACAGTGCCCCTCAAGTGAAGAGAAAGAAGGGAGAGGTGATGGCATTGGGGTTGTGGTGGGGGGAAGGAGGGGTCTAGAAATAGGAGAGATAAGGAATGTCATGGGAAAGGCGGGTTGGGAGGTGAAAAGGAGGGGTGATGAAGAAAATAGGCCTCAGCTAATAATTCTCATCTAACAAGCTCAGAGCTCTCAGATGTTTAACTCTTTCACCGCTGGCCTCACAGGTCTGCTGTACGACCAAGATCACGGGGGTAATCGGCACCCAGGGGATCAACTCATTCCGGGAAGAACGCCAAGTGTTGGCTTTCCTTGAGTGGGTTCGCTTCCAAATTACCCTCCGTGGAAAACCTAGGACGAGAACCTCAAATAGAAAAACCACAGTTATGATGCACTCCATTATAGATGTTACAATAAAAGGAGTATAAACTTGAATACTCCTCCCCATAAGGTACAAAAGATAGAAAGAGAGCACCAGATGTTCTTGATTTTCTGCTCACCTACAGCGTCATTTTCGACCATCAGGAAACTTCGTGTTGCCGCGTAGAAGCAACACAGCACGATTCGGTAGATGTCTATCCAGCTGAGAGGATTGATGTTGTTGCAATGATTTTTCCTCACCTTCCAGATGTGCTATTTGATTTCATTAATCACAAAGATTAGTAACCTCTGAGACTGGCAGTGATAGAAGACATGATCCGCATTGTTCACACTCCGGAAGAAGACACAAGAGGGGTCCCTGTTGTTGTGGAATCGCCAGGTGTTTAAATTAACTGGAAGGTTGCTATCCTCCATGCCAGATTCTTTCTCGTCGAGTAGTCATGGTGTCCTTCTAGGTGACCAAAGAAGATGCTGTTGTCGACGGTTCCTAGGTTCTTAGATCCGGAGTTTCAGTACAAAAGTTTTCAAAGATGGTGTTGTGTCATCTGGCGATGTCTATACTCCAAGAGTAGAGTTGCTATAAGATCTGGCAAAGCTGGTTGAAGTACTCTGGGAAAATGTCTGACTTGGGTCCTTGGTGGGATGTAATACTAAAGAGAGGAAGTTTGAAACCCAAGTAATACCGAACAAGATAACTGCTAAGATGATTAGATTGCATCCTGTTGAGATGGATTGAGGTATTACTCAGGTATCGTACTTTGAGAACTGGGAGGGAAATTCTTCCTCCTAGCTTCCCTGAAGTTGAAGGATCTTGGATTCAACCTCCGTGCGTAAGTTGCCCCAGAAGAACTTTAAGGGTTTCCTGTAGAGACGACTCTTTTGTTCTGAGATGCCTGCAATGTTGACAACATACTGGTACACTGGGCACACTATGTTTTTTAACACTGTGGGCCGGGAGGAAAGTGACAGCGATCCAATTTTCCAGTCCTTGAGACCGTCGACGATCCTGGTGGTAAGATCATTTTCGTCCACTTGAGGCTGAGCTGTAAAGGTAACCACTAAGATGGTAATGGGGATCTTCCTTAGGAACTAGACCCAAGGAGATATTATCTGGGTCTCAGACTGTATGTTTTTAGCTAATGTTTGAACTTTGAACCTATCAAGGCTGTTAAAGAGGTTCCTGTTGGTGCACACTACGTCCGGATAGGCTGTTATTTTGGATTCCTCCCGGTGAGCGGGAGTAATATTCCTCTGACGGCACGAGTGCTGTTAACTACCTGAAGAAGATGCTCAAGGACTAGAGAAAAAAAGAAGAGAGCTGAGCTAGCATCCTTGCTTGACTCCTTTCTTGATGGTAATGGGATCAGCTGAATATCCATTGATAACGAAGCGGGTAGAGCTGTTGTTAAGCCACCCTGAAGTATAGAAAGGAGGCCACTGCTGACGCCGACTTCTTTAAGGATGTAAACAGATACGAGACTGGGAAGCTGTCAAACGCTCGGTTGCGGTCTATTGCGTCCATCAAGAAACATCCAATACCATTGGATGTTTCTTGATGGATGCCAGACGGAGAAGATCGCTAATGAGGTACAGATTAAATTTATTGATCTGTCGATGCCATACACTTGTTGCTGTTGATGAAGTTTTTCGTCCCCACTTTGAGTCTGTTGTTGATGGCTCTGCCCAAGATCTTGTAGTCGATGTTGGTGAGACTAATGAGCCGGCAGTTCTTGATTAGGAAAAGGTTCCAGTTGGCCTTGGGGATGAATACCGTATGGCACTCCACGAAATAGCCTGGTACGTTTCCACTAATGAGGAAGGTGTTAAAAAGTGCCAGGAGGATGAAGTCCAGTGCCTCAGAATAGAATTCCTCCCCCAGTCCCTCTGGGCCAGGCGCTTTCTTGGCTAGGCATTGCTTAAAAGCTGTTGTTATTTCGGTCGCCATGAAGGGAGAATCCAGCCCTGCTTGGATATGCGCAGAGATGGTCGGGATGTTCCAGGAGGAGAAGTCCGTAGAGGCACTGTTGTCTGAGTAGAGTTCACAGTAGTGCCTCTTGAAGGCTTGAAAGATGTCAGAAGTGTTGTTAAAGATGTCGCCTGTGATGAATAGGATGGTTCTTTCCTCTCAAAAATTGGTGAAGCACCTGTTGTATAAGGCGGCCGACAGCTGTCTTCCGAGCGTAGATATCTGATCATAAATTTCCTTTCTCCCTCTTGCCTTTGCTTTTCGGTGTCTATGTCGATGTTAATTTCCCGTGTAATGTTATCACATGGTATTCCTTGGCGTTAGCTGGCTATGAACCAGCTCCTTTGTTAATAGAGGTCTCGGAGCCGAGATCTGTGGAGGTAGGCATGTTCTTGCCCCCCCCCCCATTCGATCAGTTTGTTCTTGATGGCGGATTTGAACTGAACCTAAGTGCCCCAGTTCCAGCCAGCATGCGTCCAGGTGGAGCAGAGATGGTGAAGCTGGGCTGAGAAAAGGGACGGGAAGTCTGATGGTAACTTCCAGGCACACAGACCAATTTTCACTTTTTCGAGATAATGGTACTTGAGCGCTATGAGATTATGGTCCGAGGTGTTGTTGCTGATATTGACGTGCCTTACCGTCTCCACTCTGGAAAGGAGCGATGAGGATAGCTAGAAACGGTCAAACCGAGTATCAACTCCGTGGCCAAACCATGCGTAGTCACGGGTGTAGGGATTAAGATGTCGCCAAACATCGCTGAGCTGTGCATGTCGAAGTTGGACTTCCAAATGTGTGTAGCCGGATGTTCCTGATGTTGGGTTCCTCTCCTACTTCATCTAGGACGGGATTTGCCACAACGTTGAAGTCTCCCATCATGATGATGTGATGGGCGCAATAGAGGTAGTTGGTAAGGCTATGGCAAGAATTCTTCCTTCTGCATCCTTTGAGATATTGTGAAGTGATCCTAGAAGGGGGGGGATAGTATAAGTACTCCGACTCCGGCACTGAATGGTGTTGGCCAGAATTTCCAATAAGATATCAGGGCGTACTTTTGACTATGTTCCTACAATGCTCTGTAATGATAAAAATGGGTTTCTTGCAATAACAATAGTCTGATATGGGCTAGCATCAATTTCCACACCTCCTCCTGTCTGAGTGGTGATCGGAGGCCTCTGATATTGAGCGAGGCGATGCAAAAGGCTGGTGGTGTCATTGGTTGTTTATACCCAGTCTTGATCTTCTATTTTGAGGCATTTAGCGAGTCGAAGCAATGATTCGACGCGCAGGCGAAAAGTGGAATATGCGGTCACCTGCAGGCTTGCTTCAAGTTTTGAACACGAGTTCGATGAGACTTCGAACTCGTGTCTGCTGTTCTTTATCTTAAAGCTTATGTTCTTGTCTTTCGAGGTCTTATGGGTGTAGGTACTAAATTGCGACCGTGTGTATCTTTTGATTCTCTCCGTGATGTCTTCTTTTGGAGGGGGTGGGGAAGATGGGAATCGAGTTCCATGTCCGATTTCGAAGTGTCTGTTGGTTTTCTTGTTTTAGTCTTGCGTTTTGCCGCCTAACCTAATGTTTCTGTTGGTATGGGAAGCATATCAATTACTTCCCCCTCTTCAAGGTGCATGTCTTCTGCAGGGAAGGGGTCGCTTTTTTCAGATGGAGCAGTCTTTTCCTCGGCTTTATCGGCTGGTGTTGTTTCCGGTAACACGACTGTTTCGATGTAAATTTCCGTCTCGGTTGTTTTCTCCGGCTGGCCTTCTGTTATTGTTGCCGCTGATGTTTTCCCGACAGAAGTAGCTACAGGGGTGGCAGTTGTAGCTACTTTCTTCATCTTTCCGAGGAGTGTCTGCGCGAAGATTCTCTCCCCGGTGGTTTTGGGGAGTCACCTTGGTCCTTATTCATGGTAGGGTGTTGTGTCAGTGGCGGTATAGATGCCTTTGCTCTTTCCGAAAATGTACATAGAGGGCAGCTGTGATCCGATGTTTTGGATTGCTGGATTTACGGCAGTGGTTAGGGCACTGGCTGGATATGTGCCCAACACTGACACAATTCAAGCATTTGGCTCGGGGGCACTCTTTGCCCAGATGTTCGACCGAGCCACAACGCAAGCATTGTCTCTGAACTGCGAGGTAGTTAAACATGACCATTGCCGTTCCTAAGTTGTTATATTTTCATATGACATCTTAGTGAACATATAGTTCATATGTTCACCAAGTTGGGCACGGGTAACTTCATGTCCATGATGAAGGTTACCTCCAAGGAGAACCAAGTAGAATCTTTCTTTGAAATGCTTCGCTTGATGTTGCTCACCTTTCCCCGCTTAGAAAACGCTTGTACCAGAATGTTGTTACTGGCTTGAATGTACTTCTTTGGCAACCTGGCTATTTTAAGTATCCTTACTTTTCACCTATCATCATTGGTACTATGTGGTTCCCTTGTACAGAGAAACTCTCTAAAAGGTTATCCCTCGAATCGATATCTTTTCCCACTATGTGGCACTTTCCACCCCCACATGGGGTGAAGGAGTACATGTTTTGGGTCCCGATGGTCTCTTTAAGTATCTTCCTTAAAACTCTGGGATTCTCCAATCTCGGAACTTCAATTCCAAGCGTTCTCGTCCCCGGGGGGGGGGAAATAACTTGAACAAGTTTTCTCATTGTAATCTCTGCGTTTTAGAAAAAAGAAAGGGAAAAAGAGTAGACTCTACGTCTACCGACTTAGAGTGTAAGTTTAACGAGCCTGAACGGCTGAAAATCCCGCTCTGATGGAAAACAAAAAAAAGAGTGTCTCCACCAGAGCCAGCAAATTAGTAATAAATAACAATTAGTAACTTAGTAACACCAAATAGAAAACAACAATTAGTAAAGAATGAAAACTTGAGACAAAAGAACGCAAACCTGAAAGCACACCTCTAACAAGAAAAATATGTTGCTAATTCTAAAACAGTGGTTCCTAACCGGTGTTCCGCCGGTGAAAGATGTCACATGATAGTTCTGAGTGTAATTGGCTATAATAAATAAAAATGTCGAGGGAATTATTTCCTTTATAACAGAACAATTAACAATATCGGAAGAGAAGATTTCAAGTTACTTTCCTTCCTTAAATACACACAATTATGACTGGATACGAAATCCATTTGGCACAGTTAATACATGGAGTAATGAATTTTCGTTACAAGAAGAAAAACAATTAGTTGCCTTGTCAGTACTCTGATATTTAGATAGTACTCTAAAAATGAAATTCTTTAAATAACTCTCGAGGAATTTTGGATTTTTGTCGAAGCCAAATACCCAGCCCTCACCACAAGAGAACTGAAACTTATTAGTTTTGAACATCATATTTGTGAGCTCGGTTTATTAATATTAACCAATATAATAACTAAAAAGCATGAAAGACTTACTAATATAGACAAGATATGAGGGTAGCTATATCACATATTACATCTAATATTTTTGAAATCTGCAAAAGCCGATAAGCTCAAGTATCGCATTAAAATAAGTTCCATTTTTATAAAAAGCAAGTCCATGCACCTTTGCATTGTTAACTTTATGACACTAATGCTTTTGGTGTTCCCAAATTTTCTGCGACACCTTGAAAAGGTTAAGAACCACGGTTGTAAAACATACTGAGCACAATTCGTCAATCATTCGAACAACTCCTGAACGTTCCCAATCCCTTTTTAAGTGGAATTGGTGACGCTGCTGTTACGTACGCACAGTAAAATTTGCATAATCCTTTTTACCTGAGTTTATTGCGAATATTTCACTTCTTTCGGCTCAGCCAAAATTTCCCCTATTGGCGATGTTTGTTACTAAACTTATTTTTCGCGGAAATCACCTCCCCATGTCATCAAAAATTCTCAATATAAAATATTTGGTGTCATTCCGTTCATTGGTTTTATCTACAAATGCCTCAAAAGACAGAAAGTTATTTTATGGCCACCAACATTTTATCATCATCTGTACATACACACTGTAAGTATAGTGTAGACGTATATGAATAAAATATAAAAATTATGGTTAAATTAAAAAATAAACATGAAAAAGTATTGTTTATTATCGATAAAATTATACGGTTTGGTATAATTCAAAATTACTTAAAAATAAAATCCATTCTCGGCGAATGGATTTTATTTTTGGAGATTGCAATTAAATCCTTTAATTGTAATGTCCAAATATTTAAATAGACGGAGTAAGCACGATGAGCACTAAGCACAGTCTACTACTTGAGCAAACTGCATATAAACAACAGTGGCACTGCGCGACGGACAGTTCCGCATTACGCTAATATCTCGCATCTGCCATGACGTGCATATACTTGCGCGCGTAGCAATATGACACAGTGGTAAACACAGTGTTGCTAGCGTCCTTCGCCCTCCTAAGTGCTACAAGATGGATTTTTATTATGTTTTATACAAAATAAGAGAACTGCATAGGATTGTTCATGATAAAATTAAATATTACAAGCAAATATAAATAAATTAATAAATATATTTGTATATCGAGAAAACTTGGGAACTGCAGTTCCACAGTCCTAGGAACGAGCCACCCCTGATGGTAGGTAGATTTTAATGCGAACGAGCACATTTGTATAAGGGTTAAGGGCTGGGTTAAGGGTAGCGAGTAATCTGTATTAATTGCAGTGATTTTCATTTGGTATAATTTCAATAATAATTTTAATTCGGTCAAAAATAATTTAACTTATTCTTTTAAATAAGGAGTCGTACATAAATTACGTAATAACTTCTAGCGGGGGTGGATGAAAGGATCCGCTTTCATGTTATGTGATTGCAAATGCATTGTTACATATGATATTGCAATTTGTGGAACAGGATTTTATCCTGTTTACAGACGTTTCAGTGTTCATAAATTCGCAATACAATAAATAAATAAAAGAGAGATTAAGTTTAACACATTTGTGATCGAATTCAACTAAAATGATGCAATGACACCAAAATCTAAATACTCGAATAGGTCTTGTTCCAATAGGAATTAAGCCCAATAGAAAAAGTTGTAATCTGCAGACGCCTTACCACGATTATGGTGAGGGCAAATGTATGTGACATAACAATTTCTACTGGGAATGTAACAAATGCGTTTTAGCAGCTAACGTTTCGCTAACCAAGTTGATCATAGAGTTACTATCGTCCCCGTCGTCGTTAGTGGGTATCTTATCGTTCCCCCCCCACCCCACCAACTCGACTTTGACGAACTGTGAATTTGGCACCCAAGACGATTATCTCACCTTATATTTTGTTGTCAATACCAATCACTTACAATGTAGAACTCTTCCTTTGAACACCCTATTTCCCAATAATCTTCATTGACTGCAATGTCGTTTCGATAACCCTGCAAATACACTTACGTTAATTGCATTCTGCCCATTATCGCTTTCGTGCCAAAGTACAGTTGCGCCCACAAGGGGAAAAGTACAGGACTCCACCCTCTACTAGCCAAACCGAACTGGGCATTTCTTACGGGTTCAGTGCACAGGCAGAAATTTCAGCATTGAACATCGCAAATCCCAAAACTCAACATTCTAATGATAAGGTAATTTCAAATTACCCTATCGTACAGATTTGAAGTACTCAAGCTATTGGATAACGTGGTTACGGAATAGAAGTAATTATCACCATCTATACTAGAGAGTGTCACCCACACCGCTATGTTCGGCAATCCGCCGTCGGACACAAACATAGATTTCGGATAAGTGCCTGGACCTGGTGGATAAACGGAAACAAGTCAAACATCACAACTTCGAACAGTACTGGCAACTGAACAAAGAGTTTAGACGGAAGATGGAGGAATGTGAAGCCTTCTGGAATAGTTTCGTTGCTGATCTGAAAGAAGCAGCATCCAGGCACGAGTACCAGTTTCTGTATCAGACCCTCAGGAGACCGAATGGTAAAATCAAATCAATAAATGACATCAAGAAAGCAGAGGCACCATCGTGATTTCCCCTGTTGGGTACCTTGAGAGGTAGGAAGATTTCTTCCAGCTTTATAATCACAACCCACCCCATTGGGTCAATACATGAACTAACACCCATTTACCTGCCAGAGAATCCATTTTTCAAAGATGAATCAACAGTTGATGAAGTGTAGTGTACAGTAAAATCGTTGAGGAATAGAAAGGCGCTCGGAGTGTACCAAGTCACTTCAGAAGCGATCAAATTCGGAGAAGATGTCCTGCTAAAGCGGCACCATGTCCTTCTGACACGCTTCTGGTGCTCGAAATGCATCCCAGCGTTGTGGAAAAAATCTCCCACCACCGGTCGTCCCGATCGGAAGAAAGGTGATTTCAAATTACCGAGCAGCCGTGAGGAATAAGCAGCTTTCAGGTCACATTGGACCTGAACTGATCAAATATTAGCCAACTGATGGAGGAAAGATTCATATGTGAGAACAGTGATTGCATTTATTGACTCCAAGTCTGCATTCAACTGTGTTCTATTTTTCAGCATTGTGGAAGATGTTAGAAAATGAAAATGTGCCTCTGAAGATAACCCAACTCCTCAAAGCATCATAAAATCGTTCCAAGCAGTGTGTGGGTTCTAAATGAGCTATCTCAGGAATTTCCTGTCCGAATCGGAGTAGCCTGGTTGATTTGATTTTTGCGGATGGCAGTAGCAATGCCAAAACAGGTGCTGAGGCTATCCAAAATTCCTTACCATATTTGTCCATGTCGCACGGTCTAGGAATCAGAGTATACATGACGTAAGTCATGTCCACGTGCTTATGTTTATCAAATGTGTTCAAAACGAGTAGGTTCATGAATTCAAATGTCTAGGGTCACTTGTGCGAAACACTTCGGTGACTTACAAAGCGGAAACAGACTGTACATATGAATTTTAGTAATGGTATAAGCAGCAACCATATGAAAATATTTTCGAAAATATTTGTGCAATAAGTTTGGAAATGAATGTTCCGTGTAACATTGCAGGCGTGTATGCCATAATGTGGTTGTATTGCTTTTATTTCTCTCTGTGTCTCTTTCTCATTTTTTGGGGTAGAAGAAAAGTGTGCAATGTGAAGCAAAGCCCCCTTTTTTAATTGTATCCGCGAGGTGTTTGGCCTCCACTGATCGCCAAGGAATTCGGTGCTACTGGAGAATTGGCGCCTTGTGATTAGCAGTGCAGCTGTTGACTGCATTGGTATCAATTCGGTATTTGTTCAAAGTCATCGGTCTAGTTCTGCGATTACGTTTTGTAATTTTTCAGACGGAAGGAGTGTATCAATATTGCAATATCATCTTCGTATAGTGATCCGGTAGTAGTAACTGCGAATAGAATGTCAGTCACATAAATCCCAAACAACAACTGCCAGAGCAGAATCTTGGTATAATATTTTGATTCGAGGAGTTGATTTCCAGCAGCTTCATTACATATTTCCGGTGGATCAGGGCGGATTTGGTAACTTTGAGGTTTTATTGCCTCTAAGAAGTCTCGCTGGGCCATATTTGTGTTCGAATAATTTGCTAACGTCTGGTAAGATGGAATCTCTCTGCTACTCCATTGGAATCCTACACTGATGTTCGCCATGACTCTAAGAAATTGTTATTAAAATTCTTCTCCTGGAATCGAAATTACTCATCGGGTATAAGATTTAATTCTTTCTTGACTTTCAGTACCCGACCTTATCGTAAATTTACTAACATCCCCTCCTCTTAAAATGACCTTCTGGAACTTTTTCTGATTAGGAGTGCAAGGTGGCTCTATGATAAGTTGAGGGGAATTGTCTCTTTTCCCGATTTTTTGATTAAAATTACATCACCTCTTTCCACCGTGGTATAAATCAGTGAAATCGTAATATGGAATTAATAATAGTGGCAATTTGCTTAAAGCCTTACGCACTAGGCGTTTGATGATTTTGTTATCATTCGGACCTGGTGCTTTCCTATTATTAATTATGCTGACGATTTCATTTACTCACCAGCGAAGTCTGTTATCAACGAAGTCTGTTCACTTGGGTGTAGTTTGGGTTACATTAATTCAATAGGCTCTCGACAAAGGTATCAGCTCTGTCTGCGTAAATTTGACTACAATCGCTGTCGACTGGTGGGAGATCTGTTCGTAGAACTTTGGTAATTTTCCAGTGTATTTAACCTTGCGTGTGCTCAAGGTCTGAAGTTTCGTCACCTACTGTTGATTTCAATAGTTCATAAGCGCATATCGAAATTCGTTCATAGTATGTCTGAAGAGCGCTTGTCGTTTCCGAGGAGAGTTTTATTGTTTGTTTTATGTTTTCAGTATGTTTTAGGAGAGTTATACGGAGTATATTCTCAGTGGTTTGCTGTTTCGATCTCCTACCCGTCATTTCTATGTTGTTAATGGCAGGATTGCACTGTGCTCGACAGAGATGGTCGTGCCGCCTTCCCCCCCCCCCCCCAGCCTCCCTAGGTGTAGCACCTGTGGTTAAGTAATGATCATAGTTTTGAATTTTTTTAAATTTTTTTTTTATGTCTATTTCGTTTCCATTGATTACCTGAGCACTGTAGCGAGTCATAAATTCTTCTTAACGGACATTCTAGAACACGATCAGCAAGCATTTAGGCCTTGTGCATCTATTAACGATGAATTAATGTAGTAAGGGCTGTTCGTGGGTGTCTAATAAGCTTGATATTAGAGTTCTGGCTATTGTTTGAACTCAGTATCTCGCTCAAAGCTGAGATCAATGGATTAAGCCTGCTGGGACCCCGGCAGTGAAATTATCCGTAAAATTTACTGAACCCAAAACATTTCCACATTTGGAAAAGTTGAAATTTCTCTTGTAGCCTAGTACTTGTGTGGTAGTATTGAGTTTATCTTCTTTTAAAATAGTATAAACTGTTTTAATTCTTCCTGAAAATGCATCATATCTATATCGCGTTACATATTTCTTTTAATTTTTCCACATAGCTTGGGGCCACAGGCACAAAGTTCGAAACCTCTGTCCGCCTTTAGATGCTATAGTTCCAGATTGGATGGACGCTGTAGTTCGGTATTTTCTGCTTGTTTCGACACAACAAGCACCTCCGCGATACGACGCGTGCTTAAGTGATTTGTGGTATAGAGGACGGGGAGGGGGTTATAGGCATTTGATGAGAGTGCCGGTGCAGTTGTCAATTCTTCCATTTACTTTTTTTTTTGGTGGTCAATTATCACTTGTACCCTGTTTAGTTAGCCTGATGTGGTCCGCCGGAATTATGTTAGAGACAATTCAACGTTACCTCTTTCTTAATAGCAGCAATAAAATTGATTTATTTTTTTAAAGTGTTTTACTATTGCTGTTATTATTTCAACATGAAAGATAAATATTTCAGTATAAGTTTACATTTGATCATATCACATGATTTGTACAATAAGAAATAGAGGATTATATTAGCAGTCATTTAATCTGCTTAATTCCATGTATGATGAACGCCTCAATCCCAGTGCTGATTGTTGGGACGAATGTCTCAACAATCAGCAGTGGAAATAAGGCTAAAATATCCCGGAGGCCATATTGTCTTTGATAACCATAATTTTAAGAAAAGGTGGTTAGTCTTGTATGCAAATTAGGTGCGTTTTTCTTTCCCTTGGCAGCACAAAATCCCGAGTTTACGGAGGTAAAACTTCCCACCTAATAGAGACTGGGTCACCTTCAATTACCCTGATAAGATTGTGTCCTAGATAGGAATCAAAACCAAGTGTTTCTAACCAAAGAACGTTGTCAATATACTCACTAAGCTACGGAGACTCCCAGATACTCAAATAGTATTGCAATACGCACATCTCGTGTGAGTGGGGAAGGTTAGGGTTGCTGTAAATGAAATTCAAAATGTCTTATGTTTGTGTCAATTCAATTCTCTTCATCAGATCTCATGAGCATGCATTCCTTTATAATAACCATGCAGCAAGATGGTAAATTCATATCATATCAAGCAGCGCGGATAGATATTACTTTTATGATCATGAAAGTAATGAATAGCAGAGTTTAACAATACCCATTGAGATATACTGTATAACATCAAATGTTAAATTTCTTAATTATTTTGTAAAAGAAAAAGTACAGTGCTTTATGAAAGTATGTAAAATTTTTTTAATTAAATTTTTAGTTTTATAAATTCGAAACCAGTTAAATTACGAAAAGATTTAAAACTTCTTACTTTTGTGTTCAATGTTTTAATTGAAAATTTCAGTATAATCCTTTTAGCAATGCATAATTCGCTGTTTATAATTTAATGTGTCATAATTATACTGTTGCAATAACATTATTATGGCAATGTAAAACATTGGCAATAAGCTTAGCTTTTTCTTTCACGTAATTTTAACCAGTATTTTGAGAATTCTCAGAATCCTGCAACCTGTATGGGTTCTTGGATATTATAAGAATATCCAATATCTTGAGTAGCTAATAATATTCCTATAATATCCAATAATCAGATTGAGAATTCTGAGAATCCTGCAACCCGTATGGGTTTTTAGCTACTCAGGCAATTGGATATTATAAGAATACGTAAAGTTTATTGGAATAGGAACATTTAATTGATTGGATGAATGATGTGGGTGGTTCATAAAAATATTATCTGAGTGAAAAAGGAAAAGGTTTTCGCATATATAAAATATTGTAGATCCGAAGGCAGCCTACGTGGTTTTAGAATAAGAAACTGATTTGTTTTGTTATATCTCTCTTCAACGGAAAAAAGAGTTGAGTTTCAAGAAGGTGAAGGTAATTTTCATTTTTATCAGACTTATTATTTCGAACCATTTTATATTAATGTAACTCTTTTAATGTTAAAGTTTGTTATTACAGAATGTTAAGAGTGAAATCAAGTTGTTCTATTTTTAATTAGAGCTGGCTGTCGTTTAAATTTGAATTTTCATTTGGGCATATAATGGAACATTTTGGTTTAAATCTTGCGTGTAATTTAACTATTGCTTAAATGAGAGAAAAACAGCCATGCAAAGATGCGTTTATACAACAACTGAAAGCAAATATCTTCCATATGTATTGTCGATAATTTTGTTTTTCTTATATTTTCCCTTAGAAGTGGTCCGACAAATTTCAATAATAGATCCTACGTACTAAATATCGACAAATTCCATTGAGAATCAATTCCGAAATGTTTCATTTTGTGCCAATTTAAAAATGATCCATTTGAATAGAAAGTTGAACAGGGATGTCATCATTTAGCCTACATCCTAAATAAATTTTATTAAATATCAGTTGATCAAAGTGCATTTGTTATTTGCATCGCACTGAATACGTTTCAGAGCTACAACTGCCATTTTCACGTATATTTGATTCCTTTCATTGTTTTAGTGAACTCATTGAAAAGCGATGAATTATGATGAATCTTGCTCATCGAAATAATCCTGATTATGTTGATGAGCAAGAGTAACGTTCATCATGCATTCTATCTCCAGAAATCATATGACCATTTTTTTTTTGCGTGTAGTATGTATTGCAGATCATTTTAATTTCTCTTTTCCTTGCTTATCCTCTTAAACTCGGATCCACAGATACTTCTGCTTAAAAGGCTTTTTTATATAGCAATGCTAACAAGGAAAAGTTGATTTCTGGCATAGATCATCTAGAGAGGAAAGGACTGTGGCAAATAATATTTTTATTTTATTTCTTATTAAACAAGTGCACAATATTAGGGGAGCTTAAATGCCAATTTCAGACTAGTTCAATCGAAATAGAATTCGTTCATTGCGAACTTATTACTGTTAATTTATGTTATTTTTGTTCCTGTTTGCTCTAACATTTAAGGATATATATTTATCTACTGCAAATTAATCTCTCCCTATTTGGGCTTAAGTAATTTGTTATCAAACGAAGTCGACCCAATTCCCTTCGGTAGAGAAGCAGTCAATGAAAGTAAGTCTCTTACCCAGACCAGTATTTCTTTGATTTTAAATTATGCTCTAAGTGTGTATACACAACATATTACAACACGCACATTTACAGGGTGTTCGGGATAAATTTGACAGTTTCGTAAGGAAAAAGAAAATCTTCTTTGTATCTATTAAATTTAATGAATTGACAAAAAACATTACAGGCAGAGTTAATTACAATACTATCAACAAGATTTACTCAAAATAACCACCATTAGCATCGATCACAGCTTCAATTCTGCTTCGGAACCTCGAACAAGCTGATGCTACAGTCTCCCTGGGAAGGGCCGCAAAAACTGTTTTAATTTTATCCATTAACTGGGCTTTTGTATTACTGGAAGTGCGATTGGTGTCTTTTTCAACTGCGCCCCATACAAAATAATCCATGGGGTTAAGGTCTGGGGAGTTTGGAGGCCAAACATTTGGACTGGTGAAGTCGTAGAAATTTTCAGACAACCATTTTTGACTTTTCCCAGAGGTGTGGCAAGGGGCCGAATCCTGCTGCCATACATACGGCCTACCATTGGCTACCCTTGTTATCCAGGGCTTGACTACAGTTAGCAACTCCACGAACAAAGCCCGAATTCCAATGCCAGGGTTCTTCAACACCTGTTCCTGCAGATTTGCGAGGAATTCTGCTGTACGAACGCAATCAGATCGTCTGCTAGGGATCTTTCTTCTTGCTACATCCTCGTAGTCACCATTGCAATTCTCTAGTTCATGCCTGATTGTTTTTACTGTATTCAGGGAGCATTGGGCAGCAGTCGTAATATCCTTATTTTGATGGCGGGCACGAATCATGATACAAGTTATTCTCTTCCATGATTCAGGTGGGTTCCAGCTATCGATCCTTTCTGACATCTTGTATATGAATGAAGAAGGGTCCAAACTTTTAAATGAAGAGAAGTGTGTGTTAATACATGTAACTTACGGAAAAATATAATTAATTATAAATATGTCAAATTTATCCCGAACACCCTGTATATTACCTATATTTGTTTTGGATATATGGATATATTCGCAAGTTTCCTGTCTTATCATTGAGCATGACCGACATATTTTTCAAAAATGTTCATTGTTGTTAGCACATCGGCGGGATTAGGCGTAGTGTAATTCATTTGTACGTTGTCTTGTATGTTCTGATCGATTTAGTTTAACCATCCGCGTTTTCTTCTGATTAACCATCCGGGTTTCTTTCTGGAAGAAAATTTCCCATTTGCTTGAGACAAATATTGACTAACCGTGGAATAGGCTGAAGTAAAGCCATTGAAAACTTCTAGTTGGAGATTTAGAATTGAATCTCTGACTTTCTTCATGACTAAACATACGAATCTAAATATATCCTGTCAATGGTCATTTTTTTCGCTTATATGATGATTGTGCTTCTCTTTGTTCTCATTACGTAATATCAGACATCAACATTCTCTTTCATCATTTATTTCAATCAGAATTGGAGACCAAAAGACATATTGAAGGTCAATCATTTCAGTTGAATGAACGTATGCCTAAAATTGAAAAGGCTACATTTTCCAGGCTGAAACATGGTACAAATTATTCTTTGGCTTATGCGACTGTGATATTACAGATAGTTTACGGGACATCACATCACCGCGTTTTCTATTTAGTTATGAAGTATGCACATGTGGCGAATAAAAATAATTTAATATTTTAAACTGAACAAGTAGTGCTGAATCAATTGCAGTCATGATTAAGGGTGTGATTTTTTCCCCATGCAGGTATTAGCTAAAAGCAAAGAGATGGCTTTCAGGAAATTTGATAATATCTATACGGCAGAGCAAGCTCTAGATTTAAGGTAAGAAGATTACATTTTATAATTAGCCCCCCTCCCAATTTCACACAAATTTTTTATAATTTAGCTAAAGACTCGAAATAGATTTAAATCTCAAATCTCTGCTTTGATATCTCGCATTATAAATAACTGCATCTTTATACTAAATAACCCTTCGAATAATTTTCAGCCTTCGATCTTCATGTGGTTCAGATGATGTCATAGAACAAGATGCAACGGCTGTCAGAAAATTTGCAAACAGCTACATGAGAGAGCATCCTCTCAAATTAAGGTAAGAAGAATATATTTTATAATTAACCCACCTCAATTTCACACCAATCATTTAAAAATTAGACTCGCTTCAAGTTTTAAATAATAACTGCGTTCTTCATACTAAATAACTCTGCGATAATTTTTCAGCCTTCGATCTTCGTATTGTTCAGATGTTCTCGTGGAGAAAGATGCGATGGCTGCCAGGAGATTTGCAAACAGCTACATGGGAGAGCAACCTCGAGATTTAAGGTAAGAAAAATATATTTTATAATTAGCCTATCTATTGTTCAATTTTACGCCAATTATTTGAAATTTAGGTAAAGACTCGAAATCAATTTAAATATAAAATCTCTCCTTTGATGATTTACATACCTTGAATTTTAAATAATAATTGCGTTCTTTATACTAAATAACCCTTCGAAAAATTTATTTTCAGCCTTCGCTCTTCTTCATATGGTTCAGATAATATTGTCGTCATAGAGGAAGATGCAACAAGCACAACTGTTTGTGAAGAGATCCCAATAGAAAACAAAGAAAATATCTTGGAAACAGGTAATCATGAACACTTTCTCTTTTCATGTCTTTAAAGGGAAGCAAGAACGTTTTCATTTATAAAACGCTCTTACTCATTTTTTTTTAATCTTTGCAGAGCCGAAATGCCGAGAAAATATTTGTCATTACTGTGCAAATCTTTCGAGGAGAAACATCGTCTACGAGCGCATATAAAAGGGCATGAGAACAAACATGTTCGACGATACTGCTGCAAATTCTGCAATAAGTCGTTTACGCAGAGTTCATGTCTTAAGACTCACGAAATAATTCACACTGGCATTAAGCCATTTGAGTGTTCGAAGTGCAAGAGGAAGTTCAGTGATCATTCCACCTGGACGACACATATTCGCACACACACTGGTGAAAAACCCTACCGGTGTGAGTATTGTGGTATGTGTTTCAGCCAGAGTGGAAATCTTAAGAGGCACGTGAAGAAACAACATAAAAATATCGCCATTTGAGGAGGTCATTGAATATCATATATCTGCTCCGTATTTTTTCATGTTTAAGTTTTTATTTGTATTTCTTTTAACATATCGTTTGTTTTATCATTGTAGTGTACCTTTTTCTCATAATAAAGTGATTCTATATAAATCTCAGTGAAGTGTTCTGTCTCATAACTACTACAAAAATTAATGTATTGCCAATTTCTTACGAGATCTCCATCTATATTGTCAAAATCTAAGAAAATGACCACCACATTTTATCTACATTTACGATTACTTTTCATTGTTTATAGAAAAAACAATTCTCTTTACAGAGACCGTAAAGAGAAATGTAAATAAAATTATTTAATTTCATTTATTTATTTATTTGTTTGCAAATATATATTTTGTCTATATATATATAAAAGCACCCTTTCCCTCATACTTTTTTTAGAAGTTAAATCTAATCATCATTGTGTATTGGCTTTGCATTTGAATTTGTATTATAAGGTAGTGGGTAAGATTGACTACCTAATTGCATATGGAAAGTGGATTCTGTCCGTATTAACTGATATGTCCAATAGCTTCGAACTGATTCGGAGTTTCCAGTAACTATACTCGCATTCTCATTCTCTAATCTACACTTTCTAGTTAGTAAAACATTGAGTAAGAGGTAAAACTCGTGATATTAGCAGCGTTTTCTGTACTTTCGAATACCACATGGTGGGTATATGCTTAATACGCATTGCACTACAGTTATAAATTAGAAAGTTGCTAATTTTTTTTCCTAAGCCAAAAGTTTCTAAAGAAATGTTTGTAATTTGAGCTGTCACATTCATGTCTTCAAATAATTATAAAGAAACACTCACTGTACTCTTGTTATTT
Source organism: Typopeltis vanoorti (assembly GCF_054136105.1). Classification (NCBI taxonomy): domain Eukaryota; kingdom Metazoa; phylum Arthropoda; class Arachnida; order Uropygi; family Thelyphonidae; genus Typopeltis; species Typopeltis vanoorti. Next base: position 57,296,325 of record NC_143553.1, read on the forward strand.
TAAAATGTAGATTATTTTTTTATTGAAACAGTAATTTAAAATAATTTAAATAAAGTAATTTAAATTATTATCTGAGCCATAAACGCTCATCGCGAAGGCTATAACTTCCCTAAACCAGCTCTCATTCGTTCTCTTAAATTGATTCACTCCTAGATACACTCACTAAAGGGCAAATTATTTTCACTCTTACCGCCGTCTGGGAGAAAAACTTCTTACCCCTTTGACTTTGAACAAATTTAACTTCCATGTTTTCTCCCCACCTTCCAGATATATATAACGAAAAATTTCATCAGATAATATCCTATAACACTCATTGAAAAGTTCATAGAAATCTATCATACCTCTTTCTTCTTTTACCCAGAGTCGGCAATCCACATACTCTCAGTCTGTCCTCATAATCTAAATCCCATAATCATTGAAACTATTCCTTACATCTTTTGAACAGCTTCTTTATCATCTTGGAACCCGGGCGAAAATTTTTTGCACACATTAATCCTGGTGCGGTCTTATAAAGAGAAAGATGGCATGAGTGTCCTTACACTTAAACGTTCGCTTTTAACATCTCAATTATCCTCTGAGTTTTATTTGCGACTTTTGCTATTTGACCATTGAACTCCAATTTCCTCTCTACCATTTTGCCAACCGTCCTACCTCTCCAGTTTCTTGTAGCATAACACCTGTAATATAATATTTAATGCAGCTGATACCCTAATCAGGCCCAAGTGCATAACTTTACACTTATTAACATTATCATACTGTCAACTATCCAGTTTATTCAAATAATTTTGAAATTGCTGAATATGTAGCATGCTTCACGTGAAACCTTGCGTAATGTTTTTAATGTACAGATCGACAATAGTCGCCCAAGGACTGAACCCTGGGATACACCATTGGCTATCATAAATCTGGCAGATTCACAGCCACTGTCGACCACCTTTTTTGATATGCTTTAGAAAAATCCAACATTATCATAGTGTATCGATTTCCTTTATCTAACTCGGCTATAACATAGTTGTAAAATATGAGGAACTTGCTAAAACATTTCCTTCCTTTAGTAAACCCATGTTGCACCTTGCAGAGCATAGATTTGTCTACCTATTTCTGTATGCGAGTTGTTCTTAACTTATCTAACATCATCACTACACACACCAGAGATACTGACAGGTAGGTAGTTAGACATCAGTATTTTTGCACCATCATTGTATAATGGAACTATAATACATTCCTGCCATTCTTTTCGTATCATTCCTGAAGAGAGACTCAAGTTATACTAACATATGAAAGGCCTTGCCAGATCGGCAATATACATGCATATATATAACTCACAAATGAGAAAACACAAAATATAATTTATTTTTTCCAGTAAAAACTAGATGAAGTATCAGTGTCCTCGTTTATTCCAACCCCTCCCCCCCTTGCAAACAAGGTTGCACCCATTTGTGGGAATCGTCTTGGTTGCGGTTACTAGTAACAATCATTAATGAGTTTATATTTAAGATCAAATTAAAATTTTTCATTAATCACGCAGTGCTGAAGCACTTGATTAGTGAGATAAAGGTTGAAGTGAGTCTGTAAGAGAGGGATTACTATGAGCATACTTACTCACCTGTAGATGGCGTCAAAGATTTTAATTGAAGTTCTAGACTCATCATCCTAAACAGGTGAATAGTATTCTAAACATGGGTGGATTTGGAATTTGTACATAGCGAAGAGTTGTTAGGTGTAAAACAGGCTCTTGAAAGAATGACTGAAGAATGATGCGCATGACTAAAAAAGTGTGTCGGATCAAACTATTTTTATTGTTGGGATAGGTGGATAAATTTGGGGTTTCTACATGCTGAATTACTCTGAGAATTATACCCATGGAGGCTCGTAGCTTGAGATCGGGGGGGGGGGTGATTCAACTTTCGAATTATATAGGGTGGCCATAAAATACTTTGGGGGCATCTGTAGCTAAAACTAATAACGGAATGAAATCAAATTTTATATTGAGACTTCTGAAGTCATCGGGAGATCATTTCCGCTAAAAATAGATTTATTATCAATCGTCGCCGATAGTGGAAAGTTTGGTTCTGACTGAGCCGAAAACAAGCGGATGATTACATTAAAAACAGATAAAATGGAATAATATTATTTCTACGGTGTAAGCGACAGCCACTCGTTCTCTCATTCCACTGGATATGTGCCGCGTGCATATCCAGCAGGAATGAATATTAATTTCAATGATGATGATAATAATAATTACTGTCTCTTCTTGCACTGCTTTCCGTGCTCTGGCAGGTCTAACTATTAGTGATCCAGTATCTTCAAACTTCTTAATCATAGCTCTCAGTGCTACAGCTGACATCGGACATGTATACGGGTTATGAAGAGTTCTAAATTCCCGAAGGGCCGCTAGCAGGGCGTAATTTTGACTAAGTTCCTAAATGCTTTGTAATGATAAAAATGGGTTTCTTGAAATAACAATAGTCTGATATGGGCTAGCATCAATTTCCACACCTCCTCTTGTCTTTGTGGTGATCGGAGGCGTCTGATTTTGAGCGAGGCGATGCAAAATGCTGGTGGTGTCATTGGTTGTTTATACCCAGTCTAGATCTTCTATTCTGAGGCATTTAGCGAGTCGAAGCAGTGATTCGACAAGCAGGCGAAAAGTGGAATATCCGGCCACCTGCAGGCTTGCTTCAAGTTTTGAACACGAGTTCGATGCGACTTCGAACTCGTGTCTGCTGTTCTTTATCTTAAAGCTTATGATCTTGTCTTTCGAGGCCTTATGTGTATAGGCATTAAATTGCGACCCTGTGTATCTTTTGATTCTCTCCGTGATGTTGTCTTCTCTTGAAGCGGGGGGTGGGGGTGGGAATCGAGTTCCATCTGAGATTTCGAGGTGTCTGATGGTTTTCTTGTGTTAGTCTTGCGTTTTTTTTCCCCTTTTTCGGAGCTGATTCCTCCTCGCGTTTTGCCACCTTTAATATTTCTGATGGTATGGGAAGCATATCAATTACTTCCCCCTCTTCAAGGTACATGTCTTCTGCAGGGAAGGGGTTTCTTGCTTCAGATGGAGCAGTCTTTTCCTCTGCTTTACCGGCTGGTGTTGTTGCCCGTAACACGACTGTTTCGATGTAAATTTCTGTCTCGGTTATTTTCTCTAGCTGGCCTTCTGTTATTCGTGCCGCTGATGTTTTCGCGACAGAAGTAGCAACAGGGATAGCAGTTGTAGCTACTTTCTTGATCTTTCCGAGGAGTGTCTGCGTGAAGATTCTCTCCCATACTTGGGGAGTCATCTTAGTCCTTATTCATGGTAGGGTGCTTTGTCAGTGGCGGTATAGATGCCCTTGCTCTTTTCGAAAATGTACATGGAGGACAGCTATGATGTTCTGGATTGCTGGATTTACGGCAGTGGTTAGGGCACTGGCTTGATATGTGCCCGAAACTGACACAATTCAAGCATTTGGCTAGGGAGCACTCTTGTCCCAGGTGTTCGACCGAGCCACAACGCAAGCATTGTCTCTGGAGTGCGGGGTAGTTAAACATGACCATTGCCGTTCCTATGCTCACTAAGTTGGGCACTGGTAACTTCATGTCCATGATGAAGGTTACCTCCACGGAGAACAAAGTGGAAACTTCCTTTGAAATGCTTCGCTTGATGTTGTTCACCTTTCCCTGCTTAGGAAACGCTTGTACCAGAACGTCGTTACTGGCTTGAATGTACTTCATTGGCAACATGTCGATTTTAAGTGTCCTTACTTGTCGCCATATCATCATTGGTGTTATGTGGTTCCCTTGTACAGAGAAACCCTCTAAAAGGTTATATCTCGAATCGATATCTTTTCCCACTATGAGGTACTTTCCACCACCATATGGGGTGAAGGAGTAGAAGTTTTGGGTCCCGATGGTCTCTTTAAGTATCTTCGTTAAATTTCTGGGATTCTGCAATCCCGGCACTTCAATTCTGGTGTTCCCAAATTTTTCTTATAATCAAAAGTGTTCCGCGACTTTGAAAAGGTAAAGAACCACTGTTCTAAAACATACTGAGCACAATTCGTCAATCATTCGAATAACTGCCTGAACGTTCCCAATCCTTTTTAAGTGGAATTGGTCACGTTTCTATTATGTACGCACAGTAAAATTTGCATAATCCTTTTTACCTGCGTTTATTGCGAATATTTCACTTCTTTCGGCTCGGCCAAAATTTCCCCTATCGGCGATCTTTGGTACTAAACCTATTTTTCGTAGAAATCATTTCCCTGTGGCTAGAAAAGTCTCAATATAAAATATTTGTTCTCATTCCTTTCATTGGTTTTAGCTACGAATGCTCCAAAGACAGAAAGTTATTTTATGGCCACCAACATTTTATCATCATCGGTACATACACACTGTAAGTATAGTGTATACGTATATGGATAAAATATCAAAATTATGGCTAAATTAAAAAAATAAACATGAAAAATTATTGTTTATTATCGATAAAATTATACAGGTTGGCATAATTCAAAATTACTTAAAAATAAAACCCACTCACGGCGAATTAATTTTATTTTTGGAGATTACAATTAAATCCTTTAATTGTAATATTCTAAATATTTAAAGGGACGAAGTAAGACGATGAGCACTAAGGACAGTCTACTACTGGCGCAAACTGCATATAAACAACAGTGGCACTACGCGACTAACAGTGCCGCATTAAGCTAATATCTCGCATCTTCTATGAAGTGCATATGCTTGCGCGCCTAGCAATATGACACTGTGGTAAACATAGTGCTGCTAGCGTCCTTTGTCCTCCAAAGTGCTACAAGATGGATTTTTATTATGTTTTATACAAAATAAGAGAACTGTAGAGGATTGTTGATGATAAAATTAAATATTACAAGCAAATATAAATAAATTAATATATTTGTATATCGAGAAAAATTGGGGACTGCAGTTCCACAGTCCTATGAACGAGTCGCCATTGCTGGTAGGTAGATTTTAACACGAGCGAGCACATTTGTATGAGAGTTAAGGGCTGGGTTAAGGGTAGCGAGTAATCTGTATTAAATGCAGTGAGTCTGATTTGGTACAATTTCAATAATAATTTCAGTTCAGGTCAAAAATAATTGAATGAATTCTTTTAAATAAGGAGTCGTACATAAATTATGTAATAACTTCTGGCGGGGAGGATAAAGGGATCCGCTATCATGTTATGTGATTGCAAATGCATTGTTACATATGATATTGCAATTTGTGGAATAGGATTTTATCCCGTTTACAGACGTTTCAGTGTTTACAAATTCGGAATACAATAAATAAATAAAAGAGTGATTGAGTTTAACACATTTGTGATCGAATTCAACTAAAATGATGCAATGACACCAAAATGCTGAATACTCGAATAGGTCTTGTTCCAATAGGCACTAAGCCCAATAGAAAAAGTTGTAATCTGCAGACACCTTACCATGATTGTGGTGAGCGCAAATGTATGTGAAATAACATTTTCTACTGGGAAATGTAACAAATGCGTTTTAGCAGCTAACGTTTCGCTAACCACGCTGATCATAGAGTTACTATTGTCCCCATCGTCGTTAGTGGGTATCTTATCGTTTCCCCAACCCCACCAACTCGACTTTGAGGAAATGTGAATTTGGCACCCAAAACGATTATCTCACCTTATATTTTGTTGTCAATACCAATCACTTACAATGTAGAAACTCTTCTTTTGAACACCCTATTTCCCAATAATCTTCATTGATTGCAATGTCGTTTCGATAACTCTGCAAATACACTTACTTTGATTGCATTCTAACCATTATCGCTTTCGTGCCAAAGTACAGTTGCGACCAAAGTGGAGAAAAGTACAAGACTCCACCCCGTACTAGCGAAACAGAACTGAACATTTCTTACGGATCCAGTGAACAGGCAGAAATTTCAGCATTGAACATCGCACATCCCAAAACTCAACATTCTGATAAGGTAATTTCAAATTACCCTATCGCACAGATTTGAACTACTCAAGCTATTGGATGACGTGGTTACGGAAGACGAATAATCATTACCATCTATACTAGAGTGTGCCACCCACACCGCTAAGTTCAGCAATCCGCCGTCGGACACAACCATAGATTTGGGATTAGTGCCTGGTGGATAAACGGAAACAAGTCAAACATCACAACTTCGATCAGTACTGGCAACTGAACAAAGAGTTTAGACGGAAGATGGAGGACCGTGAAGACTTCTGGAATAGTTTTGTTGCTGATCTGAAAGAAGCAGCATCCAGGCATGAGTACCGGTTTCTGTATCAGACCCTCAGAAAACTGAATGGTAAAACGAAATCAATAAATGACATCAAGAAGGCAGAGGCACGATCGTGAGTTCCCTTGTTGGGCAACTTGAGAGATAGGAAGATTTCTTCCAGCTTTATAATCACATCCCACCCCAGGGGGTTAATACATTAACTGATACCCATTTACTGCCAGAGAATTCATACTTCAAGGATGAATCGGTTGATGAAGTGTAGTACAGTAAGATCGTTGAGGAATGGAAGGCGCTCGGAGTGTACCAAGTCACTTCAGAAGCGATCAAATTCGGGCGAGATGTCCTGCAGCACCATGTTCTTCTGACACGCTTCTGGTGCTGGATATGCATCCTAGCATTGTGGAAAAAAGCCCCCCCCCCACTGTCGTCCCGATCGGAGGAAAGGTGATTTCAAATTATCGACCAGCCGTGAGGAATAAGCAGTTTTCAGATCCCATTGCGCCTGAACTGATCCAATATTTGCATTCGCCAACTGATGGAGGAAAGATTCATATGTGAGAAGCGAACAGTCATTGCTTTATTGACTCCAAGTCTGGATTCAACTGTGTTCCATTTTTCAGCATTGTGGAAGATGTTAGAAAAGGAGAATGTGCCTCTGAAGATTATCCAACTCCTCAAAGCATCATAAAATCGCTCCAAGCAGTGTGCGGGTTCAAAATGAGCTATCTCAGGAATTTCCTGTCCGAATCGAAGTTTCCTCAAGGTCCGAGTCGTTTCTCCCTTGATTTTGAATATTGTGATTGACCCCTTTTTGAGTGAAGCTTTCGTGGATAGACGTGTATTTCAGCACAGTTTCCTGACTGACTTGATGTTTGCGGATGGCAGTAGATGCCAACACGAGTGCTGAGTCTACCGACATTCCTTTCCATATTGCCCATATCGCACTGTCTAGTAATCAGTGTATACATGATGTAAGTCAGGTCCACGTACTTATGTTTATCAATTGTGTTCAAAACGAGTAGGTTCATGAAATCAAATGTCTGGGGTCACTTGTGCAAAACACTTCGGTGACTTACAAAGCGGAAGCAAACTGTACATATGAATTTTGGTAATGGTATAACCAGCAACCATATTAAAATATGTTCGAAAATATTTCTGTAATAAGTCTGTATATGAATGTTCCGTGTAACATTGCAGGCGTGTATGCCATAATGTGGTTGTATTGCTTTCGTTTCCCTCTGTGTCCCTCTCTCTCTCATTTTTTGGGGTTGGGGAAAAGTGTGAAACGTGATGCAAAGCCCACGTTTTTAATTGTAAACGCCTGGGTATTTGGCTCCACTGGTCACAAAGGAATTCGGTGCTACCGGAGAATTGGCGCATTGTGATTAGCAGTGCAGCTGTTGACTGCATTGATATCAATTTGGTATTTGTTCAAAATCATCGGTCTAGTTCTGAGATTACATTTTGTAATTTTTCAAACGGAAGGAGTGTATCACTATTGCAATATCATCTTCGTATAATGACCTGGTAGTGGTAACCGCGAATAGAATGTCAGTCACATAAATCCCACACAACAACTGCTATAGCAGAAGTCTTGGTATAATATTTTGATTCGAGGATCTGATTCCCAGCAGCTTCATTAGATATTTCCGGTGGATCAGGTCGGATTTGGTAACGTTGAGGTTTTATTGCTTCTAAAGTATCGCCGGCCATATTTTTGTTCGAATAATTTGCCAACGTCTGGTAAGATGGAATCTCTCTGCTGCTCCATTGAAACCCTATACTGATGTTCGCCACGACTCTAAGAAATTGTTATTAAAATGCTTCTCCAGGAATCGAAATTACTCATCGAGAATAAGATTTAATTCTTTTTTGACTTTCGGTACCCGACCTTATGGTAAATTTACGAACATCCCCTTCTCTTAAAATGACCTTCTGGCACTTTTTCTGAGTAGGAGAGCAAGGTGGCCGTATAATAATGTGATGGGGGAGTTGTGTTTCCTTTCCCGATTTTGGGGTTAAAATTACACCACCTCTTTCCACCGTGGTGTAAAGCAATGAAATTGTAAAATTAAATTAATAATAGCGACAATTTGCTTAAAGCCTTACGCACTAAATGTTTTATGATTTTGTTGGCATTCGGACCTGGTGCTTTCGTATTATTAAGTATGCTGACAATTTCATTTACTCACGAAGGAAAGCCTGTTATCAATGAAGTCTGTTCACTTGGGTGTAGTTTGGGCTATCGAATGGCTCTCGACAAAAGTATCAGCTTTGTCTGCGTAAATTTGACTACAATCGCTGTCGACTGGTGGGAGATCTGTTTGTAGATCTTTGGTCATTTTCCAGAGTATTTAATCTTGAGTGTGCTCAAGGTCTGAAGTTTCGTCACCTACTGTTGATTTCAATAGTTTATAAGCGCGTTCGTAGTATCTCTGAAGAGCGCTTGTCGTTTCCGAGGAGAGTTTGGTATTAGTTACTTCCCCCCTCCTTCATGTATGATGATTTTAATTTCTTACCGGTGGTAGCATTCAGGACAACTGTCATCTGCTTTACTAAGTTCGAAATTCAGTCGTCAATTTTACCTGTGAACCAGTTTATGGAACTACGCAGTGCATTCGTGTAGAGTAGTTGTTAGTTTTGTTCAGTTGTGGCTAGAAACCGATCTCAAATATTTTTCTTGGTCTCAACCCAGTGGGAATAAAACTAGGTTAAAATCAGATCTCAGGGGGTCCAACGCATTTATTTGATATTAGTGTGCTATATTTCAGAGTATCGCATGGCGGGAACATCGAAGAGTCCTACACTTTGTGGTAGTACGTGGATTCTGGAGGTCTTGTAGAACCACAGTGCTACTGGTCACACCAAAGATGATTTCCTGTTTCTGTTTGTAGTTCTGTTGTTACCGGTTATGCCTTTGACGTTCTGGTCTCTTGCTATTAGCACTGCTTGGTTTGTGTTTATTATTTCTGTTTTATGTTTTCAGTATGTGTTTGGAGAGTTATACGGAGTCGGAGTATATTCTCAGTGGTTTGCTGTTTCGATCTCCCTCGCGTCATTTCTATGTTGTTAATGGCGGGATTTCACTGTGTTCGACAGAGACGGTTGTGCCCCCCCCCCCCCCCGTCGTCTCCCTAGGTGTAGCACGTGTGGTTGCGGTAATGAGCATAGTTCTGAATTTCGTTTTTTTTTTTTTTTTTTGGATGTATATTTCGTTTAAAGATTTACAGCAGTGTGACGAGTCATAAATTCTTCTTCACTGACGTTCTAGAACACGATCAGCAAGCAGTTAGGCCTTGTGGAACTATTAACCATGAATTAATGTAGTAAGGGCTGTTCGTGAGTGTCTAATAAGCTTGATTGTAGTGTTCTGGCTATTATCTGTTTGGCTGAACTCAGTATCTCGCTCAAAGCTGCTGCTGTCATGGGCGGCTTAAGCCTGCTGGGGCCCCGGCGGTAAAATTATCCGTAAAATTTACGGAACCCAAAAAATTTCCACATTTGGAAAAGTTGAAATTTCTCTTGTAGTCTGGTACTTGTGTGGCGGTATAGAGTTTATCTTTATCTTCTTTTAAAATGTATAAACTGTTCTAATTCTTCATGAAAATGCATTATATCTATATCGTTTTTACATATTTCTTTTAATGTTTCCACATAGCTTGGGGCCACTGGCACAAAGTTCGAAACCTCTGTCCGCCTTTAGCTGCTATAGTTCCAGATTGGATGGACGCTGTAGTTCGGTATTTTCTGCTTGTTTCGACACAACAAGCACCTCCGCGCTGAGACGCGTGCTTAAGTGATTTGTTGTATAAAGGAGGGGGAGGAGGTTATAGGCATTTAATGAGGGTGCAGTTGTCAATTCTTCCATTTACTTTTTTTTTTTGGCGGTCAATTATCACTTGTGCCCTGTTTAGTTAGTCTGATGTGGTGCGCCGGAATTAATTATGTGGCTCTGTTTGGATCTTTTGCCTATCCGTAGCGCTGTTTCCTCCGTATTTAACAATTAAATCGACCTTATGTTAGCGTTGCGAGCGGCCTCATTTTCTGGCAAACAGCGGCAGTGTCTAGTACATCCCTTCAGAAATTATTCTTGTTACATAGCCATGTCAAAAATAGTTTTAGGTCGAAGATCTCTTTTGTTTGCTGAATTCCACCAAGATGAGTGGGATTTCATTAATCTGCTACGAGTTTCGGGCTAACTTTTAAAGGATTTCATTCGGACTGTATTCTACGCTTTCGCGGCCTACGGCGACATCCTCCATGGTTACAGAATCTTTTCGTCGCTTAGTGCTACTTGAGATCTTTCACTTTTTAATTTAAATATGAACATGTGGAAAGGGATATTTTTGTAGTCCAAAAATTTGGTTAGCTCGCTGTAGTCAGCTACCGCATCCGGCTCTGCTTGTGCCTCTCGCAGTGTGGTCTTCATACCAGTGTAGTTGTCCTTTAGAGGACCCGTATATTGGAATCACAAAAATTATTAAATGAGAATTGGGCGAATGCTGGTCTTGAAATTCACGCTTGCTCTTGTTATCATTCAGGGAGTGAGAGGTGTGATTGAAGTCTGATTAGCGGAATAATGAATTACTGACTATTTAAAACTATATATTTAGAAATTTATGTACATTTAATCATACAACTACAACATTTATTTTACAAATGATATTTTTATAAAATTTCAATTTAGCTACTTGAATTCAAATTGTATCCTACGGTTCTTCTTTAGGAACTAGTCAATAACATCGTCATAAAAAGTTGGTTGTAACTTAAGTTTCCCAAGCAACACGCACACTTGTAAAGGCATGATGAAGCTCAATTGACTGCGTATGACAATTGACTTTGACTGCGTACGGACTTTGTATAAGACGACGTGAAGGGATCGAAATGGGTATGCGCGCGCATGAAATCACAGTGCTGTCGCGAGGTCCTGGAAGCTCCCACAACCGAGTAAGCCAAGGTAGCTTTGACTAGACGAGCAAGCATCGGCATTCAATACAACGAAAAGCTCAATTATTGCTGCGCAAGCTTAAGACGTCTTCTGTCTACAAAAATAAAAGCCTAAATGGAATGCTTATAAATGCATGCATTTATTAACAAATAAATATTACTTCTTTCTCAATTAATGAGCTTGCGCAGCAAGCTTGGAATTCGCCACTGGATGAGAACTACAATGATATACCAAATATTATCTTCTTGCGGACAGAATACGCGAATGAAAACGGAACATAACATCCACACCTAATTCTGCCAGCCATAATTGGTTACGATGGCAGTTGGGCAACTGTGTAGTAGGCACCAGTGTTCTGATGAATTAAAATGTATGCTTTGGATAATAGCTTTAATAGGTAACTTACGGATAGTTGGCTTTAATAACCAGAATAGATTTTAGTGGACAGACTGTTTTCATAAACTGATTAGAGAAAACAAAAATCTTGACTAGATCATCATTACTAAATTTACTTTAAAAAAAAGATACGCCATAAAAAATAAATTCTATTGATTGAATATGTAATCATTTTATGAATGCTCAATGTTTATTTTATTACTCATGTAATAAAATAAACATTGAGCATAAATTAAACATCCAGAAACGCAATTTCCTTCAAATTAAAACCATGACTTTGAACCTATTTTTTGATTTATGTTTACGAAAGGAATATGTCAAAGATGGAACAATTTATTTAGCAGTAGCTTGATTTATAACTCCTATATATTTAGATATATACTGTATATAGTATGCGGTCCTTCCATTTGTACTCTTGCTCTGGGCCATACAAATGTAATGTAGGATCAGTTCTAGTTTGCGTTTCTTTCTTCGGCAATCTGTGGCCAGTGTCATCTATTGCAACTTTGCTCTCATAATAACCGGAGGAACTCTTACAGTGGTTCGTTCCAACCAGGGAGCAGAAATGAACTCAAGTTTATGGTAATCAAGTCGAAGAAAAGCCATCATTTTTTTTTTCCTGTCCGAATTGATAGCAACACATTTTGAAATAAAAACACTCATCCTGCCCTAACGTGAAACCAAAAAAAAAAAAAAAAAAATGTGGTTCTTTATATTTGAATCACTTTTTCCCGAGCGGCTAGTTTATAGTTATTTTGAATAATTACAGGTTTTAAAACCGTTTTCATGACTTTCTGGCAATTTTTTTGCCTTACGGTGGACAAGCAAAAAAAACTGAAATCAGCTCCCCCCCCTGCCTCCAATATACATATCGTGAGAAGTTGCTACAAAGGCGCAAGCATGCAGCCCCCGCCGTCAGATATGCATCTAAGAATTTTCTGAGAAATCACACAAGCTTATATGAACCCATACACCAACTTATACTTTCACGGGGGTTTCCGATAAGATACTTAAGAATTTGATCATTTTCATTATCTTTCTGTTGTAATCCGTCCATAAATTTGTACAATAATCCCCAATAAACGGAAGCAAATGTTCACCACCAGATGAATGCACACAATGCTTTTTGTAGTGTATGGTTAAAATCGGCATTTTTATTCATTTAAAATGTAGCGGGTTCACCATTGCCCGTACTTTATCGGTTGTATATTAATGCTATAACAACATGTAATAAATTATCTCTGGATCGCTTCGACGAACAGGAAACAAAGAATACTAGACATAGATTGAAATCACATGTATATATTCAAATACCAGAATCGTTACTTTTTAAGCTTCCTATGTTCACGCTCATCATGTCCAAGAATAACTCTGGGAACGCATTTTTTTAGCAGAAAGCTCTACAGCAAAATCACATAAAAGTTGCGAAGGTACATGCATTTTAGGGACAATTCAACGTTACCTATTTCTTAATAGCAGCAATAAAATTGATTTATTTTTTTAAAGTGTTTTACTATCGCCATTATTATTTCATTATCAAAGATAAATATTTCAGTATGAGTATACATTTGATCATATCATATTAAAATACAACAAACTGCCTGAGTTAAAAATATCATATGTTTTGGACAATAAGAAATAGAGGATTATATGAACAGTCATTTAATCTGCTTAATTCCATGTATGATGAAAGCCTCAATCCCAGTGTCGATTGTTGGGACGAACGTCTTAACAATCAGCACTGGGAATAAGGCTAAAATATCCTATTGTCTTTCCGTTGGGTGCGTTTTTCTTTCCGCTTGGCAGGACAAAAATCCCGAGTTTACGGAGGTAAAAACGCCCCCACCTAATACAGATTGACTCACCTTCAATTACTCTGATAAGATTGTGTCCTAGATAAATCCAGGTGTTTTAACCAAAGAATACTGTTAATATACTCACTATGCTACGGAGACTCGCAGATACTCAAATATTATTGCAATACGCACATCTCGTGTGTGTGGGGAAGGTTAGGGTTGCTGTAAATAAAATTCAAAATGTCTCATGTTTGCGTGAATTCAATTCTCTTCATCAGATCTCATGAGCATGCATTTCTTTATAATAACGATGCGGCAAGATGGTAAATTCATATCATATCAAGCAGCGCGGATAGATATTACTTTTATGATCACGAAAGTAATGAATAGCAGAGTTTAACAATACCCATTGAGATATATAACATCAAATGTTAAATTTCTTAATTAGTTTGTAAAAGAAAAAGCACAGTGCTTTATGAAAGTATGTAAAAATTCTTTTTAATGAAATTTTTAGTTTTATAAATTCGAAACCAGTTAAATTACGAAAAGATTTTAAACATCTTACTTTTGTGTTCAATGCTTTAATTGAAAATTTCAACATAATCCTTTTAGCAATGCATGATTCGCTGTTTATAATTTAATGTATCATAATTATACTATTGTAATAACATATGGCAGTGTTAAACATTGGCAATAAGCTTAGCTTTTTCTTTCACGTAATTTTAGCCAGTGTTTTGAGAATTCTCAAAATCCTGCGACGCGTATGGGTTCTCGGATATTATAAGAATATCCAATAGCTTGAGTAGCTAATAATATTCCTATAATATCCAATAATCAGGTTGAGAATTCTCAGAATACTGCAATCCGTATGGGTTCTCAGCTACTCAAGCCATTGGATATTATAAAAACACGTAAAGTTTACGGGAATAGGAACATTTAATTGATTGGATGAATGGTGTGGGTGGTTCATAAATTTATTACTTAAGTGACAATTCGTGAAAAAGGAAAAGATTTTAGGATATATAAAAGATTGTAGATCCAAAGGCGGCCGAAGTTGTTTTCGAATAAGGAGCTGATTTGTTTTGTTATATCTTTCTTCAACGGAAAAAAAGAGTTCAGTTTCAAGAAGGTGAAGGTAATTTCCATTTTTATCACACTTAGTGTTTTGAGCCATTTTATATTAATGTAACTCTTTTAATGTTAAAGTTTGTTTTTACAGAAAGTTAAGAGTGAAATCAAGTTGTTCTATTTTTAATTAGAGCTGGCTGTCGTTTAAATTTGAATTTTCATGGGGGCATGCAATGGAACATTTTGGTTTCAATCTTGTGTGTAATTTAACTATTGCTTAAATGAGAGAAAAGACAGCCATGCAAAGATGCGTTTATACAACAAATGAAAGCAAATATCTTCAATATGTATTGTCGATAATTTTGTTTTTCTTATATTTTCCCTTAGAAGTGGTCCGACAAATTTCAATAATAGATCCTAAGTACTAAATAACGACAAATTCCATTGAGAATCAATTCCGAAATGTTTCATTTTTTGCCAATTTAAAAATGATCCATTTGAATAGAAAGTTGAACAGGGATGTCATCATTTAGCCTACATCCTAAATAAATTTTATTAAATATCAGTTGATCAAAGTGCATTTGTTATTTGCATCGCACTGAATAAGTTTCAGAGATACCACTGGCATTTTCACATATACTTGATTCCTTTCATTGTTTTAGTGAACTCATTAAAAAGCGATGAATCATGATGAATCTTGCTCATCGAAATAATCCTGATTATGTCGATGACCAAGATTTAACGTTCATCATGCGTTCTTCCCCCAGAAATCATATGTCCATTTTTTTTTTTTTTGCGTAGTATGTACTGCAGATCATTTTAATTTCTCTTTTCCTTGCTTATCCTCTTAAACTCGGATCCACAGATACTTTTGCTTAAAAGGCGTTTTTATATAGCAATGTAACAAGGAAAAGTTGATTTCTGGCATAGATCATCTAGAGAAGAAAGGACTGTGGCAAATAAGATTTTTGTTTTATTTCTTATTAAAGAAGTGCACAATATTAGGAGAGCTTAAATGCCAATTTCAGACTAGTTCAATCGAAATAGAATTTGATCAGTGCGAACTTATTTTTGTCAATTTATGTTATTTTTGTTCATGTTTGCTCTAACATTTAAGGACATACATTTATCTACTACAAATTAATCCCTCTCTATTCAGGCTTAACTAATTTGTTATCAAACGAAGTCGAGCTAAATTCCATTCGGTGGAGAAACAGTCAATGAAAGTAAGTCTCGTACCCAAACCAGTATTTCTTTGATTTTAAATGATGCTCCAAGCGTGTATGCACAATATATTACAACACGCACATCTGTATTATCTATCTTTAATGGTTTTCATTCACCCAGAAAGCGTAGGATATATTCGCAAGTTTCCTGTCTTATCATTGAGCATGACTGATATATTTTTTAAAAATGTTCATCGTTGTTAGCATATCGGCGGGATTAGGCGTGGTGTAATTCATTCGTACGTTGTCTTGTATGTTCTGATCGATTTTGTTTAACCATCCGCGTTTCTTTCTGGAGGAAAATTTCCCATTTGCTTGAGACAAATTTTGACTAACTGTGGAATAGGCTGAAGTAAAGCCTTTGAAAATTTCTAGTTGGAGATATAGAATTGAATCTCTGACTTTCTTTATGATTACATACGATTCTAAATATGACCTGTCCCTGGTGATTTTTTTCGCTTATATGATGATTGTGCTTCTCTTTTTTCTCAATACGTAATGTCAGACATCGACATTCTCTCTCATCATTTATTTCAATAAGAATTGGAGACCAAAAGACATATTGAAGGTAAATCATTTCAGTTGAATGAACGTATGCCTCCAATTGAAAAGGCTACATTTATCAGGCCGAAACGTGGTAGGAATTATTCTTTGGAGGCTTATGCGACTGTGATATTACAGATAGTTTACAGGACATCTTATCACCGTGTTTTCCATTTAGTAATGAAGTATACACATGTGGCGAATAAAAATAATTTAATTTTTTAAACTGAACCAGTAGTGCTGAATCAATTGCAGTCATGATTAAGGGTGTGATTTTTTCCGCATGCAGGTATTAGCTAAAAGCAAAGAGATGGCTTTCAGGAAATTTGAGAATATCTATACGGCAGAGCAAGCGCTAGATTTAAGGTAAGAATATTACATTTTATAACTAGCCCCCCCTCTCCCAATTTCACACACATTTTTTATAATTTAGCTAAAGACTCGAAATAGATTTAAATCTCAAATCTCTGCTTTGATATCTCGCATTATAAATAATTGCATCTTTATACTAAATCACCCTTCGAATAATTTTCAGCCTTCGATCCTCATGTGGTTCAGATGATGACATAGAACAAGACGCAACGGCTGGCAGGAAATTTGCTAACAGCTACATGGGAGAGCATCCTCTCAACTTAAGGTAAGAAGAATATATTTTATAATTAGCCCACCTCAATTTCACAGCAATCATTTAAAAGTTAGACTCGCTTGAATTTTTAAATAATAATTGCATTCTTTATACTAAATAACCCTGCAAAAAAATATTTTTCAGCCTTCGATCTTCATATTGTTCAAATGTTCTCGCGGAGAAAGATGCGATGGCTGCCAGGAAATATTCAAATAGCTCCATGGGAGAGCAACCTCTGGATTTAAGGTAAGAAGATTATATTTTATAATTAGCCCATCTATTGTTCAATTTTATGCCAATTATTTAAAATTTAGGCAAATTTAAATAAATTTAAATATAAAATATCTCCTTCGATGATTTACATACCTTGAATTTTAAATAATAACTGCGTTCTTCATACTAAATAACTCTACGATAAATACATTTTTCAGCCTTCGATCTTCGTATTGTTCAGATGTTCTCGTGGAGAAAGATGCGATGGCTGCCAGGAGATTTGCAAACAGCTACATGGGAGAGCAACCTCTAGATTTAAGGTAAGAAAAATGCATTTTATAATTAGCCCATCTATCGTTGAATTTTACGCCAATTATTTGAAATTTAGGTAAAGACTCGAAATCAATTTAAATATAAAATCTCTCCTTTGATGATTTACATACCTTGAATTTTAAATAACAATTGCGTTCTTTATACTAAATAACCCTTCGAAAAATTTATTTTCAGCCTTCGCTCTTCTTCATATGGTTCAGATAATATTGTCGTCATAGAGGAAGATGCAACAAGGACAACGGTTTGTGAAGAGATCCCAATAGAAAACAAAGAAAATATATTGGAAACAGGTAATTATGAACACTTTCTCTTTTCATGTCTTTAATGGGAAGCAAGAAGTTTTTCATTTAGAAAACGCTCTTACTCATTTTTTTTAATCTTTGCAGAGCTGAAATGCCGAGAAAATATTTGTCATTACTGTGGCAAATATTTCAAGGAGAAACATCGTCTACAAGCGCATATAAAAGGGCATGAGAACAAAAATGTTCGACGATACTGCTGCAAAATCTGCAATAAGTCGTTTACGCAGAGTTCATGTCTTAAGACTCACGAAAGGATTCACAGTGACATTAAGCCATTTCATTGTTCGGAGTGCGAGAGGAAGTTCAGTGATCAGTCCTCCTGGACGAAACATATTCGCACACACACTGGTGAAAAACCCTACAGGTGTGAGGAATGTGGTATGTGTTTCAGCCAGAGTGGAAATCTTAAGAGGCACCTGAGGAAACTGCATTAAAATATTGCCATTTGAGGGACCATTGAATATCATATGTGTGCTCCGTATTTCTTCATGTTTTATGTTTTTATTATGTATTTATTTTAACACATCTTTTGTTTTATCATTGTGGTGTATCTGTTTCTTAAAATAAAGTGTTTCTACATAAATCTCAGTGTAGTGTTCTGTCTCATAACTACTGCAAAAATTAATGTATCGCTAATTTCGTACTCGATCTCCATCTATATTGTCAAATCTAGGAAAATGACGACCACATTTTATCTACATTTACCATTATTTATACATTACATTTCTCTTTACAGAGACTGTAAAGAGAAATGTAAATAAAATTATTTAATTTTATTTATTTATTTATTTTTGAAATATATATATATATATATATATATATATATATATATATATATAAAAACTGATATGTCCTACTATCGTTTAAGTGACTCGCAGTTTTCTTGGATATATTAATTGATATATCCAAGAGTCTTTAAACTGACTCGGGGTTTCCAATAATTATACTCGCATTCTCTAATCTACACCTTGCAGGGAGTAAAACATTGAATAAGAGGTGAAACTCGTGATATTAGCACTGTTTTCTATACTTTCGAATACCACTTGGGGGAGGGGTGGGTATATGCTTATTACACATTGCACTACAGTTATAAATTAGAAAGTTACTAATTTTTTTTCCTAAGCCAAAAGTTTCTAAAGAAATGTTCGTAATTAATCTAAGCTGTCACATTGATGTCTTCAAATAATTATGAAGAAACACTCGCTGTACTTTTGTTATTTTAAAAATTATAAACGTAGAGCATTTTTTTATTGAAAAAATACTTTTTTTTTAAAACAATAATTTAAATAAGGTAATTTAAATTATTCTCTGAGCCATCAACTCATCGAGGGAGACTATAACTTTCCTAAACCAGCTATCATTCGTTCTCTTAAATTCATTCACTCCTAGATGCACTCACTACTCCTAAGGGCAAATTATTCTCACTCCCACTGCTCTCTGGGAAAAAAACTTATCCCTTTGACTTTGAAGAAACTTAACCTTCCATGTTTTCTCCCCACCTTCCAGATATATATATATATAATGAAAATTTTCATCAGATGATATCCTATAACACTCATTGAAAAGTTCATAGACATCTATCATAACTCTTTCTTCTTTTACCCAGAGTCGGCAATCCACATACTCTCAGTGTATCCTCATAATCTAAATCCCATAATCATTGTAACTCTTCCTTACATCTTTTGCCCAGTTTCTTTATCATCTTGGAACCCGGGCGACCAAATCTGCACACAGTAATCCCGGTGCCGTCTTATAAAGAGGAAAATGGCATGAGTATCCTTACACTTAAAGGTTCGCTTTTAACATCTCAATTATCCTCTGAGTTTTATTTGAAACATTTTCTATTTGACCATTGAACTTCAGTTCTTATCTACCACTTACCAACAGTTCTACCTCTCCAGTTTTTCGTAGCATAACAACTCCAATATAATATTTAATGCCTCTGAAACCCTAATCAGGCCAAAGTGCAAAACTTTATTAATTTATTAACATTATCATACTGTCAACCATGCAGCCTATTCAAATAATTCTGAAATTGCTGAATATGTAGCATACCTCACGTTAAACCTTGCCTAATGTTTTTTAATGTATAGATAGAAAATAGTGGCCCAAGGACTGAACCCTGGGATACACCATTGGTTATCATAAATCTGGCAGATTCACAGCAGCTGTCGACCAACTTCTTGATATGCTTTAGAAAAATCCAACATTATCATAGTGTATCCATTTCCATTATCTAACTCGGCTATAACATAGTTGTAAAATATGAGGAACTTTCCAAAACATGACCTTAATTTAGTAAACCCATGCTGCTCCTTGCAAAGTGTAGATTATTTTGCTACCCATTTGTGAATGTGAGTTGTTCTTAGCTCCTCTAACATCATCATTACCACACCAGAGATACTGACAGGTAGATAGTTAGACATCAGGTTTTGCACCATCATTGTATAATGATGGTGCAAAACCTGATGCCATTGTTTTCGTATCATTCCTGAAGGGAGACTCAAGTTATTCAAACATATGAACGGCGTAGCCAGATTGGCAATATAGATACATATATATAACTCACAAATGAGAAAATAGAAAATATAATTTATTTTTTCCAGTGAAAACTAGATGAACTATCGGTGTTCTCGTTTATTCCACCCCCCCCCCCTTGCAAACAGGGTTGCACCCACTTTTAGGAATTGTCTTGGTTGCGGTTACTAGTAAAAATCGTTAATGAGTTTATATTTAAGATCACATTAAAATTTTCCATTAATTAAACAAGCTGAAGCACCTCATTAGTGATTTTGATTCTGTAAGAGAGGGATCATCTATGAGCATACTTTCTCACCTGTAGATGGCGTCAAAGATTTTAATTGAAGTTCTAGACTCATCATCCTAAACAGGCGAGTAGTATTCTAAACATGGGTGGATTGTTTTACACCCAACAACTCATAGCTAAGAGTTGTTGGGTGTAAAACAGGCTCTTGAAAGAATGACTGAAGAATGGCGCACATGACTAAAAAAAGTGTGTCGGATGAAACTATTTTTATTGTTGGGATAGGTGGATAAATTTGGGGTTTCTACATGCTAAATTACTCTGAGAATTATATCAATGGAGGCTCGTGGCTTGAGATCGGGGGGGGGGGGGTGCTTCAACTTTAGAATTATACAGGGCAGCTATAAAATAACTTGGGCATCTGTAGCTAAAACCAATAAACGGAATGAGATCAAATTTTATATTGTGACTTCGGAAGTCATCGGGAGATGATTTCCACTAAAAATAGATTTATTACCAATCGTCGCCGATAGTGGAAAGTTTGGTGCTGACTGAGCCGAAAACAAGCGGATGATTACATTAAAAGCAGATAAAATGGAATAATATCATTTCTACGGTGTAAGCGACAGCTCGTCACTCATTTCAGCTGGATATTTGGCGCGTGCAAATCCAGCAGAAATGAATATTAATTAAAATGATGATAATAATAACAATTACCGTCTCTTCTTGCACTGCTTTCCGTCCTCTGCAAGGTCTAACTCCTAGTGATCCAGTTTCTTCAAACTTCTTAATCATAGCTCTCAGTGCTACAGCTGACATCGGGCATGTACGCAGGTTATGAAGTCCTCTAAATTCCTGAAGGGTCGCTACAGCATTGCACTGTTTAAGGTAATACCACTTAACAAGTAAAGCACGCTGAGGCAAGGTAGGACGGTGAAAGAGTAAAGGAAACACATTCTTGGCCTATGGAAAGTTAAAAGGGGCTAGAGTGCCCATCAAGTGAAGAGAAAGAAGGGAGAGGTGATGACAGTACAGAGTGAGTTGGGGGGGGGGTAGAGGTATAGGAGCGGTACGGAATGTGATAGGAAAGGCGGGAGGGAGGTGGGGAAGATGGGAGAAGAAGAAAATAGGCCTCAGCTAATAATTCTCGTCTAACAAGCTCAGAACTCTCAGATGTTTAACTAAACTTTCTCCGCTGGCCTCACAAGTCTGCCGTACGACCAAGAACACGGGGGTAATCGGCGCCCGGGTGCTCAACTCATTCCGGGTAGAATGCCAACAGTTGGCCTTCCCTGATCGGATTCGCATCCAAATTAACCTCCGTGGAAGACCTAGGACGAGAACCTCAAATAGAAAAACCACAGTTATGATGCACTCCATTATAGATGTTACAATATAAGGAGTGTAAACTTGAATACTCCTCCCCTTAAGGTACAAAAGATAGAAAGAGAGCACCAGATGTTCTTAAATTTCTGCTCACCTAGAGTTCATTTTCGACCATCTGGAAACTTCCTGTTGCCCCGTAGAAGCAATACAACTCGATCCGGGAGATGTCTATCCACCTTGGAGGATTGATGTTGCAGTGATTTTTTCTCATCTTTCAGTTACAAATATTAGTAACCTCTGCCTGTTGTTTGTTGGTGGTGTGAACTGTAGGAAAATGATTTGGTCCTGTGTTAAGAGTGGAATGAGGAAGACGTCGCTCGCCCTCCTTCAGATGTTATGGGAGACTGGCAGTTACAGAAGGCATGATCTGCATTGTCCACACTCGGGCAGAAGACACAAAAGGGGTTCCTGTTGTTGTGGAATCGCCAGTGTGTTGAAATTAACTGGAAGGTTGCTATCCTCCATGCCAGATTCTTTCTCGTCGGGTAGTCACGGTGTCCTGCAAGTTGACCGAAGAAGATGTTGCTGTCGACGGTTCCTAGATCCGAAGCTTCAGTACAAACTTGTCAAAGATGATGTTGTATCATTGTTTACTGCTCCGGATGTTGACGATTTCTATACCCCAACAGTAGAGTTGCTATAAGATCTGGCAAAGCTGGTTGTATTGCTCTGGGAAATTTTCTGCCTTGGGAGGACCTTGCTGGAATGTAATACCAAAGAAAGGAAGCTTGAAACCCAAGTAATACTGAACAAGATAACTGCTAAGATGATTAGATTGCATCCTGTTGAGATAGATTGCGGTAATACCTGTACTCAAAGTACAGGTATCGTACTTTGAGAACTGGGAGGGAAATTCTTCCTCCTAGCTTCCCTGAAGTTGAAGGATCTTGGATTCAACCTCCGTGCGTAAGTTGCCCCAGAAGAACTTTAAGGGTTTCCTGTAGAGACGACTATTTTGTTCTGAGATGCCTGTAATGTTGACAACATACTGGTACACTGGGCACACAATGTTTTTTTAACACTGTGGGCCGGTAGGAAAATGACAGCAGTCCAATTTTCCGATCCTTGAGACTGTCAATGATCCTGGTGGTAAGATGATCTTCGCCCACTTGAGGCTGCGCGTAAAGGTAACCGCTAAGATGGTAATGGGGTCTTCCTTAGGGACTAGACCCAGGGAGATATTATCTGGGTCTCAGACTCCGTATGCTTTTAGCTGAGTTTTGAACCTATCAAAACTGTTAAAGAAGTTCCTGTTATTGCACGCCACGTCATCCGGATAGGCTGTTATTTTGGATTCCTGCTATTGAGCGGGAGTGGTATTCCTCTGACGGCTCGAGCGCTGTTAATTACCTGAAGAAGATGCTCAAGGATCAGAGCAAAGAGAAGAGTGTTCAGCGGGCATCCTTGCTTGACTACTTTCTTGATGGTAATGGGGTCAGCTGAATATAAATTGATTTTGAGAAGGGTAGAGCTGTTGTTAAGTCTCCCTGAAGAATAGAAAGGAGGCCACTGCTGACGACGACTTCTTTAAGGATGTAAAACATATCCGAGTGTCGGAAGCTGTCAAACGCTCAGTTGCGGTCTATTGACAGCAATGCCATTCGATGCTTCTTGATGGACCCCTGACGGAGAAGATCGCTAATGAGGTACAGATTAAATTTATCGATCTGTCGATGCCATACACTTGTTGCTGTTGATGACGATTTTCGTCCCTACTTTAAGTCTGTTATTGATGGCTCTGGACAGGATCTTGTATTCGATGTTGGTGAGACTAATTAGCCGCCAGTTATTGATTAGTGAAAGGTCGCTTTCGGCCTTGGGGATGAATACCGTATGGCACTCCACGAAATAGCCTGTCACGTTTCTGCTAGTGAGGAAGGTGTCAAAAAGTTCAGTAGAGCCAGGAGGATGAAGTCCAATGCCTCACGATAGTATTCTTCCCCCAGTCGCTCTTAGCCAGGCGATTTCTTTGCTCGGCATTGCTTAAAAGTTGTTCTTTCGGTCGCTGTGAAGGGAGAATCCAACCCTGCTTGGATGTGTGCAAGGAGGGTTGGGATGTTCCAGAAGGAGAAGTCCGTAGAGGCACTGTTGTCTGTGTAGAGTTCACTGTAGTGCCTCTTGAAGGCTTGCAAGATGTCAGAAGTGTTGTTAATGATGTCACCTGTGATGAACAGGATGGCTCTCTCTTCTCAGAATTGGTGAAGCACCTGTTGTAAAAGGCCGCGGAAGGCCTATCTTCTGACCGCATACATGTTCTCATCTTACAGTTTCTTTTCAGTGTTAATTTCCCGGATGATATCACATGGTATTCCTTGTCGTTGGCTGGCTATGAACCAGCTTCTTTCTTTATAGAGGTCTCGGAGCCGAGATCTGTGGAGGTAGGCACGTTCTTTACCTCCATTCGATCATTTTGTTGTTGATGGCCGATTTGAACTGCGCCCTAGTGCCCCAATCCCAGACAGCATGCGTCCAGGTGCAGCAGAGATGAAGGTGGGCTAAGAAAATGGACGGGAAGTTTGATGGTAACTTCCAGGGACCCGGACCAATTTCCACTTCGTCGAGATGATGGTACTTGAGCGCTATTAGATTATGGTCCGAGATGTTGTTACTGATATTGATCTGTCTTACCGTCTCGAATCTGAAAGGAGCGATGGCGATAGACAGAACCGTTCAAGCTGATTATCATCTACGTGGTCAAACCATGCATAGTCACGGGTGTAGGGATTAAGATGTCGCCAAACATCGGTGAGCGCTGTCACCCATCATCATAATGCGTAACAGTTGAAGTCACCCATCATGATGATGTGATGTGCGCAATAGAGGTAGTTGGTAAGGCTATGGAAAGAATACTTCCTTCTGCATCCTCTGAGATGTTGTGGTGTCCTAGGAGGGTGGCTAGTATAAGTACTCCGATTCCGGCACTAACTGGTGTTGAGCGGAAGTTCCAATAAGATATCAGGGGGTACTTTTGACTAAGTTCTTACAATGCTCTGTAATGATAAAAATGGGTTTCTTGAAATAACAATAGGCTGATGTGGGCTAGCATCAATTTCCACACCTCCTCCTGTCTGCGTGGTGATTGGAGGCCTCTGATATTGAGCAAGGCGATGAAAAGGTTGGTGGTGTCATGGATTGTTTATACCCAGTCTAGATCTTCAATTTTGAGGCATTTAGCGAGTCGAAGAAATGATTAGACACAGAGGCGAAAAGCGGAATATGCGTTCACCTGCAGGCTTGCTTCAAGTTTCGAACACGAGTTCGATTAGGCTTCGAACTCGTGTCTGCTGTTCTTTATCTTAAAGCATATGATCTTGTCTTTCGAGGTCTTATGGGTGTAGGTAATAAATTGCGACCGTATATATCTTTTGATTCTCTCCGTGATGTTGTCTTCTTTTTGAGGGGGTTGGGAAGATGGGAATCGAGTTCTATGTTCGATTTCGAGGTGTCTGTTGGTTTTCTTGTTTTAGTCTTGCGTTTTTTTTAATGTTTCTGTTGGTATGGGAGGCATTTCAATTACTTCCCCCTCTTCAAGGTGCAGGTCTTCTGCAGGGAAGGGGTCGCTTTTTTCAGATGGAGCAGTCTTTTCCTCGGCTTTACCAGCTGGTGTTGTTGCCCGTAACACGACTGTTTCGTTGTAAATTTCTGTCTCGGTGGTTTTCTCCGGCTGGCCTTCGGTTATTGGTGCCGCTGATGTTTTCGCGACAGAAGTAGCTACAGGGGTGGCAGTTGTAGCTACTTTCTTCATCTTTCCGTGGAGTGTCTGCGTGAGGATTCTCTCCCTTACTTGGGGAGTCACCTTGGTCCTTATTCATGGTAGGTTGTTGTGTCAGTGACGGTATAGGTGCCCTTGCCCTTTCCGCAAATGTACATAGAGGGCAGCTGTAATCCAATGTTCTGGCTTGCAGAATTTACGGCAGTAGTTAGGGCACTGGCTGGATACGTGCCCAACACTGGCACAATTCTAGCATTTGGCTCGGGGGCACTCTTTGGCCAGATGTTCGACCGAGCCACAACGCAAGCATTGTCTCTGAACTGCGAGGTAGTTAAACATTACCATTGCCGTTCCTATGTTCACTAAGTGGGGAACGGGTAACTTCCTGTCCATGATGAAGGTTACCTCCCCGGAGAACCAAGTGGAATCTTCCTTTGAAATGCTTCGCTTGATGTTGCTCACCTTTCCCCGCTTAGAAAAACGCTTGTACCAGAATGTTGTTACTGGCTTGAATGTAATTCATTGGCAACATGTCGATTTTAAGTGTCCTTACTGGTCTCCATACCATCATTGGTGTTATGTGGTTCCCTTGTACAGAGAAACCTTCTAAATGGTTATCCCTCGAATCGATATCTTTTCCCACTATGAGGTACTTTCCACCCCCATATGGGGTGAAGGAGTACATGTTTAGGGTCCCGATGGTCTCTTTAAGTATATTTGTTAAAACTCTGGGATTCTCCAATCCCGGCACTTCAATTCTGGTGTTCCCAAATTTTCCGCGACTTTGAAAAGGTTAAGACCCACTGTTGTAAAACATACTGAGCACAATTCGTCAATCATTCGAACAACTGCCTGAACGTTCCCAATCCCTTTTTAAGTGGAATTGGTGACGCTGCTGTTACGTACGCACAGTAAAATTTGCATAATCCTTTTTACCTGCGTTTATTGCGAATATTTCACTTCTTTCGGCTCAGACAAAATTTCCCCTATTGGCGATGTTTGTTACCAAACCTATTTTTTGCGGAAATCATCTCCCCATGTCATCAAAAATTCTCAATATAAAATATTTGGTGTCATTCCATTCATTGGTTTTAGCTACAAATGCCTCAAAAGACAGAAAGTTATTTTATGGCCACCAACATTTTATCGTCAACTGTATATACACACTGTAAGTATAGTGTATACGTATATGAATAAAATATAAAAATTATGGTTAAATTAAAAAATAAACATGAAAAAGTATCGTTTATTATCGATAAAATTATACGGTTTGGTATAATTCAAAATTCCTTAAAAATAAAATCCATTCTCGGCGAATGGATTTTATTTTTGGGGATTGCAATTAAATCCTTTAATTGTAATGTCTAAATATTTAAATAGATGGAGGAAGCACGATGAGCACTAAGGGCAGTCTACTACTTGCGCAAACTGCATATAAACAACAGTGGCACTGCGCGACGAACAGCGCCGCATTAAGCTAATATCTCGCATCTTCTATGAAGTGCATATGCTTGCGCCCCTAGCAATATGACACTTTGGTAAACATAGTGCTGCTAGCGTCCTTTGCCCTCCAAAGTCCCCCCCCCCCACCCCCCCCCCCCCCCACCCCCCCCCCCCCCCACCCCCCCCCCCCCCCACCCCCCCCCCCCCCCACCCCCCCCCCCCCCCACCCCCCCCCCCCCCCACCCCCCCCCCCCCCCACCCCCCCCCCCCCCCACCCCCCCCCCCCCCCACCCCCCCCCCCCCCCACCCCCCCCCCCCCCCACCCCCCCCCCCCCCCACCCCCCCCCCCCCCCACCCCCCCCCCCCCCCACCCCCCCCCCCCCCCACCCCCCCCCCCCCCCACCCCCCCCCCCCCCCACCCCCCCCCCCCCCCACCCCCCCCCCCCCCCACCCCCCCCCCCCCCCACCCCCCCCCCCCCCCACCCCCCCCCCCCCCCACCCCCCCCCCCCCCCACCCCCCCCCCCCCCCACCCCCCCCCCCCCCCACCCCCCCCCCCCCCCACCCCCCCCCCCCCCCACCCCCCCCCCCCCCCACCCCCCCCCCCCCCCACCCCCCCCCCCCCCCACCCCCCCAGTAATTTCTCCGCGTGCCCCCCCCCCCCTCCTTCAGATTGTTACTTTGACGGAAATGTACATCTCATTTCACGCACTTGCACGGTTTCGGAGCAGACTCGGACTTTTCTGCAAACAGGTGAAATAATTTTGATTTTTTATTCGACGATTGTAACTTATTAAAATGAATAACAATTTCTTAAAATGATCACCAATAACCATCTTATAATAGTGAATGAAAATGTCCCTTCCATTTTTAAAGTTTCGCCGATTCTCCAGGACGACGAAGGAACGAAAGAAAACAAAAATAAGGCATTATATAAATACGTAAAAATTTTTTACCTTGGGTGTAATATACGGTAATGATACCAAGCAATGTTATTCTTGGTTTTAATCCTTATCCCAAGTAAGCAAAACAAAGTTTTGGACGAGGAGTATATTCAAGTTCTCGTTTAAGACGTGCATATATTTCACGCGCAAAAGTTTGTTTTTCTTACTTGGGAAAAGGATTAAAACCAAGTATAAAATGTCTGGGTATCTTTAACATATATAATACACACACACATCGTCTTTAACGACGTAATTACGTAATTAGTTTGCCTGGCTGTAAATTATGGAACTTCACTCTAGTTTATCGTCTGTCTCCCCCCCCCCCTTTTTTTTCATTATTGTGTTTATTGGGTATCCATTCACATTGAGCTAGTTCTCTTTTCATTAAACCATAAAAGCGGGTCTAGAATGGGTATTTAGCTATTAATGTGGGGTAGACTTTTAGATAAATCAGGAAATTCTATTTTGATCAAAAAGTAGCATTTTTTAGTACACTTGAATGTCGCTTATCCGAACTAATTGGGACCAAGCTTTGTTAGAGTAATCAAAATATACGTGAGAAGAAAGTTTAGAGCAATCTTCATTTCTAAATTTTAAGCAATTTTTTTTTGCCCTTAAAATATTCAATATGGTTGCTGTACCAATATTACAATTCTGCAAGAGATACACCGGTTTCGCCTTTTCCTGTATTAATAATTATCTTGTCTTCAATTAACCCACTACAATTTCCTTTACCAGTAGACGCCATGATTAACAAATGTGCAACAACAGTATCAAACTTTAAAAGAAATATGAGAGTATTTCACTTTCAAATAGCCGCGAGTCAAAACTCCAATATTAAGCGATTAGAAACAAAACGTTCTGCAATAACCTCCCCCTGCAGTGGCTCGTAGCTGAGCGAATGATAGCTAACCTCCCCTCCACCACACTGCCGAGCTTACGATGTCGTACAACAGACAGTGACGCATATCCTGTATATATATATTCAAATAAATATTCGGAAACGAATTCATAAATCTCAAGGAGTAATATTTCCGCATTACAACATCTAAAAGTAGAGTAATTAATTTGAGCGGGGGAAGGACAGTAGTTTGGATAATTGACGGTTTGCAGTATTTATAACAATGTTCGTCTGTGAGATTCCCAAAAAGCTTGGATAACCATCACCCATAGTATAAAAAAAAATTCAAGAAAAAACCTTTTCCCAGTTCTTTCTTCTCTAGAGGATTCTAGGATAGATTTTTAACTTTTCCCGGTTAGCACTGCTAAAAAAAGAAAAATGCAAAGAAAAGAATTGAAAAATGAAAGGGTTTTGAGGAGTCGATTCGAGCCGATAATTTTATTAGCCATCAGCAAGCACTGATTACAGCGCTTACCTTGCTATTTAGATTCTGCTTTCTTAATTACTCATTTCAGGGAAAGTAAATTGAGAAATTAAGGATAAAAGCAATCATAATATCGCTCGACGTTTTTTTTTTATTTGATATTTCACAGAATCAGCGCCATAGAGAATTCATAAAAACATTGAAAGAAATTATGAAGAGATGAAAATGAAAGACATAACTAACCCCCCACCCCGGGCTCGATTGTCTACTCCTTTTATGGGTTTCATTGCTCACTTAATAAATACATTTTACGTTACATCTTCTCCAAACATTGTTTTAAATGACAGCCAACTGCACTACAATGCGATTCACTCAAATTCTATTTATAAATTTCTGTAACAGCTCCAACATTTAAATCAGATGGAAAACAAGTATGTCACCAACGGAAAAATTACCTGTTCGTTCTGCAACTGAACCCGAGTTTCGCGTAAACGTTCTCTAACAGTAGAAAGATATGCTGCTTAATGTCAGACATGCAAGCCAATTATATGAACAACTATGATGCTATCTTTTATCTATAATTCTTTTAAAAGAGTTAGCGATTATTATTTGAGAACCACGGAAACATTTATCAAATCAATTAATTGGAACTATTATTCAAAGAACATAATCGTACAATGCAATGGCTTTAAAGCAACTCTGGACCCATGCGGAATTCAAGAGAACAACGTATAGTTTTTGCAATTGATCGAAATACAAGACTAACTACCTTTTCCTAAAATTAGGATTATGAAAGTCAATCACGGCAGACTTATTTGGCTTCCGCGATATTCAGCTTGAACCTCATTACCGATTGTGTTGGCGAAGGGTCTCTTAAACTACTCAAAAATGGGTCCGAATTTGCATTTAATTGAAGTCACAAAACACGATAATTAATGGAATTATATCATCAGTTAAGAAACTTAAATGTGTTTTATGACTTATCAAACACAGTATTCTTTATTATTCGTTTTATTATTAAAGTGAGTGAAGCAACCCAAGGAATGCAGAAATATTCATTTGATTCTTTTGGTGTTTAAGCACCCCTTTCTTATTAATTTACAGTTCTATTTTATTTATTTTCACTATACACGTTTGCTATATTATTTGGGCGCTTCTTTCAGGTTCGGGAAATGAGGAGAGTGATTATTAATCACAATTCTATTTTCTTTTAGAAACAGAAATGGAATTGTGTCAAATTAATTTGTGTTATTCATTTATAGATTATGTGTTTCTATCCAGTAAACTAATAGATAAAATGACTATGTGCTTGTGGTAATTTAGTGAAATAGATGTAGCAGTTTAATTTTAAACCAAGGCGATCAGCTATCGATTTCACTATAATCCATTTGATAACTTGCCTGGGTGAAATTATCTTGCAGACCAATACAAGAAGAGGATAAATACTTCGTACTAAGCAATTAAGTGCCGTTTCATATAAATCCCAATATTCCATATCTGTTAGCCAACTCATTGATACTGGAAACTGTGCTTGTGTGTAGTCCATTACACCGAAGCACCTTATTCTCAAATACGTCATCATGCGGAACCAGGCTGGAACACGAATACTTCTTAAGATGAAATATTTATGTCGATAGTTAGTCAAACACTTTAAAAAGTGTTTCACTTATTATCGACATATTTCTTCCTGGTATCGATACATTCTTCTCTCCCCCACTCCGCCACCAGCTCTCAATTGATCGAGTTTCACTGTTCATTTTTTATTAGCTATTCATTATTTTATACGCAGCAAAATGTTATCAGAAAATGGATACAAGTTTTGTTTGCATAAAATGAGTTTTATGTAGCACGATTGTATTCATGGTAGCAGGAAATATATTTCACCGTTGCATGGACAGTTTCATTTCGCCACTAATTCGTTTTCGTCGTATTTCGGGAGAGCAGGCTTACCGGGCATTCATTCACTGTGTAGTGAATGAATAGATTTTCGAAGCGTGTGTAACATTATTTCTCCGAGCAGTTATTCATAATAATAGAAATGATTGATTAAAAAAGAAACTGAACTACAAGCATCCATGTCTTGGACTCGCAATTTGTTGCAAGTAGCTTTGCTCTTAACTCGCAAGGTCCTCAGCAATATTCTATACATTTATAAACTTTTCAGCTATTGGTCAAGAGAGAACCGGGGGCTATTCAAATGCTTCGATGATTTTTCAACCTCCAGATGATAATAAAAACATTTGATATTTGGCAATTTCAATCCAGCGAAACCTTAGAATGATTTTATTTTTTATATGGATGTTAATGCCCTAATCATCTCATGGCATCGATATACAAAACGTATTTGTCCTATACAAAATTTTTCATAGTCATTTGACTATTGGAAGCAGAAATGTTTTTAATATTCAGACTTTTTCCCCCTTCGATTTTCTTTCCATACTCTCGTATAAAAAAACAAAATTGCATTTTTTTTTAAAACAAAAAATGCAACTTTTTTTTCTTTTTGTTCTAAAGTAATAAAAAACCCATCCTTTGTCCAAAATTAGTTTGCAAGTGTGAAATTATTATACATATAATGACGAGATCTTTATTATCCATAAACGTTCATGCAAACGTTTACCAAGATAGTCTTAAAAATCATACGGCCATGCAACATTTAAACTTTGCACACACAAAAAACTTATGCCTTACCTCAATTCGAAATACTAGACTTAAAAAAATTCCTGCTACGAACAATATTATCTTCAGTTTTTGGTAGTATTATAATGATCTGGCCTTTGGTCCACGATCAGCCATTACCATCCATAATTTGTTACTATAGTTTCACGATTTATGTTTCACGCGATGTTCGATTGTAAAAACGTATATACTCATTAGAACCTTCCAAATAATTAAATGAACATTTTCGTTTAGATATAAGGAGCTATGAGCAATTGTCAAACTGATTTCACACTGACTTTTCAGTGGTTTACTAGAGACTCGTGCATACCCCCGCGCCCCTTCGAAGGACAATCTTCTCAGGCCGTATTATGGTAGCGCTTTGGATGAAAAAGATTTTAATCTTGTTTTGAAGTCTCTAACTGAAGGAAGATATTTTATATCGATTCATTTTTTTTGATGGCAATTCCAGTCCTTTCCCCTCCTCTACAAAATAAGAGCCCTCTCCAAAATAGCAAGCAGTTATCTTTTAATCGGATTTCGAAATAACAAAGTTCTTTCCCTCCTGTCGATAAACCTGGCATAAACTCATCACTTCAATAATCTTTTCAGTATGCAACAATTGTCACTCTTTCGTTCAAAGGACTGTTTTACACCCAATCTTCTGTTGTTACTCACACATATATACATTTATGCATGTACTCACACAAATTCGACTATGTTTAGAATACTACTGAGCTGTTTAGGGCGGTGAGTCTAGAGAATTTCCTTTTGAAAACCTTGGCGCAATCTACAGGTGAACAAGTAGGCCCATAGATGATCCCTCTCTTACTCATTTCAACGTCTATCTCACTGATGAAGTGCTTCAGCAGCACTGTGTCTACTGTACCAGTACTTCGATGGGCACTGTTCCAGTGAATTGGCAAAAATCATTTCTCCACTTCATGTTGCATCTGTAAATATGAGAGCCTCAGCTCCCCAGTGCTCCTTTACTTTGCAATTACAAACACGCCGAACTTGCTTCTATTCCTCTTTTATTCTGCCCTATGGAACAGCCTTCCTCAAGAAGTATTCCTGAACTATTGTACTACCTGCAATTCTTTATTAAGAAAAAACCTCTCGTCATCTTCACCCAACGCTGATATGCAATATTTCCGCCACCCTCTGAGTATAGGATTAATATTAAAAAAATAAAACATTTAGCACGTATTCATTCTCAATGAATTTTGCATGGTCCCTCCGTTTGTCCTTTGAAAGAAAGAGCGTGGCTAGTGGCTATGCTCACTGTATTTAGAACTCCATCAGTAATCTGGCAATTAATGGAAAATGGCCAAATTTTAATTTGAACCTCAGTGTAAATTAATTAGAAATTTGTACCTGTAACGGCAGCCAAGTCAAAACTTGCTGAGTAAAAGGTACGACCTATTTGTAAGGGAGGGGGATGAAAAAGGACACCGATAGTACATTTATTGGAAAAAAAATATTTTTCCTAATTTTCGAGTTATATATATTAAATTATTCTTTCAATTAAAAAACACCGTTTTGATTTTTTAGCAATATTGTGCGTTTCTTATCTATTTTTCATAGCTTAGTCAGTAGCACACTCACTTTACACTCAGAAATACTGCCATTACAGAAAGCGGGAAGCTCTCCTCCTCATAAGATGGATGCACAAGTAGCATACGTGTGTTTTTAAAATAAGAAAACAACTGTTTCTCCATAATTTGATCGAAGACATGCATGCGACAGTTCAGACTTTTTACGAACATTTCTTTAGATATAACTAAACGTTTCCTAAAGTTTAAAAAAC
The DNA here is from genome assembly GCF_054136105.1 of Typopeltis vanoorti. Classification (NCBI taxonomy): domain Eukaryota; kingdom Metazoa; phylum Arthropoda; class Arachnida; order Uropygi; family Thelyphonidae; genus Typopeltis; species Typopeltis vanoorti. Next base: position 57,330,043 of record NC_143553.1, read on the forward strand.
AAAAAAGATGTTTTGTAATTTATTACTATATGCAATATTTCGAAGTGTGGTAACAATTTATCTCTCTTACGCAATGTTTTATCTCCTGAAGAAGTGCAGATTAGAGAAAATGAGTATGGTTACTGGAAACCCCGATTCAATTCAAAGAAACTTGGAATAATTTGAAATTCAATTCAAAGAAAGTTTCATATGGAACCGGACAGAATTCCGGTTCCATATGAAATTAACCAGTCAGGTTAATCTTACCGACCTTAACCACTGAACCTCATAATACATAATCCAAATGCAAAGCGAATACACAACATATTACAAATCTCATTCAATTATTTAAAAAATAAATAAATTCAGCAACTTTTTTCTTCAGAAAAAAAATTTTTTAATTTTATTTAAATCATTGCAATTAAAATATTTTTTTCTAAAAACAGCGAAAAGTAATCGTAAATTTAGATAACATGCGATCATCTTTTTCCGTCAGGCACACATTATTGGCTTCAACTGTTACTAACAATTACGTGTTTAGATTTACAATATATATGGAGATAGCTTAATAAATTGGTGATCCAATAGACAGAAAGCTACACCTTAGATATATGTAGCAAAACTATTACAAGAAAAAAAAGTACACTCCGGTGATAAAACAAGATATTAAAAGAAGTTGAATAAAAATATAAAATATTAAAATAAATCTAAATAAATACAGAGCATATGATATTCAACGATCCCCTCAATTCTCGACACTTATGCAAATTTTTCATGTGCCTGTTGAGATTTTCAGGCTGGTTGAAACTAGTACCACATTGCTCACACTGGTAAGGATTTTCATCGCTGTGTGTGCGAATATGTGTCGTCAAACTGGAATATCGACTAAACCTTTTCTCGCATTTTGAACAATGAAGAGGCTTAATGTCGTAGCGAGTTCTTACACGAATCTTCAGATTTGAACTATTCGCAAATGATTTTTTGCAGGTTTCGCAGCAGTATCGCCAGGCATTTTTATTCTCATGCCCTCTTATGTGATCTTTAATTTGAACGTCTCTTTCTGAAAGATTTGCGACATTCCGGGCAGAGATGTTCACCGTATTTATGCTCTGCAAAGAAGAAACAATATTGAGAAAACGTGTTTTTAAATGCAGAACGTATTTTGTTTTTCATTTGAAGACATGAAACAAAGCACTTGCTTATAATTACCTATTTGTGGGACATTTGCTTTTTCTCCTTGGATCTCTTCATTTAACTGGATGCTTTCCTCCGTTGTGTCTTGTTCGTTTTCTTCCGGGATGACTTGGTTATCTTCCCCATCTCCTCTCCCAATCAAGCTGTTTTCTGTTTTCTTCCATCTTTTCCAGAGAAGTCTGAGAGGAATAGAAACCTTGATGCTTGGTGCATCTTCTTTGACGATAATATCCTGTGAACCACGTGAAGAAGATGGAAGGCTAAAAAAATGTTTTTTCGAAGGATTTAGTACGAAAGAACATTTAGAATTCAAGCTATGCCTTCAAATCATTCTATAAATCAAATTATCAAAGAATAGATTTTAGACTTAAATCTGTTTCGAGATTATTGCTAAAAATGTTAAATAATTGATGCGAAAATGAGCAATTGGTGGACTTTTTATAAAATGCATTCTTACCTTAAATCAAGAGGCTGCTCTTCCATGGAGGATATGACATTTTTCCTGACTTCCATCGCACTTGCTCTATGACAACATCTGAACCACAGGAAGAAGATCGAAGACTGAAAAATGTATTTCAGAAGGGTTATTTTGTACGAAGGACGCAGTTATAATCCAAATTATGTAAGTCATCAAATGAGAGATTTTATACTTGAATCTGTTGCGACTCTTTAGCTAAATTCTAAATAACTGTGTGAAAATGAACAATACTGTGTATTTATTATATAACGTATTCTTACCTTAAATCGAGAGGTAAGATTCTACCATGTAGCTTTCTTGTAAGTGTTCTGATACCCATCGCTTTGCTCTTAGCTAACACTTTCATGAGGAATAATCGCACTCTTAGAATCTCATCTTCTTTACGCCCTCTTTACCTTGCGGTGCTGAGGGTTTATTAATCATCGGATCACAAGCCGTTCACAGGATGTGGTGGTCAGCCCTACACTCCGGTGTATCCTGTAGTGTTGAGTTCTTAAGGCCGGTTTGCCTGCTATGCGGGATGAAAAATTTAGGGTAAACTGGAGAAAAACCCTACTGTCAACGCCCAAAATCGGCTAACGTGGCTGAGGGAGATTCTTCAGCTCCTCATGTCATTAACGGGAATCGAACCTAAGACCACCTACCCCAGGCTTATGGTTGCGAAGCGCAGAGTCATTACGCTAGCCGCGCGGATTCTTAAAATGATTCTTTTATATTATTCATTCTACCAGACTAAATAGACAATACCTCTGAGATGAAACGATGTCTGCAGGAGATCAAGCTGTACTGTTGTAGTTTAAAATATTAATTATTGAACACTCAATCATTAAACACAATCACCACTAATAAGAATTTCAAAATGATGTATCTTGAAACATCTATAATATCGTAGTCGCATAACACTCAAACATAATAATTCAGAACATTTCGGACTATGATAATGTAGCCTTTTGAAGTGGAGCTGTACGTTCAATGGACGGAATTGATCTTCAATATGGTCTTTTCGCCTATCGAAGAATGAAAAGCGCTAAAGATAGATAGATAGGGGTGGGTGGGTATGCTGTAATATATTTTGTATGCACAACTACAGCATCATTTAAAAACAAAGAAATAATACTCTGGTTCGAGAGTTGCATTCTTTGACGGCGTGACTACCGAATAGAATTTTGCTCGACTGATTTCTTTTGGTAACCAGATATTTACGCGAAAATAGGGGAAGGGATTGTTTTGCAGTTAAGTTAATATCATTACTTTGAGGAAAACTTAAGTTCGGAATTTTAAAAGAACATTTCTGAAATCGGAAATTAAACTTGCCTAATTTTGTGAACTTGTTTTATTAAAAAAATAATAAAGAATAAGCTTATGTTGCCCACTCCTTTCTTTCCTAGAATATCGCTCTAGAAAGTATTGCTAGAGTACTAAAAATCAACTTTTCCAGGTTACAATTGCCATATAAAAACGCCTGAAACAGAAGTGTGTGTGGAGCTGAATGTAAGAGAATAAGTAAACAAAAGTGAAATTATCTACAGTAAAAAAAAACTTTACGACTTCTGGAGGAGGAATTCATGATTATCGTTGAATCTTACTTATTGACAACATAATCCTAATTATGATCATTAGACAAATTCATCATAAAAACATCGCTTTATGACGAATCCATTCAAACATTGAATGGAATCAAATATACGTGAAAATGCCAGTAGTAGCATTGAAACGTATTCAGTACGATTCAAATAACAAATGCACTCTGATCGACTGAAATTTATTTAGAGTGAAAACTAAATTATGCCTGTCCGGTTCAACTTTCGATCCAAATAAACCATTTTAAAATTGGCGAAAACGATAATATTCCTTAACTCTTATTCATTATGATTTGTCGGTATTTAGTACTTAGAATATATTATTGAAAGTTGTCGGACCATTTCAAAGACAAAATAAGAAAGAAAACCAAAATTTATCTGAACCACTAAAGAGTGAAATCAAACTGATTTCACCCTTAACGGTCTGTAAAAACAAACCTGAACATTACAATCAATAAAATGGTGCAAAGCACTTTAAGTATAACAAAAATTAAAAAATTACCTGCAACGTCTCGGAACGCAACTTCTGGTCGGGTCAGTTGAAGATCTACAAGAAAATTATGCTCCTTATTCTAACCCAGCAGAAGTTAATTATGAACCCTTGCTCTATTACTTTTGTATCCTGAAACTTTTCCTTTTTATGAGAAATGTCAGCGAGGGATTCCTTTTATGAACTGCCAAAAGCATTGATCCAATCAATTAAATGTACCTATTTGAGTCAACGTTACGTGATGTTATAATATCACTTGGCTTACGTAACTAAGGACCCATATGGGTTTCAAGATTCTCTGAACCCTCAAACCGGGTACCTATTATTACGGGAATCAACACGTTTAGCTTATTGGCAAGATGTGTATTACAAATTATATTTTAATATTTAAAAATATTAAAATCTCTATATATGTGTATATTTATGATACATTAAATTATAATTAGCCAATCAAGCATCGTTATAGGATTATATTAAATTTTTTCAATTATAGCCTTTAACAGAAAATTAGAAGTTTTAGATCTCGTAATTTTACATTTACTGCTTCAGGAGAATTTCTACAAACAAATCCTTTATGAAAAAAAATTCCCGAATAGTTGTAAAAGGCAATGTGCTTTTTTGCGAATTAATTACGAAACCAGTTAAGAAGATAGAAACTCTACTATTCATTAATGTTGTGATAATAAAGAAGTGAAATCTATCCATGCCGCTTAATATGATATGAATTTACTATCTTGTAGCCTGGTTGTTAAAGATTAATGCACACGCAAACGACCTGATGAAGAGAATTGAATTTACACACGAGACACTTTCAATTTTATTAACAGCAACAATAATCTTCGCCTCCTCCCCCCCACACACACGCTGCCACGAGAGGCGGGTATTGTAATACTATTTGAATATATGGGAGTCTCCATAGCTCAGTGATTATATTAGCAATTTTCCTTGGTTAGAAAGAACTGAATTTGAATGCTGACTAGGACGCAACCTTCATCGAGGCAATTGAAGGTGAGTGAGCCGAACTCGTACGGGTGTGGAATCGCTTTTTCCTCTGTAAACTAGGGATTTTTGTCCTGCAAACTGTACGAAAAACACTCAGTTTACATGCGAGACTAACTATCTTCTCTTAAAATTATGGTCATGAAAGACAATCAGAGCAGTTCATATGGCCTCGGGGATATTTTCGCCTCAATCCCAGGGCTTATTGTTGAGGCAAACTTCCTTTAATCTACTCAAACCATGTTTGGATTTTGCATTTAGTTCAAGTCTCACACAAATTGACGTAGTATATATATCTGGCGTTTAAATGTTTAGCAGATTCAATTGCATTGATCTCGTAAACATAAAAACAGATCAAGAGATTTATATTATTCAAGAAAGAAATTTAAATCGGATTTTTTATGAATTAATACAAACTAATAGTCTTTTATTATACGTTTTCATTTTGACTTTAAAATAATGAATTCATTTCGATTTTCTGTTGGTTAAGCACTCATTCTCATGTGAGTTTTAATTAAATTCTATTTATGTTGGCTGCAGTTTTGTTCTTCTGTCATTCAGGCTTCTGTGAATATTTAGTGGTATCACTTGATGGTAATTTTCTTTGCTTCTTAAATATATTTCCATAAAAACAGTAAACCTTTATATTATTAAATATTTATGTGAAAAGATTGGGTTTCTACCAATGATTTTTTTTTCCATTCAAGATAACTGAAGGGGGGGGGGGAGATAAAATTGTCATTGGTAGCTAATTTTCTTTGAGAAAAGGAAATGAATTGTCTGCTGTCATTGAGTTAATTTTATCCCGGTAACCAACGGAGTAATCTGTTTAGTTCGAAAGATGAACCAGTGATTTTAAATCAAGTTACATGGCGATGGAGTTTATTATAATCCCTTTAATAACCTACCAGGAGCAATAAGTGATCTCAGATCACTTATTACATTAAGTGTTTCTAAAGATTTCATATAAAAGAAAAAGTATGGGTAATAATGGCGAACCCGCTTCATTTTTACATGAATAACAAAATAAATGTAACCTACTACTGCAAAAAGCGTTGTGTGCATTGGTCTGATGGACAATCTTTGCTTCAGTTCCCCTAGGGATTATTTTTTGTCATTTCCTTTGAGTAGTTGTCCAATTATATTGCGAGATTATTACGGAGGGATTAGTGCATATATATAAACAGCTACAGGATCAGTGCAAAAAGGACAGAGCATCATTGCCTGACCACATTCCTGATGCTGATTGGGTCAAATAAAAATCCATCATAATAGGATTTTTAAAAACACTTTCCAAATGATAGATGAAAGGAATAAATATCTTCTCTCCATTCCCATATGCTCAATTGATATCTGTTAAAAGCGGTTGATGTGTTTACCAGACGATCTCTAATGGAGGAACAAATTGAATTCTGTCATTCGGCCTGGAATGCTATACATTTCGGCAATTTGAATATCTCATTCCCACTTGAATCTCTTGATTATACGGGAGAGGATCTTTTCGTCCGTATTTGAAACTAATCTCCCTCAGGTTATTGATTAGTGCAAGATTTCGGTTTGTTAGGGGGATGAAGACCTTATAACATACCAAAGTTTTATGTTACATTACGTTAGCGCGATGGGTGAAATAAGGTTAATTGATCAGGAAAATTTGCACAAGACGAAACATCGAACTTTTAGAAGCCACTTCAAGTTTCCAGTAAACAAGTTAGAAAATTGGGAGATTTATTACATCCGGTGAAAATCCTCTCCATTAAGATTTTTTGGATGTGCATCAACTAGTGTTTGTATAATGACGTCTCGAGTTCATTGAACTTTAATTAGTCACACCCAAACCTATCCCATTTTTCCCAGTTGTTTATCGTCCATCACACCTGTGGGTTATGTTTTGATCTTACTTTATTTCTCTGAATAAAGTATTAACACACATGCAAATTTAATGTTTTTTCTGTAATTGTTATAAGAGGCTAATCTTTTAAATTCGGACTAACTGCAATGGCTGAAGTGCAATTCGCATCTCACATTATAGTGGCTCGTTACGGTTTTCCGTGAAGACCCACTTAAATTTTTGGGTTTTCCTTTCCTCAGAATTCTTTTTTTCTTCCTTCCATCTTTTTGACTGAATTAGCCACATCGGTTGGGAAAACCTTGGTTACGATCGCTTCCAGAATGCAAAAATTTAGGCTATTTTACATTTGCGTTTTAAGCACCCTTTAAAAGGAAGGGAGAAAATGTACATTAATGGGGTATTCAACGATCGGTTCCTTAATATTCGTAATTTCTGAGAGATTGTTACTTTTACGGAAACGCACATCGCATTTCACGTACTTACACTGTTTTTCTACAGAGCTTGCAGAAATGTGTTTTTTTTTTTCTACGCGCAATGTTCGTTTAACTTCCTATTCGCCTGTCGAATACTGAAAATGCTTTTAAGCTCCTTTGCGAATTCTTTCGTCGGCCAGAACTCTGTACGTAAAATTCGTTACACATATCACACGAGTATCTCTTGACATTTTTGTTTGTGTATCCATAGTATGCGATTTCGAAGGTCATTTTCGATGACTGATAAATATTGTGCTGAATTTCGACTGTTACGGTAACTTAATTTTTGAGGACACCTTTCTTTTATTTTCAGATAAAAAGAATTACCCATTACTAGGATATTTCCTTTGTTAGTTACAGGGATAGCCATCTGTTATATTCTCATCTCGTGATCAACTGTTTTTTGACGACAAAAATGAATTCTACCTCATTCCCTTAAAACTTTTTCTCAAGGTTTTTTTGGAAGAAAGACAACACGTTCTTACGAATCTTACTTATTGACAATGTCATTGAAACCACAACAAGGAGAAAATCTAATTTTGGGAAGGAAAAAAAAACAAAACAAAATATTGAAACTGTAAAATTAGTAACATATATAAAGATAGAGTTGTATATGGATAGTTTCTATTTTGCATTACATATTTTAATTCATAGATCTTGAAAGGTAGAGGAGAAAATCGTGGATCAGACTAATAGGGGAGTGAACACAAGGCATTAATTCCATTGAAGATTAAGAGAGAAATTGACATTATTAGCATTAAGAAATGTGCGAGCAAAATCTAATCATAAGTGGTTTGGTTACTTCGAAGGCGTTAGCGAACCAGAGAAGGGAAATGTAAGCTTTCATATCAAAACCTAAAAAACAACTTGGACGAAACTTGATGGGAAAAAATATGACATCTTATTTGTGTTAGATTGTTGTAATATTATCTCTTGTATCTTTTGAGGAACACAAACCAGAAAATATTAACTATAATTTACACTAAGCAGTGCGTGTTTTATGAATGAACAGAAAATTTTTCAATCTTCGTCTCTGGATAATAGGGAATTTTTTGCATTAAGAAAAGCGAATATTTAATCCCGAAATTTTGCTAAATCGATCCTACAACAATTAGATAACGTAAAAAATGAATTTCACATATCTTCGTTTCTAGTATGCTGTAGAAATGCACTCAGCTTCTGTGATAAGAGGTAGTTTGCTGCCTTTTGAATATCCTACGACCTGTGGGGAAATAATTTGATTCCCCCTTTAATGATAAAATTACTTCACGCCTAGTTTCTTTCCAATTCTTCGAACTCGTTCTCTAGCTTGTCCTTCCTTCCCCTTCCGTGATACCGTTTACCTGGATATCCATTTTGAAGAATCTAAAATTTAAGAATTATCTTTAAGAACGTAACAGCCACACATTAGATAAGGATTATATTGAATTTACTCTCCTCCCCCAAATAGAATTATATCAAAACTGATTGCGTCACTCAGAGTTAAATCTGAGCGTGCGATTTGCTTTGATTCCCTGATGACTATAGAATGGATTGTTGTGCGATAGATTTCTTTTTAGTAATAAAAGTTAGGCGGCAAATCTTGAACTGAATTGTTTCAGTTCAAGCAGTACAGGTTTCATGTTTTCCAAAAAGTCAAAACGATAAGGCATTATTTATCCTACGATACGTCAAATTTTCGCAAAATGGAATTTTTTTTAAAAGATGGTAGTTTAGTATTAATGAAGTTAAAATTCACTCGGTTTTGCTGATTTATATCGATTTAAATGTCATCTAAGAATAGGGCATTGATCAGCCCAATAAAGCAGGTAAAGTCTGCTTTATTGGGCTTATCTTTTCACTCATTCTTCAAACTAAGGAATGGATGACGTAATTTATAAGCTTAGTATCTGGTTGACTAATAGAATTGTTTTAACTGTATAGCTATATACATTTAAACAACATTCTATGTTGTCTAGACCTTAGGAAAGTGTTTGCAATGTACTAAATTTTTTTTGAATAAAAATGCATCGTTTCTGTGTATTTTTTGAAAAGACCCAACAGCGTAAATACGCTATGAGAAGCACCCTCTTTTATATAAATAAAATTTATCATTAAACTACGTGATGTTTTAAGAACCAGAAATTTGCAGTACTGGAGAGTAGAATTCTTATTCTATCGTTTAGTTCATATTGTTCTTCTTATTATTGTTCATTTGGCATTATAGTAGAACACGTTCGTTCCATTCAATTAGTCATTAACATCCTTGATGATAATTCTTCAACCACTAATACTTGTTGATCTAAGTCTGTACAACATAAATCCTAAGGAAGATGAAGGATTCATTAACGCAATCAGCAAATATCACATACGAAGCTATCGATACATTATCTCTAATAAACGAAATCGCTGATCACTGTATTCGAACTTAATACAATTGCCCCCCCCCCCTCACCACCACGTTGCAAAACGCCACGAAACAAACTATACTAGCGTATGGAGTATATGGCATCACAGAAATGGAAATAAAAATATTTTAAAATAAACTATAAAAATAAACTGAAACTGGCTATTTACATGATTCGGTAACTTTATACGATAGCTTTATATTAATTTACAAAAATAAAGCAAGGCGATCCAAAAACCGTTCGATAAATGATATACGAGAAATACAGCTCTATAGTTTAAGTGCCAGCAAATGTTACTGCAGAAAACCTTAACCTACAATACTGAACTTGCACTCATTATACAAGCGTCGCAAAAAGCATTCACTGAACAGCTTCAATGTGAAGCAAACTAATTCTAAATTTAACTCAAATACCCAAGATTTTATTGCTAAAGCCTTGTTAGATGAGTCAGGAATAGCATTATGATTCAACTGTACTTCGAAATTCATTCCCCATCGATCAAAACAATTAAAATCCCGAACTTAACAGTTATCCCATGAACTAAAGTGGGACTACAAGACGATCTCGCATGAAATCAAAGAGCACTTCAGGTGTAGACAAGAAAGGATTTACCTTTGAACAATTCAGTCCTATTTTTCTAGAACGTAACGACATTTTCAACACTGGTATCATCACTCAACAGATAATTACAAAGTAAAGTTACATTCAGAACTACAGGTCTATAGCCAATGTCGGCCATTTCCAAAATTCTTGAAAAAGTAAAAGCACACAAGATTAGACCTACTTGCAGAAATTCATCTCAAAATCAGTACGGGCTTCCAGAAAACAAAGCATCACGTTATTGGAAAGATATTACTGAAAATGATCTAGATAAAAACAAATCCTCTAACCTTAGTTAAGCTTCTGCACTCAGCCATGGCATTGCTGACAATTTTACCCAATTAGTAGCAGAGGAACATTGCATACAGTTCAAGAATTTCCTCGCAATAGACATAAATCAGAGCCGGTTATAGAGGTAAACGAGTCCGTCAAGGTGTTGTATTATCATACTCTGCTCCACGCATGTATTAATATCGTCAATTTGGTCACAGGAATTTAAATATACCAGTGCATAATACACGCCATAGAATAACAGTCGTTTATGGCAATACACAAAACCCTCGGCATCAAAATCACCGATTTTTAAAGCCGAGTATTAGTTAATTATTTCAGTTCGCACTCATCGTAACTGCAGAAATCTCACAATCGACTTGTTAAGTTTTTAAAATAAAAATGAAAAACAGTATAATATAATATGCAGAAATGAAATTTTCATAGAGTTTAGTGCGAAGACATTTATGAATAGAAATATACGGTTAGTATTATCGGAAATGCCATGAAATGAAGCGACATTTGTATATATTGTTTGTAGTGTTCGTACACAATAACAACATGCAAGCGTTGTATTAATACCTTTTACTGTGCAACTGCAAGCAGACAGAACCGGTTTCTCTTCTCTCACCTACCGCTACCCTGTGAAAGAGACTTCAAGTTTTCTTGAAAAACCTGCAGCTTTTTTAAGGTCATTGAGTTTTGCTTTGAATCTGGGTAATGCTCAAAAAATAGAAACGAAGGGGATAAGGAAGTTCCTGTACAATCAAGTGAAACTACTGAACTTCCAGCTGAATGATATGCAATTTGTTTTGTATATTTGTTTTTTTAGAATTGTATTTGAGTCAAAGATTTTATTCAGATCATACTGTAACATTTCTGGAATGGTAATATAATTGGAAATAAAAAAAAATTATCTAATGTGTATATTTGTTTATAGTAAACGTTTTTGTTTTTTACAAACTTATATATATACAGGGTGGCCATAACATAACTTTCCCTCTTTGGAGGCTAAAACCAATAAACGGGGAGATGATTTTGCAAAAAAACATTTAGAACCAAATATCGCCTATAGAGAAAATTTTCACGCTTGCAGAGCCGAAAGCAGTCAGATATTTGCCGTAAACGAAGGTAAAAAGGATTATGCAAATTTTACTGTGCTTACGTGGGAGTAGCGCAACCATTTCCACCTACAAAGGGATTGGGAACATTCAGGAAGTTATTCTATTGACTGACGAATTGTGCTCAGTATGTTCTAGAATAAGAAGAATATTTTTCTTGTTCTAGGTCTTCTTTCTTTTTTCGCAAATGTTCATTCTTTACTAATTGTTATCCGTTGGTGTTACTTAGTTACTAATTGTTATTTATTCATAATTTCCTGGCTCTGCTGGAGACACTCTTTTTTTTTTTTTTTTTTATTTTAGAGCGGTATTTTCAGCCGTTCGGGCTCGTTAAACTAACCCTACTAATACATAAATCGGTAGAGTCTACTCTTTTTCCTTTTTTTATTTTTTTCTAAAACGCAAAAATTACAATGAATAAACTTGTTCTAGTCCCCCCCCCCAGCCAGGACGAGAACTCTTGTAATTGAAGTGCCAGGATTGGATGATCCTAGAGTTTTAACGAAGATACTTTAAAGAAACCATCGGGACGCAAAACATCTACTCCTTCGCCCCATATGGGGTGGAAAGTACCTCGTAGTGGTGAAAGATTTCCATTCGAGAGAAAAACGTTTAGAGAGTTTCTCTACAAGGGAACTACATAACACCAGTCATGGAGGGAGCCAAGTGAGGATATTCAAAATCTACAGGTTCCTAACGGAGCGTATTCAAGCCGGTGAAGATATTCTGCTACAAGCCTTTGCTAAGTGGGAAAAGGTGAGCGACATCAAGCGAAGAATTTCAAAGGAAGATCCCACTTGGTTCTCTGGGGAGATAACCTTCTCCATGGACATGTAGTTACCCGTGCCCAACTTAGTGAATATCGGAACGGTACGGGTCATGGTTAATTTCCCCGGTGTCCAGAAACAATGTTTGCGTTGTGATTCTGTAGAACATCTGGGCAAAGAATGCCCCGAGCCAAATGCTTCAATTGTGTCAGTGTTGGGCACATATCCAGTCATTGCCCTAACCCCTGCCATAAATGCAGCAATCCAGAACATCGCATCACGCTGCCCGCTACGTATATTCGCGGAAAGAGCAGGGACACCTATAGAGCCACTGACACAATACCCTACCATGACTAAGGACCACGGTAACTTCGCGCAACTCCTAAAAACCACCGGGAAGAAAATCTTCATGCAGAAGAAAATCTTCTGCATGAAGATTTTCAACATCAGAGACTCCGATCACCATTCAAACAGGAGGCGGTGTGGATATTGATGGTAGCCTACAACAGCAGACTATTGTTTCTGCAAGAAACCCATTTCTGCGGCTATAGAGACATGCAGTAACTTATTCAAAAGTACCTCCTAACATCCTATTGGAACTTCGGCCCAATGCTATTCAGTGCCGGAGTAGGGTACTTATGCTATCACCCCCTCCAGGAGCCTTTCACAACATTCAAAAGGATGCAGAAGGAAGAGTTCTCGCCATAGACTGGAAGTACCGGGGCTGTATCACTCGGTTCCTTAACATCTAAGCCCCGGCTAACGCACGTTTAAGACCAGCATCTTTCCAGACCCTTACCAACTACCTCTGTGGCGCCCATCACATCATCATTAGGGTGACTTCAGCTGTGTAGAAAACCCGGTCTTAGACAAATTAGGAGGGAAACCAACATCAGGAACATCGGGCTATAGGCACTTGGATGTTCACCTTCAGAATGCACAGCTCACCGATGTTTCGCGACATCTTAATCCCCCACACCCGTGACTACACATGCTTTGGCAAGGGTGTTGGTACTCGGCTTGACCGTTTCTATCTATCGCCATCGCTCCATTCCAGAGTCGAGACGTAAGTCACGTCAATATCAGCATCAACATCTCGGACCATAATCTAATAGCGCTCAAGTACCATCATCTCGAAAAAGTGGAAATTGGTCCGAGACCCTGGAAGTTACCATCAGACTTCCCGCTCCTTTTCCCACCCCAGCTTCACCATTTCTGCTCCACCTGGACGCATGCGGGCTGGGATTGGGAAACTTTGGGGCAGTTCAAATCTACCATCAAGAACAAAATGATAGAATGGGCCAAGAGCATGCCTACTCGTCTCTGAGACCTCTACCAAGAAAGGAACTGGTTCATAGCCAGCTAACGCCAAGGAATACCATGTAATAACATCATCCGGGAAATTAACACCGGTATAGACGCTGAAAAGCAAAGGCAATCGGAGGAAAGGAACTGTAAGATCAGAACGTATCTGCGCTCAGGACAGGCTGTCGGCCGCCTTTTACAACAGGAGCTTCACCACTTTCAGAGAGGAAAGAACCATCCTGTTCATCAGAGAAAGCAGCTACATCTTTAACAACACTTCTGATGTCTTGCGAGCCTTCCAGAGGCACTACAGTGAATTCTACTCAGAAAACAGTGACTCTACGGACTTCTCCTCCTGGACCATCCCGACCCACCCAGCGCACATCCAAGCAGGGTTGGATTCTCTCTTCACGGCGGCCGAAATACCAACAGCTTTTAAGCAATGCCGAGCCAAGAAAGCGCCTTGCCCATACGGACTGGGGGAAAAATTCTATCGTGACGCAGGGACCTCATCCTCCCGGCTCTACTGGCACTTTTTAACACCTTTCTCACCACCGGAAACGTGCCAAGCAAGTTCGTGGGGGGCACACAGTATTCATCCCCAAGGCCAACAGGGACCTTTTCCTAATCAAGAACTGGCGGCCAATTAGTCTCACCAACATCGCATACTTAATCTGTACCTCATTAGAGATCTGCTCCGTCTTGCGTCTATCCAGAAACATCCAATGTCATTGTTTTCAATGGACCTCAACCGAGCGTTTGACAGCTTCCGACACTCGTATCTGTTTTACATCCTTAAAGAAGTCGGTGTCAGCAGTGCCCTCCTTTCTATTCTCCACGGAGGCTAACAACAGCTCTACCCACCTCCAAGTCAATGAATATTCATCTGATTCCATTACCATTAAAATATGGGTCAAGGAAGGATGCCTGCTCAGCCCTCTTTTTGCTCTGGTCCTTGAGCCCCTTCTTCAGGCAGTTAATAGCTCTCGTGCCGTCAGAGGAATACTACTTCTGCTCACCACGGAGGAATCCAAAATAACAGACTACGCGGATGACGTGGTAGGCACCCTTAGGAATAATGACTCCATCAGGAACTTCTTTAACATCCTTGATAGGTTCAAAGCGTCGGGACTAACTCCCAATCCCGACAAAACTCAGCTAAAACGTATGTCGTCTGGGACCCAGATAGCATTTCCCTGGGTCTAGTTCCCAACGAAAACCCCATTACCATCTTAGGGGTGACTTTACGGCGCAGCCTGAAGTGGGCGAAGACAATATCACCACCAAGTTCGTCAACAGTCTCAAGGACTGGAAAATCGGACCGCTGTCAGGTTCCTCCCGGGCTACAGTGATAAAATCGATTGTGTGCCCAGTGTGACCAGTATGTTGACAACATTACAGACATCTAAGAACAACAAGAGAATCGAATCTGCAGTAAACCTTTAAAATCCTTCTGGGGGCAACGTACGCCCGGAGGTTGAAACCAAGATCCTTCAACTTCCAGAAGAGCGAGGGGGCTTCTTCCTCCCAGTTCTCCAAATACGATACCTGAGTAATACGACTTTCCATCTGAACAGGATACTGCAATCTAAGCAGTTATGGTATTACTTGGGTTTCAAACTTCCTCTCTTTGGTATTCCATTCCACCAAGGACCCAAGGCGTAAATTGTCCCAGAGTGCTGCAACCAGCTTTGCCAGATCTTACAGCAACTCCGCTCTTCGGGTATAAACATTGCCAACATCCGGAGCAGTAAAAAATGGTACAACACCATCTCCGACCATTTTCATACTGAAGCTCCGGATCTAGGAACCGTCGACAACATCTTCTTCGGTCATCGCCTAGCAAGACACCGTGGCTACCCAACGAGAAAGAATCTGGCGTGGAGGATAACATACTGCAACCTTCCGGCTACTTCCAACATCTGGCGGTTCCACAACAACAACAGAACCCCTTTTGTGACTTCTGCTCGAGTGTGGACAATGCGAAGAATGCCTTCTATCAGTGGCCATTCTCCCATAACATCTCGAGGAGGCTGAACGACGTGTTCTGCATTCCACTCTTAACACAGGATCAAATCATTTTCCTGAAGTTCACACCACCAAAAAACAACAATCAGAGGTTACTGTGATTAATGAGATCAAATATCACATCTGGAAGTTGAGGAAAAAACATGAAAAGAACATCATTCCTCCCAGCTGGATAGACATCTCCCGGATCGTGTTATATTGCTTCTACGGGGCAACACGACGTTTCCTGATGATCGAAAAAGAGACTATAGGTGAGCAGAAATTCAAGAACATCATCTGGTGCTCTCCTCCTATCTTGTGTACCTTAAGTAGAAGAGTATTCTAGTTTACACGCTTTATTATAACATCTATAATGGGTTCATCATACCTGTGGTTTTTCTATTTGAGGTTCTCGTCCTAGGTCTTGTCTTCCACAGAGAGTAATTTGGATAAACCCGGTCAGAGAAGGCCAACTCTAGGCGGTCGACCCGGAATGGGCTGGTAACCCGGGCGCTGATTAGCCCGTGATCTTGGTCGTACAGCAGACCTGTGAGGCCAGCGGTGAAAGAGTTAAACATCTGAGAGCTCTGAGTTATGTTAGCTTGTTAGATGAGAAGTATTAGCTGAGGCCTATTTTCTTCTTCTCCCCTCTTCCCCACCTCCCTCCCGCCTTTCCCATCACATTCCGTACTGCTCCTATACTCTACCCCTCCCCCCACCCCACCTCACTCTCTACTGTCATCACCTCTCCCTTCTTTCTCTTCACTTGAGGGACACTCTAACCCCCTTTTAACTTTCCACAGGCCAATGATGAGTTTCCTTTACTCTTTCACCGTCCTACCTTGCCTCGGTGTGCTTTATTGTTAAGTTGTTTTACCTCAAACTATGCAGTGCGTTTTACCTCAAACTAGCGGCCCTTCGGGAATTTAGAAGGCTTCATAACCTGCGTACAGGTCCTATGTTAGCTGTAGCACTAAGAGCTATGATTAAGAAGTTTGAAAAAACTGGATTACTAGGAGTTAGACCTGGCAGAGGAAGGAAAGCAGTGCAAGAAGAGACGG
Organism: Typopeltis vanoorti; assembly: GCF_054136105.1. NCBI lineage: Eukaryota > Metazoa > Arthropoda > Arachnida > Uropygi > Thelyphonidae > Typopeltis > Typopeltis vanoorti. Next base: position 57,346,603 of record NC_143553.1, read on the forward strand.
TAACAGACGTTGCTACTGCGGTGTTCGACGACACAGGGACAAGTACTAGTCCAAGCGCTCGTGCCATAGCTCGCCAACTTGATATGGCTTATGGTACAGTCTGGAAAATCTTACGGAAAATGCTTCGCTTCTATCAGTTCGTATAAGTTCAGTCGTGTACAAGCACTAACTACCGCAGATTATGATAAACGCATGACCTTCGCGCTAACGTTTCTTGCTCGAATGAAGGTCGACAATGACTGGCCTTGGAGAATATTGTGGGGTGATGAGGCTCATTTGTATTTGAATGAATCGGTCAACACTCACAACTGCAGAATTTGGGCATCTGACCATCCCCAAGCTATCCAGCAAGAGTACCACTGCATTCTCCAAAAGTAACCGTGTGGTGCGGCTTCACAGCCGATTTCATAATACGACCATACTTCTTTAAGCGTATTACACCTATAGGTGCTGTAACCTGCTCCATTACTGGAGAGATTTATCAACAAATGCTGGAAATTTTTTGTCATTCCTGCTTTGCAGCAAAGACAATGTTTAGACTCCATAATTTTTATGCAGGATGGAGCACGGTCACACATTGACCGTTCAGTACAGCGCCTATTACAGCAGCATTACAGTAATGGGAGGGTTATCAGTCAGTTCTTTCCGGTGGCATGGTGAGCAGAATGATCTCCCAGGATATCACTCCATGTGACTTTTGGCTGTGGGGGTATTTGAAATCCGTTGTGTATGTTGGTGGCGTTACCAACATGCCCGTCTTGAAAGAGAACAAAAAACGGGCTGTTATGAACATCCAATCCGACTCCTTACGCTCAGCTGTAGAGCATATCGCACACCGGATGCAATTTGTTGTTCAAAAGAAAGGTCAGCACATTGAAAATCGTGTATGCGGTCCAGCGGATCCTGATTCTGATGAATAAAACATTATTTCCTGTGAGTTCAATCACTACATTAATTTCTATCTCTCTAGCAAGTTGTTGTTTTAATTTAATTATTATTATTATAATGCGCCACATATCCAGATGGAATGAGTGACGCGACTGTCGCTTACACCGTCGAAATGTTATTATTCCATTTTATCTGTCTTTAATGTAATTATCCCCTTGTTTTCGGCTCCGCCAGCGCCAAAATTTCCCCTATAGGCGACTTTTGGTACTAAATCTTTTTCGCGGAAATCATCTTCCAATGTTTTCAAAAGTCACAATACAAAAATTTGGTGTCATTCCGTTTATTAGTTTTGGTAGCTACAGATGCCTCCAAAGAGGCAAAGTTATTTTATGGTCACCATGTATTAGAGAGAGAGAGAGAGAGAGGTGGTGAATATCAAATGTTAACAATGGTCAATTGATAAGAATAGCATAAATGGCAGTCTATTTAGAGTACCAACAGATTCATCACATACACGAATCGACACAAGCAGGCGTTACAATTCAAAGCGCAGGCATGACAGCATTTCATCGTGCTGCTTCAAAATTTAAGATAATCATAAAACCCAAGCAGGGAAGCTTCTTGAAGACATAGTAGAGCAGACATGGACGTAAATCGTAGAAATTACAATAATCAAAGGCTACATCCCATTTATTAAATGAATGCAAAATACACTGTTCAGTTCCACCCTCTTCCCAGAAGGTTACTCTAGCTTTGAAGGATTACGCCTCACCAAAAGGTCAATTATGTATCAGTATCATTTATTATTTTAATAAACTTTAAGTTACATTTTCTTAAAGCGATTGTTTGCTATTTTTGTATTCATTATAACACATTATTTACACTTTACAACTGATAGTCAATATGCAACTGAAATAGTGTGAACTAAATACACAAGCTGTAATAATGGTATAATTTGTATTGATCCATTTGCTACAGAAGGGGTGCTGACTAAATTATACAGCACACAAAGTTTGCTTTAAAAATGGCTTGATTTCAAAAAGTACTTAAATGAAGGACGCCAATTAAGAGGGTAATGATTGTTATCCGTTGTGTAATCCATGGATTAATAATATTTTCTTATATTTTGTACATATAATTACCTGTAACAAATTCACTGTTAGTTTATAATTAATCTTATTCTTCAAAAATTCATGTATGTTAAGCCCTTTTCTCGGTTTCCTAGCATCCTTTAATTTAATACCTCCATAATTTTCAATCAGTTCTGTCAGTAATTTGAGTATTTGCATTACAATCTTCCAAACAGAGAATATGTTGCTAGTCCATTTCTGTAAGCAGAAGAATTTTCAACAAGCATACAACTTACCTGAATGTGATTTATCATGTTATGCTAATTTTAGCGAAAAGCATAGTCAACTGATAATATGTAAACTCTTGTATTTTTCTTTTTATTGGAAAGAAACTTAATAGAGTAATAAGAGTGTCATTTCGCAAAAAAACACCCAAACCACCAGAAGAAAGCAGGCATAAAAATATTGACTTTATAGCAGGTTCAGGTTCAGTTGGCACTTCAAATAACGTAACCAACTAGATAGAGAAGTGTAATAATATTTCTGAACTTTAATCAACTTCCGTCCAGGTAATAGGCTAGTTTATTTTTTGTCGCTTATCAGTACTTGTTTTCAAACATTCTACAGAAGGGGTACTGACTAAATTACACAGCACACAACGTCTGCTTTAAAAAATCACTTGATTTGGAAAAGTACTTAATTGTTTTCTGCATGTTACAAACGTCAGTTATACATTCCTGTATAACTTTCCCCTCGAATTTTTAACCCCGTTTTTCTTGGCTATTTTTTCTAATTGCTCATTATCCTCATTCTGTTTACTTGTGTATAAACAATCTCACATGACTCCACATTCCTGAATAATACTATCAAGATATTTTCATTTTAATGATCCTCACAAATACACTGCGAAGAAACAAGTCAATGGACACCATAGTGTGAGAAACAAATTCTCTCTGTGATGACTGCAGCAATCCCATGGGGTATATTTTCCACGACGAGCTTACGACAGCGGTCCATGTGAATTTTGGACCATTCCTCCTATAGGCATATAACAAGGTGATAGATTGGTATGAGGGGGAAGGGATATCCCTTGACCTCACCCGACTCTAGTAGATCGCACAGATGTTCAATAGGATTGAGATCAGAGCTCTGTGGAGGACAATCAATTTTGGAAGACTTGATTGTCCACGATTGTCACAGACCACGCAATTATCTGAATATTTTGGACAATACAATATTTCCTACCTTGTAGCCTTTATATGGAACTGACCATCCGCTTTCAGCAAGAGAGTGCATTGTCCAGAATATTTAAATACCTTTTGGAGTTCAATGTTCGTGTCACAACAAAGATCCGAAGCCAAGCCAGTAAAAACAAGACCGGATAATTACACTGCTACCTCCGAATTTCATAGCTGGGGTTACGCATTCCGGGAAGAGATGTTCACTGCCGCCACACTTGCATCCGTCCATCTCCTCGGAAGAGGGTGTAGACAAGCGCTTCCCAAACTGTGAGCGCCACGTTCCCCTTGGGAGCCGCAAGTTTTGTTTAGGGGATTGTGAAATAATGAAAACAAAATTTTAAATGTTTTAAGACTAAGTAGTTCTTTTTTTTTAATCTTAAAAGGAACGTATTTAATTTTTATTATTTCTTTTTTTTTGTTTTTTTTTTTAATGGAAAGACGTCCACGTTGGTGATGGTTCACAAATTTTGCTTACTGCGTATTTTGGCGATTAATGAATATATGCTTATTCATAAGTTTAATTTCAAAAGTATTGACAAGACAAAAAGCTTACAAAATCAAAATATTGAATACAAGTACAAGAATATGTCTGTATTACGATTTTGTTTCGATGGCGGCCGTGAAATATTTTAATTTTTCCAAAGGGGCCTTTTCATCCACAAAATTGGAAAGGAGTGGTGTAGAGTAATTCGTCTCTCGATAGAAGAGCTTTCCAGTCTTCCATATCCCACTTTATAGATTATTTGCATCATTGAACACGAAGCTACATGTTGGTTCGGGTAATGTGGTGTTTGCAATATGCGGTCCCGCAATGCAATCTCATCAACATGCGTTTCCATTGTAGCCTAGGTTGTGAGTGTTTTTGTGCAAATTCGTGTTCCAGTAGATGCCCAGAACTCGTAATTCATCGTCTCTTCCAACGAATGGCGGTTTTTTACCTATTGTCCGTAGTTGCACCCGACAGTCAGGCTTATGAGTGTGGTGGGTCATCCACCCCCACGCACGTGCAGTTCGCTCCCTGCGCTGCTATCTCAGTATGCTATCACTGACTGTTGACCTGGGATGGTCCAATTTGCTGAAACGTAAGCTCTGCAACCTGTCAAAACGCTTCTTTCAAATTTTGTCAGTTCCTTTCTTGCAGCAATTAAACTGGACACGGTTGCATCATATTCCTCCAATTCATACTGGCTACAGACAAGAATCGTTTCACCAGACGATATACCTTGCCCATAGGGGTGTCCATTGACTTCTTTCCGAGAACAGTATGTCATCTAGTCACAGATTCCGGCCACCACACGGGAAGGCCCTCCCCTCCTTCACATATTTCTCACCATATAGCATCTTGTAAAGAATGATTCAATTATTAAAAAAGGTATATTTTATAACACCATGTTTGTGCTATAAATTTTTTATTATAAATATTTTTGTAGCTTTATTTAACATTAGAAAAATGAATAAAATATTATTACAAACAAATCAATAAAACTAAATGATCGATTTTATTCTGTTCCACGTATAACTTTATTTGAAAAAAATTACTGTGTATTGAATACACGCGGATGACGGAAAAATTTGATAATACAAGTAGCATAGAATACACATACGAAACAAATTTACTGAACGATCGGCCCATACGTTAATACTATTTTGTACTTTCATCACCTGTCTCTTTAGATTCGTACTCATATACATGTCATCTTACACACTACTACGGTTCTTCCTCTGTCTGGTCGGACTAAACCTTTTGGGTTCTTTTTATGTTCTGTCATAAGGCTAGAACTCTGAGTGAAGGATTTACAACAGAATATCGCACGAGCATCTTCCGGCATTTTTGTTTGCATGTCTTTGGACGAAAGCTCGATATTTGTCATTAATAAACTTTGCCACATTCGGGAATGTACTTCAAATCTGCTAAGGAAAAAAAAAAAACTTTTTTTTTTTAAATGAACATTTTTTCTTTCATCTGAAGGTATATATACGTAAAAAGACAAACCTATTACAATTACTTATTTTTGGGATGGTTACCTCCAGGAGGTAGTGTAATGAAGATGATGTATATACGTTATCATAAAATCTCTAACTTTACAGCTTGAGGTTGTTCTTCTATCTCTGCAGTGCAAGCCATCGCTTTTCTCTCAGCAAAGATGGCTGCGGCAGACTCGGAACTATTCTGCAAACAAGTGAAATAATTAGGATTTTTAGAATCGACTTATGTAACTTATTAAACTGAATAATCATATCTTAAAATGACCTCCATTAACCATCTTATAATAGTAATTGAAAATGTCTGCCTTCATTTTTAAAGTTTCGCCGATTCTCTAGGACGACGAAGGAAGAAAAGAAAACAAAAATAAGACATTATGTAAATATGGGAAACGTTGTTTTGTTTTACCGTCGGTGTAATATAACGTTAATGATTCCGAGAAAATTTATTTAATCCTTTTCCAAAGTAAGCCAACCTCTGCGCATGAAATATATTCACGTCGTCACGTTTCAGACGTGAATATATTTCACGAGCAAAACTTTGTTTTGCTTACTTGGGAAAAGGATTAAAACCAAGTATAAAATTTCTTTGTATCTTTAACACACACACACACACACACACCCTCTTTAGCAATGTAATTATTTTGTGTGGCTGTAAATCAACGAACTTCACTCCAGTTTGTCGCCTGTCCACCCCCCCCCTTTCTCATGATTTTGTTTATTGGGTATCAATTCATATTGAGCTAATTCTACTTTGATTAAACTACACAAGCAGGTCTAGAATGGGTCTACCCAACATTTAACTATTAATGTTGGGTAGAACTTTTAGATAATTTAGGAAATTCTATTTCTTCAAACAGTAGCATTTTATGCTACAGTTGAAAGTCCATTATCCGAACTAATTGCGACCAAGCTTTGTTAGATTAATAAAAACAAACATGAAAATAAAGTTTTTGAGCAGTCTTCATTTCTAACATTTATGCAAACTTTTTAGCCCTTAAAATATTCAATATGGTTGCTCTACCAATATTACAAGTCTGCAAGAGGTACACCGGTTTCGCCTTTTCCTGTATTAATAATTATCTTGTCTTCAATTAACCCACTAAAATTTCCTTTGCCAGTAGACGCCATGATTTACAAATGTACAACAACAGTATCAAACTTAAAAAGAAAAATGACAGTATTTCTCTTTCAAATAGCCCCGAGCCAAAACTTGAACATTAAGCGATTAGAAACAAAACGTTCTGGAATAACCTCCCAATGCGGTGACTCGTTGCAGAGTGAGTGAAAGCTAACTTCCCCTCCACCACCCTGCATATATATATATATATTCAAGAAATATTCGGAAACGAATTCATAAATCGGCAGTAGTTACATTTCAGCATTACAACATCTAAAAGTAGATTAATTGTGGGGGGAGAGTGGTTCGGATAATTGACGGTCTACACATTACAATATTTATATTTATAACAAAGTTTGTCTGTGAGATTCCCGAAAAGCTTCGATAAACATCACCCATACTATTTAAAAAAGAATTCAAGAAAAAAACACTTTTCCCGGCTCTTTCCTCTCTATCGGATTCTGTGATAGATTTTCAACTTTTCGTGGATAGCATTGCTAAAAAAAGAAAAATGAAAAGAAAATAATTGAAAAATGAAAGAGTAGTACGACTTCTCTAGGATGATTCTATCAACTTTTGAGGAGTCGATTCGTTGATAAGGACTATTTAAAAAAATAATAAATAAAAAAATAGTGTATAAGACAGCGCAATTTCTTTCTATCCGATAGCTTCATCAGCCACCAGCAAGCGCTGATTACAGCGCAGCGATTATCTCACTTTTTCGATTCTGCTTTCATAATTACTCATTTCAAGAAAAGTAAGTTCTGAAATTAAGCAGAAAAGCAATAATAATGTCGCTCGAAATTTTTTTTATTTGTTTGATTTGATATTGCACAGAATCAGCGCCAATCATTGACCATAGCGGATTCATAAAAACATTGAAAGAAATCATGTAGAGGTGAAAATGAAAGACATAACTACCCCCCCCCCTCCCACTACTGCGCGATCGTCTACTCCTTTTATGGGTTTCATTGCTCACTTAATAAACAAATTTTACGTTAAACTCTTCTCCAAACATTGTTTTAAATGACAGCCAACTGCACTAGAATGCGATTCACTCAAATTCTATTTATAAATTTCTGTAACAGCTCCAACATTAAAATCAAATGGGGAAAAATGATCTACTTTAAGTATGACACCAACGGAAAAAATTACCTGATCGTTCTGCAACTGAACCCGAGTTTTGCGTAAACGTTCTCTAACAGTAGAAAAATATGCTACTCAGTGTCAGATGTGCAAGCCAATTTTATGAACAACTTTTCTGCTGTTATCTTTTATAATCTATAATTCTTCCGATTCTTCTTAAAGAGTTAGCGATTAATATTTGAGAACCATCAAAACAGTTATCAAATCAATTAATTGATTTGATAAAAGTTCCAAAACGTGATCATTGAATAGCGTTTAAATGTTCACCAGATCAACTGCACTGATCTGGTGAATATAAAAACTAATAAAGGTAGGAAGTATATCATTCAATTAAAAAATTTAAATGTTTTTATGAATGATTAAGCTTTTTTTGTTATTTAAAAAGAGTGAAGCAACCCAACGAATGTAAAAATATTCATTTGATTCTGTTGGTGATTAAGCCCTCCGTGCTTATGAATTGGCTTGCAGTTGGATTTTATTGATTTTCGGCATAAAAATATTTCTTATGTTATTTGGGCTTCTTTGAGGTTGGGGGGGGGGGTGAGGAGAGAGACATTATTAATCACAATTCTATTTTTTTTGAGAAATGGAAATGTGCCAAATTCATTAAAGTATTGTGTTTCTATCCAGAAAACTAATAGAAAAAATAACTATGTGCTTGTAGTAATCTAGTTAAGTAGCTGTAGCAGTTTAATTTTAAATCAATAAGGCGACCAGCTATAGATTTCGTTATAATCCTTTCGATAACTTACAAGGGTGAAATTATCTTCCAGGCAAAAGCAGGATGTAGATACAATACTTCCAAATAACTAATTAAGTGCCGGTTCATATAAATGCTAATATTCCTAATGTTAGCCAACTCATGTAATACTGGAAACCGTGGTTGTGTGTAGTTCATTACACCGAAGCCCCTTATTCTCAAATACGTCATCATGCGGACCCAGGCTCGAACACCTCTTAAGATGAAATAATTATGACGATAGTTAAACACGTTTTTAAGTGTTTGACTAACTATCAGCATAATTATTTCTTCCTGATATCGATTGATTCTTCTTCCCCCCAGATCCCCGACCAGCTCTCAATAGATTGAGTTTCACTGTTCATTTTTTATCAGCTACCAATTTTTTCATACGCAGCAAAATGTTATTAGAAAACAGATTCAAGTTTTGTTTGCATAAAATAGGTTTTAAGTAGCACGATTATATTCCTGATAGCAGGAAATATATTTCACCATTCCATGGACAGTTTCATTTCGCACACTAATTCGTTTTCAGGAGAGCAATCTCACAGGGCATCATTCACTGTGTAGAATGATGAGTATGCTGCTGGTTCGTTTTTCGAAGCCGCTGAGGGAAGCGATGCTTGTGTAACATATTTCTCCGAGCAGTTATTCGTAATAATAGAAATTATAGATTAAAAAAGAAATTGAACTACAAGCAGCCATGTCTTGGACTGGCAATTTGTTGGAATTAGCTTTGCGCTTAACTCGGAAGGTCCTCGGCAATATTCTGTACATTTATATTTTTCAGATATTGGACAAGATAGATCGAGTGTTATTCAAAAGCTTCGATGATTTTTGAAACCTCCAGATGATAATAGAAACCTTTGATATTTGGCAATTTCACCCCAGTGAAACCTTAAGAGAATGATTTTTTTTTTACTTTTATATTGAACTTAATGCCCTAATCATCTCATGCCCTCGATATTCAAAAGAAAGTACGTTTCTCCTTTTCAAGATTTGCATGTATCGGTACCTCATTTTGCAAGGTCATTTGACTATTGGAAGGCGGATTTTTTTAATATCCAAATTTTTGCCCCCTTCGATTTTCTTTCCATACTCTCCTATATAAAAAAATAGTATTGCATTTTAAAAAAAACGCAACTGATTTTTCTTCTTTTCTAAATTAATACAAAATCCTCCTTTTCCCATAATTAGTTTGCAAGTGTGACATTTTTAAATTGTAATACATACAATGACCAAATCTTTATTATCCATAAACATTCATGTGAATCAGTACAAAAGTTTAGCAAGATAGTCTTAAAAATCATAAGGCCATGCAACATTTTAACTTTGCACACGCAAAAAAAACTTCACTTATGCCTTACCTCAGTCTGAAAAACTATACCTGAAAACATCCCGCTACGAACAACATTATTTTCAGTTTGTGGCAATATTTTAATGATCAGGCCTTTGACATTTTCTCCACAGTCAGTGATTACTATCCATAATTTGATACTATAGTTTCAATTTATGCTTCATGCGGTGTTCGATTGGAAAAACGAATATACTCATTAGAACCTTCCAAATAATTAAATGAATATTTATTTTTGTTTAGATATCAGGAGCTATGAGCAATTGTCAAACTGAATTCACAATGACTTTTCAATGGTTTACTACAGAGTAGAGTACTCCGCCCCCGAAGACCAATCTTCTCATGGCCGTATTATGGAAGCGCTTTGGTCGAAAAAGATTTGAATCTTTTTAACTGCATGAAGATATCTTATATCGATTTGTTTTGTTTGATGGCAATTCCAGTCCTTTCTCTCCCTACAAAATACACAGCCCCTCTCAAGAAGAGCAAGCAGTTAAGAGACAGGCCTCTTAAATTCAGTTTCTTTCAATCGGATTTCGAACTAACAAAGTTCTTTCCCTCCGGTCGATAAGCCTGCCATAAACACATCGCATCAATAGTCTTCTCAGCATACAAGAAAATTGCCATTCTCTTTCGTTCAAAAGACTGTTTTACATCCAATCGACTGTTGCTACATACAAATCCGCCTAGGTTTATAATACTACTGACTTGTTTAGTGCTGTGAGTCTAAAATTTCCCTTGCAATCCTTGGCGCCATCTACAGGTGAGCAAGTAGACTCATAGATGATCCCTCTCTTATACTTACTTCAACCTCTATCTCACTGATGAAGTGCTTCAGCACTGCATCTAATGTACAAGCTTTCATGGTCACTGCTCCAGTGAATCGGCAACCATCATTCCTCCACTTCATGTTGCATCTGTAAATATGAGAGCAGCAGCTGTCCAGCACTCCTTTACTTTACAACTACAAACACGCCGAATCTGCTTCTATTCCTGTTTTATTGTGTCCTCTGGAACTGCCTTCCTCAAGAAGTATTCCCGAACTACAATTCTTTCTTAAAAAAAAAAAAAATCTCTCCTCCTCTGCACCCAACGCACGACGTTAATGTGCTACAGATCCACGAACTCTCTGGGTATGGGATTAATATTAAAAAATAAAAAAGTTAGCACGTATTCTCACTAAATTTTGCACGGTGCCTCCAATTTGTCCATTGAAAGAAAGAGCGTGATTATACGTATACTGTATTTAGAACTCTATCAGTAATCTCGTAATTAATGGAAAATGGCCAAATTTTAATTTGGACCTCAGTGTAAATTCATTAGAATTTTTTTTAACTGTAACGGCAACCAAGATAACTTGAGTAAATGGGTACAACGTGCAACCTATTTGCAAGGGGGGGGGGATGAACAATGAAACCGATAGTATATCTAGTTTTTATTGGAAAACAAAAATTAATTTTATTTTTTCTAATTTGTGAGTTATATATCTTAAATGACTGTTTTGATTTTGTTTTTTTTTTTAAAAGCAATATTGTGCGTTTATTATCGATTCTCCATAGCTTAGTCAGTAGCACACTCGCTTTACATTCAGAAATACTGCCGTTTGGGGATGCGGCAAGCCCTCCTCATAAGATGGATGGACGAGTAGGATTGGTTAGGATATTTCTTATGATATTTAAAATACAATCAGCGTTTCCCCATAATTTGTTCGAAGACATGAATGTAACAGTGCAGACTTATTCTTTAGATTTAGATATATATAAACGTTTGGATAAAGGTTAAAAAAGCAACTTTGTAATTTATTACTATATACAATATTTCGAAGTGTGATAAGCATACCCTCCTGTTCTATCCAAAAACTAAAAAAAAAAAAAAAAAATGTTAATGCCAAAATTTATACCTCTCACGAAATGTTTTATTTCCTGAAAAAGTGTAAATTACAGAAAATGAGTATGGTTGCTGGAAACGCAGAGTCAATTCAAAGACACTTGGACATATCAGTTAATTTGGACAGAATCCAGGTTCCATATGAAATTAGCCAGTCAGGTTAATCTTACCAACCTCAACCACTGAACCTTAAAATACATCATATACAAAGCGAACACACAACATATTACACTCTCATTCAATTATTTAAAAACTAAATAAATGAATTCAGCAACTTTTTTTTCAGAAAAAAGTTTTAAATTTATTTAAATCACTGCAATTAAAATATCTTTTCTAAAAACAGTGAAAAGTAATCGTAAATTTAGATAAAATGCGATCATCCTTTTCCGTCAGGCACACATTATTTACTTTAATTATTACTGAACAGTTAAGTCTTTAGATTCCGGACAATATATATGGAGATCGCTTAATAAATTGGCGATCCCATAAATTTTCGGTAGTTATAAGAAAGAAAGCTACACCTTAGATATATGTAGAAACACTTTATTACAAGAAAAAGAAAAGTACACTCCGGTGATAAAACAAGATATTAAAAGAAACACAATAAATATAATAAAAATAAAAAACATAAAACATTAAAATAAATCTAACTAAATACAGAACACACATGATATTCAACGATCCCCTCAATTGGCGATACTTTTATGCAAAGTTTTCGAGTGCCTCTTGAGATTTTCAGGCTGGTTGAAACAAGCACCACATTGCTTACAGCGGAAGGGTTTTTCATCGCTGTGTGTGCGAATGTGTTTTGTCAAAGAGGCATTTTGACTGAACTTTTTCTCGCACTTTGAACATTCAAAAGGCTTAATGCCGTAGTGAGTTCTCATATGAGTCTTCAGATTTGAATTGCACGTAAATGATTTTTTGCAGATTTCACAGCAGTATCGTCCGGAATGTTTATTCTCATGCCCTTTTATATGCTCTTGAAGCCTTTTGAAAGATTTGCCACATTCCGGACAAATATTTTCACCGGAGTTATGCCCTGGAAAGAAAAGAAAACAAACTGAGTAAATGAAAAGCCAAACGGCTATTTTTTTCTGGCGAGGTTGATATAAGTTAAGGGGATAAAAACCCCTTATTGTTTTTTCAGCCAGTAAGCTGGCTGAAAAAAGTTTCGCTTACTGGCTGAAAAACAATAAGGGATTTTTATCCCCTTAACTTATATAAACTGAGTAAATGTTTTTTTTTTCATGAAAGACATGAAAAAAGCAGGGATTATAATTACCTATTTCTGGGATATTTTCTTTATTTTCTACTAGTATCTCTTCCTTCAACTGGATGCATTCCTCCATTATGTGTTGTTCGTTTTCTTTCGGGATGACTTCGTTGTTATCTTCCTGTTCTCCTCTCCCGATGAAGCTCTTTTCTACCGGTAAATATTCTTGTTTATTCGACTGTGGTAGCTCTCTTTTCAAGAGAAGTTTTTTGAGAGGAAGACAAACCGTTGTTCTTGGTGTATCTTCTTCTTTGACGACAATATCCTGTGAATCACATGAAGATGATGATCGACGGCTAAAAAAATGTTTTTTCGAAGGGTTTAGTATGAAGAACATTTAAAATTCAAGCTATGCCTTCAAATCTTCATTCTATAATTCAAATTATCAAAGGATAGATTTTAGACTTAAATCTGTTTCGAGATTTTTGCTAAAAATGTTAAATAATTGATGTGAAAATGAGAATTTGGTGGGTTTATTATTATAAAATATATTCTTACCTTAAATCGAGAGGCTGCTCTTCCATGTAGGATATGACATTTTTCCTGGCATCCATCGCACTTGCTCTATGACAACAGCATCATCTGAACCCTATGAAGAAGATCGAAGGCTGAAAAATGTTATTCAGAAGGGTTATTTTTTACGAAGAACGCGGTTATTATTTTAAATTCAATTTATGTGAATCATCAAAAGAGATTTTATACTTATCTTTTGCGACTCTTTAGCTAAATTCTAAATAATTGTATGAAAATAGTAGATTTTTTGCAAAGGTCCTGATAGTCCTCGCTTTGCTCTTAGCTAGCAGAAGGAAAAATTGCACCCTTAGAATCCCATCTCCTTTACACCCTCTTTTACCTTGCGGTGTCGAGGGTTTATTAATCATCGGACCTGAAGCCGTTCACAGGATGTGGTGGCCAGCCCCCCCCCCCTCCCAGAATCCTACAGTGTAGAATCCTCAAGACCGGTTTGTCTGCTTTGTGGGATGAAAGACTCCATGATATACTCTGGAAAAAACCCTACTGTCCACGTCCAAAATCGGCTAACTTTGCTATGGCTGAGGAAGATATTTCAACTTCTCACGTCACCAACGAGAATCAAACCTAGGACACTCCTTCCCCATGCATATTGTTACACCTGATATCTTAAGAATATAGAATTCTCAGCTATCATGGTGTAACATGAAGAATAAATAAAATAAATTAAAAACCCTGCATAAAAGATAATAGTTGAATTAATTAAAAGAAAAAGAAAGATTCTTGCATCCAATAAAATATATAAAAAATAAAAGTTTTGTTAAATTAACTAACAAAAGAAAGAATATATTAATATTGTGATATGATTTAAATGAGAAAAGTTAAATAAATAAGACAGAAAAGGATTAGTCACAAGAGATGGTATGAGAGGCTAGAGATTAAGTTATTAAGTGCTTTCATAGAGAAATTTTGAAAGGGGATTAAGTTGAAATATCTTAATCCCCTTTCAACCCTAAGCGATTTTCTGTTGTTTTTCTTGTACCTGTTCTCCTAACGGCACAAGAAAAACAACAGAAAATCGCTTAGGGTTAATTCCCGGATTGAGAAAAACGCCACCCTAATTGGTCGGTGAAGTAAAAACAAGTAGAGGGCGGAGAAAAGAAGTTGGAAAAAGTGCGGTTAGGAGAACAGGTATAAAAGGGTTGGAAACCCCCCTCCACGGTGCTTTTTCTTGGTTTTGGTTTGGATTCTGTTCCAGGAGAGCCCTTCGCGAGCTCTTTCGTGGGAATTTCACGATGTTTTCCTGCATGGCGATATTGGAGTTATATCTGCGACACCACAACACGGAAACGAAAGTGAGCGGAATTTCGGTTCCGTATTTCCTATGTGAGAAGCGAAGAATGCCATATAGTCGAGGAAAAGAAAGCATATTCTTTGTGTTTCGACTTCAGTGACAACTACGAGAAGGGGAAAGAAGTAAAGAAATCGATGTCCACGTGGCGAGTAGCACAGCCGATATATAGATGATTCAAAATATGTTCGGAGTTACGAAAAGTTAGGCCAGCGTAAGTCTAGTTCAATTCCAAAAAGAACGAAGGAGAAGCAGATTATCGGTGAGGTTATATCAAGATAGTTCAATCAGAAGAAGGTAAAGGCCCATATGAAAAACTCAAGTAAGAAATGTACTGTAAAATATATCTAATGTTAACTAAAATTTGTCTGTGATAAGTATCATTATTCTAATACGGAACTGTTGGAGTGACCAAGAAAAATTTATACTAGGACTTTAGTATCTGACAGAATATATTAAAAGTAAGCTGGCTAGTGTTAATGTTATGTGAATAATTGTGTCCTGAGAATTTGCATGTCTATTGTACTGTATTGGAAAGTTAAATGTCATAGTTGTGTGTTAGTGCAGAAAAGGGTTTAGTTAGTCTACTTATGTTTGAATAGTTGAATAGTGTGAATTAATCTTATTTGTCCATGTCAAGTGAATTTATGTGTTGAATTGTTATGGCGGCATAATCGTAATACTCATTATAGGATCATAGCTTGATAACTTGTAGTAAGCCGATGTTAGTTTGTAAGTATCTAGTTTAGCATTAAATTGAGTAATCATAAGAACTGAATTGTACCATGTTAAGGAATTTAATAAACCTTTGTTCGATGATAAAAGAGTTGTCTGAAATTGCTGTCCAATGCACCACTTGAAAAATTTACGAACCTAATCACGCGGGAAATTAATGTTAAGAAACGAGATAAAGTGTCACGACTGCAACTTAGTTACACTTTCAGACATATCTGAGTTCTTTCTCTTTGTTTTTGTATATAATATCTTAAACTAAATATCCCAAAAGGCGCAGTATAAATACAAATATTAGGAGTACTAAGGGGAGAAATAACTTAAGTATTAGTAAAAATTTTGGAGATATCTCGTGCGTAGATAAGAGAAGAACATAGATAAGAAGAAATTGTTAGATAGAATAAAAATCGTAAAATGGGACACAACATAAATGGCGCAGCCGGTAGGATATAAAGTATAAGAAAGTTAGTAGAATAGAATAAGAAGAATAGGTCACAACAATATGGTTGCGAAGCGCATAGCCACTAGGCTAACGCGCAGACCCTTTGAATATAATTCTTTTATATTATTCATTCTACCTGTCTATTTAGTGTGGGTTCGTACAATACATACAAGATCAAGTGATGACTGCAGGAGATCAAGCACTACTGGTGTAGTTTAAAATGTTAAATACTCAGTCATTAAAAAAGCACCACTAATAAGAATTTCGAAATGATGTCCCTTGCAATCTGTAGTATCACATTCGCATAAGACTCTCCAAGAATAATTCGCATAACGTTTAGGCCTGGGATGATGTAGCCTTTTGTGGAGACGTACATTCACTGAACTGATCTGTTGAACTTCAATATGTTAATGTTTTATTCGTCTTCAACTCTGATTCCACTAAATGTTGTGTGTTATTACATCTTGAGAACAAAAAGAAGTGCACAAAGCACAATCACTCTCAAGGACAAAAAAACGGTCAGCATTAGAATATATTAAGAATCTTATATGTAGTCTTTGAGACGTCAGCGATTCAATTCTAATCTCTGAGTAGAACTCTTTTTCCCTATGGACTTTTCTTTATCCACGGTTAGTCAATATTTGTCTCACGTAAATAGGAATTCTTCCCCCAAGAAGAAACGGGGATGGTTAATCTGAAGACTAAACTAAATCGATCAGAACACACAAGTCCACGTAGAAATAAATTAGACATCTGTGATTAGCAAGCACGCTGTGCTAACAACGATGAACATTATTGACAATAAATGACACTCAATCTGAATGATAGGAGAGGAAAATTGCGAATATCTCCTACGGCCTATCGAGGAATGAAAAGCGTTAAAGATAGATATATAGGGGTGGGTGCGTGTGTTGTAATATATTTTGTATGCACAATTACAGCATCACTTAAAAACAAAGAAATACTCTAGTTCGAGAGTTACATTCATTGACTGCGTCACTAACGAATAGAATTTTGCTCGACTGATTTCTTTTAGTAACAAGATAGTTACGTGCAAATAGGGGAGGGATTATTTTTGCAGTTGATAAGTAAACATGATTAATTTGAAGAGAACATAAGTTCGGAATTTGTAAAACAACAGTTTAAAAGAATATTACTGAAATCCACATTTAAACTCCCCTAATTTTGTGTACTTGTTTTATTAAAAAATTAAATACAAATCTTGTGTTTCCCATTTCTTTCTTATCTAGAGTATCGCTCTAGAAAAGAATTTCTAGAGCGATACTAAAAATCAACTTTTCCCCATTTAGAATTGCCATTTAAAAACGCCCAAGGCAGAAATATGCGTGTATCTGAAATTAAGAGAATAAGCAAACAAAACAGAAATCAAAACTCTCTACAGTACAAAAAAAAAAAAAAAAAAAGAATTAAAACATTGAAAGGAATCAAATATACGTGAAAATGCCATTAGTAGCATTGAAACTTATTCAGTACGATTGAAATAAGAAATGCACTCTGATCGACTGAAATTTATTTAGGGTGAAGACTAACTTATACCTGTCGGGTTCAGTTTTCGATCCAAATAAACCTTTTTTAAATTGGCAAAAACGATAATATTTCTTAACTCTTATTCAGCGGGATTTTTCGCTATTTAGTATTAAAAAATACTAAATAGTGAAATTTCGAAGGGCAAAAAAAATACCTGCAGTACCTACGCAAGCGATTTGCTTTCATTTGGTGAATAAACGCATCTTTCTGTGATTGTCTTTTTTAATTTTAACATTAGTTAAATTGCAAACAAGATTTAAACAAATTTTTACATTCCATACCCCCCCCCCCATGAAAGTCAATAAAATGTTGCAAAGCACTTTAAGTACAACAAAAATGGAAAAATTACTTGTAACTTATCGTAACCTCAACTTCTGGTGGGTTCCGTTGAAAATCTACAAGAAAATTATGCTCCTTATTCTAAGCCAGCAGAAGCTAATTATGAACACCTGCACCACCAGTTTTGTATCCTGAAACCTTTCCTTTTTATGAGAAATGTCAGTGAGGGATTGTTTGTATGAACTGCCTAAAGCAATGATCCAGTGAATTAAATGTATCTATTCGAGTCGTCAACATTACGTGAGCTTATAATATCCAATGACTTAAGTAACCAAGAACCCATATGGGTTTCAAGATTCTCTGAACTCTCTAAACAGATCAAATTACGTGAAACAATGTTTAGCTTATTGGCAATGTGTGTGTGTATTAGGAACTATATTTTTATATTTATATTATTACAATCTTTATATATGTGTATATTTTTGATACGTTAAATTAGGATAATTAGCCAAACAAGCATTGTTATAGGATTATATTCAAATATTTCAATTATGCCTTTAACAGAAAAGTAGAAGCTTTAAATCTTTTCGTAATTTAGCTGCGTTAGGAGAATTTCTACAAACAAAACTTTGGTGAAAAAGCATTCTTCAGTAGTTTTAAAAGGTACTGTGCTTTTTTGCGAATTTATTACGAAACCAGTTAAGAAGATAGAAATTCCACGATCCATTAATTTTTTATAATAAAATATTGACGTCTACCCGATCAGCTTGATATGAGAAGAATTTACTACCTTGCCTCCTGTTATTATTGAACAATGCATACGCAAGCGACTTGATGAAGAGAATTGAATTTATACAAACATGAGACACTTTCAATTTTATTAACAGCAACCATAATATTCGCCTCCCCCCCCCACACACACACACGCTGCCACGAGAGGTTCGTATTGTAATATTTCAGCATCTGAGGGTCTCCGTAGCTCATTAAGTAGATTAACAATATTCTTTGGTGAGAAACAACTGAATTTGAAAACAGACCAGTACGCAATCTTCAACACGGCAATTGAAGATGACTAAGCCGAATTCGTAGGTGTGAGACCGCTTTTGCCTGCGTAAACTAGGGATTTTTGTCCTGCAAACAGAAAGAAAAACACACTCAATTTATATACAAGACTAACCAGCTTTTCTTAAAATTATGGTTATTATGAAAGACAATCAAAGCAGGTTCATATGGCTTCGAGATATTTTCGCCTCAATCCCAGTGCTGACAGTTTTGAGGCAAGCGTCCTTTAATCTAATCAAAGAAGGTTTAGATTTTGAATTTAGTTCAAGTCCCTCGCAAATGAAGGTAGTATATATTTCTAGCGTTTAAATGTTTAGCAGATTCAATTGCATTGATCTTGTAAACATAAAAACTGATCAAGAGTTTTATATTATTCATTAAAGAAATTGAAATATTTTTTTATGAATTAATACAAAGTCTTTTATTACTGTATACGTTTTTATTTTGACTTCAAAAGAGTGAATTCATTTCGCTTTTCTTTGGTTTAAGCAGTCCTTCACATGTGGGTTTTAATTAGATTTTATTTATGGTGACTTAAAATTTGTTCTTCTGTCATTCAGGCTTCTGTGAATATTTAGTGGTATCACTGGATGGCAATTTTCTTTGCTTAAACATATTTCCATAAAAACAGTCAACTTTTATATTATTAAATATTTATGTCAAAAGATCGGTTTTCTACCAATGATTTTTTTTGTCCATTCTAGATTGCTGTGGGGGGGGGAGATAAATTCTTTGAGAAAAGGAAATGCATTGTCTGCTGTCATTGAGTTAATTCTATCCCAGTAACCAACGGAGTAATCTGTTTAGTTCGAAAGACGAACCAGTGACATTAAATCAAGTTACATGGCGATGGAGTTTATTATAATCCCTTTAATAACCTACCAGCAGAAAAAAATGATCTCAGATCACTTATTACATAAAATGTTTCTAAAGCATTAATATATAAGAGAAAAAGTATGTATAATGGCGAACCCGGTACATTTTTACATGAATAACAAAATAAAGCCGAATGTAACACCCACTACAAAAAGCATTGTGTGCACTGGTCTGGTGGGCAATCTTTGCTTCAGTTCCCCTGGGGATTATTGTTAGTCATTTCCTTTGAGGAGTTGTCCAATTATATTGTTAAAATACTACGGAGGGATTATTGCACATGTTACGCTAAAGCCGTTAATGTGCACATTACCTAGCTAACTGATTTGCTCCGTTAACGTGCGGAATCAAGAGTTTTTCGCATTTTACCTAGGTAATGTGCACATTAACGGCTTCCGTATCGTTAAAGTTCAAAAGTTTGTTTCTCTCATTTCCTTTCCCTACTCCTTTCCCCCCCTCTCTCTCCACTTTTAGTTTGGGTCATAATTTTATCATATGTTTTGCAAATTCATTTCCTTAATTGCAATAATATTTTAAACCGTTTGATTCTTTGTATTATAGTTTTTTAATTGATTGATGATTGATTCTATCAACTAATTTGTTGATTGTTTGATTGTAGTAACTTAATTCTTTAGATATCGAAAAATAAATAACATTGTGTTAATTTAAGCATACAGAAACGTTGCTGTTGTTCCAGCAAAGATCTTAATTTCACCTTTAACGAGTGCCTAGTAGGTAATGTGCAGATTACCTAGATAATTTGAGAAAAACAATTTTCCGCACGTTAATGGATCACCCTAGTTAATCTGCACAATACCTAGATAATCTGCAGAATAACTGATTTCTGCACTTTAGCGGTAACACATACATAAACAGCTCTAGTACCAGTCCAAAAAGGACAGTTATCAAGGCGCAAAATTCTGGCGGGAGTACCTCAGGGTTCTCTTCTGGCCCCCAATACTTTTCACAACTTACATGGCAGATATTCCTCTCAATTCAAGAACAACTACTACGGCCCTTTATGCCGACGACACCGCTATTCTAGCTAGATCGCTCAGCTCTCGCCTAGCAATCACTAGACTCCAAGGAAGTATCAATGAGCTAGCAAACTGATTCACCAACTGGTGGATTCAAGTGAACCCCCTCAAAAGCTCAGCCATGTTGTTTTTCAAGAAGAAAGGTCTGCAATAAAGAAGACATCCTGCTCTCTGGTCATAAGATCCCATGGCAATCAGAGACCAAATATCTTGGGGTATTAATGTATAAGAAACTCCTTTTTAACAAGCACATCAATCTCATTGGCTCCAAATCTTCCAAAGTAATAGCACAGCTCTACCCATTGATCAACCGCAAGAGCAAATTGAACCTACATAATAAATTGCTTCTTTACCGGATGGTAATACATCCAGTCATTACCTACGCCTCACCAGCATGGAGTCACACTTCAAGATCAAGCATTTAGAAATTGCAGAGAATCCAAAACAAATGCCTTAGGATGATTCTGGATGCACCGTGGTTCATCAGAAATTCAGAGATTCACAAGAAACCGGCATTCCATACATTTCCTCCTTTCTTCGTAATCTTGCAGAAAACTTCTTCATGAAGTCAAGTTCACATTCAAACCCACTAATCGTACAAGCTGTCAATTACAATGAGACTGATTACTACAAACACAAAAGACTGAAGGCTATTCTTCTCTCAACTGATCATAGCTAACAAAACTGTCCTCAGAGGGCGAGCTTAACTGCTCACAAACCTCCCATTCCCAAACAACTCTCATTACAGATAAAGGAGAATATGAAAAGCACTAGTGCTTCACCCATCCTATCGGTAATGTTAATGGTTAATGCAAAAAGGACAGAGGGCATCATGACCACTTTTCTGATGCTAATTGGGTCAAATAAAAATCCATCACAATAGTATTTTTAAAAACACTTTCCAAAGGATAGACGAAAAGAACATCTTCTCTCCATTCTTAAATGCGCAATTCATACTATTAAAAGCAGTGCAGTTGGATACGATACTTGTTTACTAGATGATCTCTAATGGAGGAACATATTGAATTTTATCATTCGGCCCGGAATGCCATACACTCGGGGACTTTGAATATTTCATTCCCACTTGAATCTCTTAATTATACGGGAGAGGATCTTTTCCTCCGTATTTGTAACTAATATCTCTTGGGTTCTTGATTAGTGCAAGATTTAGTGTCATAATTCCGTTAGCGCCATGGGTGAAATAAAATTAATTGATCCGGAAAATTTGCACAAGACAAAATAAGGAAATTTTTGAAGCCACTTCTCGTCTTTAGTAAGCAAGTTAGAAAATTGGCAGATTTATCACATCCGGTGATACATCCTCTCTATGAAGATTTTTTGGATGTGCAATCAACTAGTGTTTGTATAATGAAGTCGCGAGTTCATTGAACGTTTATTAGTCACACCCAAACCTATCCCATTCTTCCCAGTTCTTTCTCGTCAATCACACTTGTGGACCTTGTTTTGTTCTTGCTGTTCATTACTAACTTTATTTCCCCAAATAAAGCATTAACACAGATGCAAATATTTTATGTTTTTTTCGGTAATTGTTATAACATGCTAATCTTTTAAATTCGTGCTAACTGCAATGGCTGAAGTGCAATTCGCACCTGACATTTCAGTGGCTCTTCACGAGGTTTTCCTCCCCTCGGAAAACATCTTTTTGACTATATTAGACACTTCGGTTGGTAAAACCTTGGTTTCGATTGCATCAAGGGGGGGGGAGTATATTAATACGGCATTTAAC
This sequence comes from Typopeltis vanoorti, assembly GCF_054136105.1. NCBI lineage: Eukaryota > Metazoa > Arthropoda > Arachnida > Uropygi > Thelyphonidae > Typopeltis > Typopeltis vanoorti. Next base: position 57,368,849 of record NC_143553.1, read on the forward strand.
GATCGGTTCATTAATACTCCTAATTTCTGTGCGTGCCCCCCCCCCCTTCAGATTGTTACTTTGACGGAAATGCACATCGCATTTCACGCACTTGCCCGAATGCGTTTTTGTCTACGTGGAATGTTTCTTGAATATCCTGCCTGTATGTCGAATACTGAAAAGGCTTTTATCTCCTTTGTGAATTCTTTCTTCGGTCTTTAGGCTAGAACTCTGCGCGAAGGATTTGTTACACATATCATACGGTCTATTGACATTTTTGTTTGCGTATCCTTTGTACGAGATCTCGAAGTCATTTTCGATTATGATAAATTTTGTGAGATTCGGAACAATATTTGAGCTGAATTTCGACTGTTACGGCAACATAACTTAATTTTTGAGGACACCTTTCTTTTATTTTCAGATAAAAAAGAATTACCCATTACTAGAATATTTCCTTTGTTAGTTACCGGGATAGCCATTTGTTATATTCTGATCTCGTGATCAACTGTTTTTGACGGCAAGAATGAACTCTACCTCATTAAATTAATACATTTTTCAAGGTTTACTTGGGAGAAAGACAACACGTTCTTACGAATGTTGCTCATTGACAATGTCATCCAAACCACAGGAAGGAGAAAATCTAATTCTGGGAAGGTAATAAAATAAAACAAACAGAAAACATACACTAGATTTGGTACTGAATCGGTAGAATTTTTATTATTTAGCACATGTTTTCTAATTGAAGACTGCAAACGAAAAATCGAAATAATAATACCATCAGTAAATCTGTTAGTGGGAAGCAAAATCGAAAAATATGGAACAAAGAAAATGAGCCAAAAGACTATGCAATTAAGATATATAGTCGTATATGTAATATTGGGCAATACATTTTAATTCATAGATCTTGAAAGGTAGAGGAGAAATATAGTGGATTCAGACTAATAGGGAAGTGAACACAAGGCATTATTTCCATTTAAGATTAGGAAAGAACTTGGTATTATTAGCATTAAGAAATGTACAAGCAAAATCTAGTCATAAGTGGTTTGGTTACTTCGAAGGGGAACGAAGACATTAGCGAACTAGAGAAGGGAAATGTAAGCTTTCAAATCAGAACCTAGAAAATAGCTTGGAAGAAACTCGACGGGGAAAACTTATGACATGATACTTGTGTTAGATTGTCGTAATATTATCTGAGGCACCTTTTGAGCAACACAAACCAGAAAATGATTACGATAAAATACACTAGGCCATCGTTTCTCAACCTTTCTAAGCCCAAGGACCAGTAAAATGCCTAAAAGAATTCTACGGACCACTAAATTAAGTTAGTTGATCTGATACGGAGGTAGCAGGGTTTTTTCTCCGGAAACTCGGGTTTTTCATCCAGCATACAGACAAATCGGCCCTTCAGAACACACGCAATTTGCAGACAAAAAAATACTAATTGTGGTGGTGGAGGTGGGCGGTAGATGGCGTTGATGGAGATGATTCATAGTAGAGGTTCGGTGTAGTGGTTGAGACAGTTGTGTCCTCCCGCGATGAATCTTCGGACTCCTTGGAGGTATCAGGAATAATAATAATAATAAATTACAGAGGCGTAGCTGGAGGAGGGATACGCTCCGGGTGGCACTTTTTTGGCGTTTAAGAAATCTTGCCATACTGTCTATAAAACAGCAACTGAGTGATGAAATACACTTCGACAATGTCATCGACGATTTTACGAACAGAAGAGCAAGAAAAATAACATTTTAGAATGTTGGAATTAAAGTTTTACTTCTAAAATAAACAGTTCTTAATTTATTTCCCTATATGTCGTTTTGACTTTTTGTAATTTTTTTTAAAAAGCAATGGGAATTACCAACATTTCCAAAAAATTGTGCATTTATAACATAATAAATCTAAATGCATGTTTTGAATACATATGAAACATAATTAATTAAATTGGAAGTAAACGATTAAAAGTGTATCAAATAAATAATAATATAATTATGTCACTAGTTACTTTTAATGAGATGGTTGAGCTTCTCGGCCTTTGCAGAGTTGCTGGATATCTGGCTCAATATTGGTCAACTTCAGTCGAAGATAGGCACACACACTAAAACGAAGTCTGTATGTGTGTTTTTATTTGAAGGAGCGATGAAAATCCTTTCTCACAAAGATAGGTTTTAGAAAACTGCAGAACGATTTTCAATTCTTCTTCAGATAATTCTGGAAATTCACTTCTCACTGAAGGCAGGATCCAAAATCGAGCCAAACCAAGATCACGGAATTGCATTTTAAGCACTGTCACTTGAAAGCTCAATTAACTGTTCTTTTTTCGATAACGAAAGGTCGTTCTCTTGACTAAAAGCCTGAAATGAATCGCGAACCCTAAGAAATTTATTATAAAAGTTATTCGGAAAATATGTTTCAAAATTCCGTTTCAGATTTTTCAGGTGGTCACAAACCCTTTCTAGAAACTCAGAATCAACAAAATTATCATTTTCCACTAAAAAGGATTCCAATGTTGGAAAAGTGCAAATCGGTCTTTTATTTAATTAATCTATAAAACCAGTTTTTTTCTCGAATGCTTTTATTTTGTCGTACGTGTCAAGAACAGTTAAAGAATTTCCCTGAAGGGAGAGATTTAGTTCATTTAATTTAAGAAAAATGTCTGAAAGATAGGATAGTTGATAACCATGCTTCGTCAACAAGGAGTGATGCAAAATCAGAATTACGTTCATTTAAAAACAATATAACTCTGTGCCCTGATTGAAATAACCATTTTTGTACTTTTCCACTGGAAAGCCAGCAAATTTCAGAATGAAGCAAAAGTTGTATATATTCACTGCCCATTTCATCGCAGAGTACTGAAAATAACCTGTTATTTAAAGGTCGAGCTTTAATACAATTAACTAGCTTTACAGGTTGTATTTTACAGTTTTAAATTCTGGTGGCATTCCTTTGGAGGCTAACTCTTCCCCATGTATGGTATCCAATTCAAACCCGGACCATAGAAACAACCCCACTATGCTTGTCTGTAAGCGTCCGAGCTCCATCCGAACAGAAGGCTATAATCCCTTTGTGTATTATTTAATTATTGAGAGTGTGAAATATTTCTTCTCCAGTTGTTCGGGATGGCAAAGTTCTACAAAACAGAATATCATCATGAATGTTGTTATCATGCGCATATCTTACGTAGCATATTAACAGCGCATCATTTGTAACATCTTGTCAATTTATAACGCATAATAAGAGCTCTTCTTTAACTCTTTCGATTAACTGAGATTCTACGTCACCTGCCATATCATTAATTCTGCGACCGACAGTGTCATTTGAAAGAGGAAACAAATCAACATCTCTTAGTAACTTGTTGTCAAACATAGTTTTTACCACATCCTTTATAGCTGGAAGTAGCAAATTTTCCCCGATAGAATGATGTTTCCCTGTTTTCGCTATGCGCAAACTTAAGAGATAGGATGCTTCCAGTGCCTTGCTATTAATGGAACCAATGGCCAAAACTATATCTTTCCTATGATTTAATGTCCCTAAGCGTCGCTGCAAAAATCAATTGCCTTATGTTTCACATCACAATGTTTAATTTCTAAATGTCATCGGAGTTTCGCAGGTTTAATGCACTCGTTCGACAACACTTCATAACACAAAACACATTGAGGTTTCTGTTCACTTTCATCTCCACACCAAGTAAACGTGAATTCCAAATATGAACTGTTATATTTTCTACTGTATTTTTTCTTTGAACTTCTTGTTCTTCTACTTATATCAGATTATAATATCTGATTTACTCGCCGTTACAACACGTGTATCGCAATTAGGTTTAGTATCACCTATTTCATTTGCTCTTTTTTTTCCAAAGTCCTAGTTCTAAGCCACATTTCTATTATTAAAAATCGTTTTTGAAAAATATATAAATACTGGGGTTAACTCAGGACATATACTGAGCCTTGGTTGAAGGAAGGAAACCTTCAATAATAAAAATGAATAAATAACAAGAAATTCGTTGAAATGTGGATAACACATGTTAATTTCAAATCTGACAAAACAGCAAGAAGGTGGAATCAATAAAATGACGAATAATAAAAGAGGGGTGAAGTGAACAACAATATAGTTTTATTGCTTCTGCCTTTGAAAATTCTGACGTTATTTGTCGGTTGTCGGGTATAATCTCCATTTAATTTCAATAATTTTTACTTACTTATTCAATTTAATTTGTTTTGTTTGGATAATTAAAAAATATATATTTATTTAATTTATTTAAGTCTGCCTGCGGACCACCTGTCCCACCGTGGTGGACCACCTGCGGTCCGCGGACCACAGGTTGAGAAACACTGCACTAGGCAATGCGTGTTTTATGAATGAACTTTTCTCCTTATGTCAGGAAAAACAATGGCGTAGGGAAAGGCTCTGGGGAAAATAACACAAAGAGGTGAGAACCAAGCTTTTGAAACAATGAAAAATTATCCATTTCAACGTGTGTGTGACTTCCTGGTATATTTTAAAAAGAAAAAATTGCTAAATGATCCCCCAAAGCTATTATTGCTTAAAATATCGGTATTCGATCGCTGAATTTGGAAGATGGCTGCGACCCCTTTATATGTAACATGAAAGGAAGAAATGTTTTAATTGCATAACAAAATGAAGCGTTGGGTTAAATTTCACTGTTGGTGTTAAACTCAAAAATACATGACCTTCAAGAAAGATGGAGTCCACCTTGGAATTTAAAGTTTCTTGTCACACGAACGCAAAAATCCACTACCTCAAACATCCAATTAAGGACTTTTGGATGATTATTTCTATACAATATGTACAAAATCACAAGATTAACCATAAATTCAATAAACATACACAAATTAGAACAACGAGTCCACAGATAGAGGGCTTCTTGGAGTGAATTGCTGACTAATTAAATCGAAATTAGGATTTCAATTAAGTTTTATTTGATGTCCACTGACCTAAAGCCATTGAAATGCCCTCGCTAGTCATTACATTTTGAACTACCACATGGGTTTTAGAAATTCCGAACTTTGGTACATGGAATGCACGTATGTATTTGTCTTAACATTTCTGTCTGTAGTCCTGATGACCCATTATAAGGTCGAATCTAATCTCTGTAGATCTTTTTAATGGCGTATCCATTAAAGAGACAAAGACAGTCAGTCATTGTCTCTGCCCAATAGGTAATTTTTCCATTAAGAAATGCAAATATTTAATCCCGAACGTTTGGTAAATCGATCCTAGAACATTTAGATAACGTAAAAAATGAATTTGACATCTCTTCGTATCTAGTATGCTGTAGAAAGGCACTCAGCTTCTGTGATAAGAGGTAGTTTGCTACCTTGTTAATATCCTACGACCTGTGGGGAAATAATTTGATTTAACGATAAAATTACTTTACACCTAATTTTGTTCCAGTTCTTGGAACTCGTTCTCTAGATTATCACCTCCTCCCCTCCCCTCCCCCCAGTTCTCGTGATTCCGTTTACCTGGGTATCCATTTTGAAGATTCTAAAATTTTAAGAATTCTCTTTAAGAACGTAACTGCCATACATAAAATATGGTGTATATTAGAATTATATCCAAATTGATTCCTTCACTTAGAAGTAAATAAATCTGAGTGTAATTTGCTTTGATTCCATGCATCACCATAGAATTGATTGTTGTACGCTAGATTTCTTTTGGGTAATAAAAGTTAGGCGGCAAATCTTGAACTGAATTGCTTCAGTTCAAGCAGAACAGTTTCATGTTTTCCAAAAAGTCAAAACAAGAAGTTATTATTTAGCCTACGATACGTCAATTTTTCGCAAAGTGGATTTTTTTTTTTAAAATGGCAGTTTAGTATTAATGAAGTTGAAATTCATTCGCTTTTGCTCGTTTATATTGATTTATGTGTCATCCAAATATAGGACATTGATCAGCCCAATAAAGCAGGTGATGTCTTCTTTCTTGGGATTATCTTTTCACTCGTTCTTTAAACTGAGTAATGGATGACGTATTTAGCACATCATATTAAGTTCAGTATTTGGCTGACTGAAATTCTTCTTCTGTATAGCTATATAACTACTCGATGTTGCCTAGACCTTATGAAAGTGTTTGCAATGTATTATTTTTTTGCAATAAAAATTCATTGTTTCTGTGTATCTTTTGAAAAAAAACCAAAAGCATAAATACACTATGAGAAGCATCCTCTTTTACATAAATAAAATATATCATATTTATCATTAAATTTACCATTCAATTAGTCATTAACATCCTTGACGATGCCTCTTCAACCACTAACACTACTTGATCGAAGTCTGTACAACATAAATACTATGAACGATACTGACTGATTCGCTAACGCAATCACGCAAATATCACATACGAGCTGTTCAATACATTATCTCTAATAAACGAAATCGCGGAACACTGTACTGGAACTTAATACAATTGTTCTCACCTACACGTTGCAAACGCCACCAAACAAACTATACTGCAGTATGGATTACATGGCATCACAGAGATAGCCCTCTAAAATAAACTGAAACAAGCTATTTATATGATTCAGTAACTTTATACGACAGCTTCCCATTTTTGTTTACAGAAATTTATAAAAATAAAGCAAAGTGGTAACGAAAGGGTATACAAAAACATTGGGATAAACAATATACGAGAACTACAGCTCTATAGCTAAACTGCCGGTATATGATATTGCATAAAAAGTCAACCTATAATACTGAATTTGCACTCATTATACAAACGTTCGCAAAAACATTCACTGAATAGCATCAATGTGAAGCAAGCAAATTCTGATAACGCAAACATCCAATATTTTATTGCTGACTCGATCCATGAGTTAGGACTAACATAATGATTCAACTGTACTTCGAAATTTATTCCCCATTGATCAACACAATTAACATCCAAAACTTAACAGTAAACCCATGAACTAAAGTGGAACCACAAGACGATCTCGCAACTGAAATCAAAGACCACTTCAGGTATAGACAAAAAATAATTTAACTTTGAACAATTCAGTCTTATTTTTCTGGAACGTGAAGTGATTTTCAACACTGGTATCATCACTCAACAGATAATTACAAAGAAAAGTAACATTGAGAACTACAGGTCAATAGCTAATGCGTCGGTCATTTCCAAAATTCTTGAAAAAGTAAAAGCACACAAGGTTAGGACTACTTGCAGAAATTCATCTCAAAATCAATACGGGCTTCCAGAAAACAAAGCTTCACGTTATTGGAAGATATTACTGAAAATGATCTAGATAAAAACAAATCCCCTAACCTTAATTAAGCTTCTGCAACTTAGCCATGGCATGGCTGACAATTATACCTAATTAGTAGCAGAGGAACACTGCATACAGTTCAAGAATTTCCTCGCAATAGACATAAATCAGAGCAGGTTATAGAGATAAACGAGCCCGTCAAGGTGTTGTATTATCATACTCTGCTCAACGCATGTATTAATATCCTCAATTTGGTCACAGGAATTTAAATATACCAGTGCATAATACACGTCATAGAATAACAGCTGTTTATGACAATACGCAAAATCCTCTGCATCAAAATTGCTGATTTTTAATGCTGAGTATTAGTTAATTATTTCAATTATCACTTATCATGACTGCAGAAATCTCCCAATCGATTTGCTAAATTTTTTCTTTAAAAACAAACCGTATAATATAATATGCAGAATGAAATTCTCGTAGGTTTACGTGTGCCAGCATTTATTAATGCAAATATACGGTTAGTATTATCGGAAATGTCATGGGATAAAAGGCTGCTTAAAAATATGTATTTTAGTAGTAAATATGCGTACCATATATTGCAATCGTACGGAGTTGCATGGAAATAACATTTGCATATTGTGTATAGTAATATTCGTATACGATTACAACGTGCAAGCTTTGTATTAATACTTTTACTGTGCAAATGCAAACATACAGAACCGGTTTCCCCTCTTCCGTCTACAGTTGCCCTCTGAAACAGACTTCCTGAAGTTTTCTCCAACAACCCGAAGCTTTTTAAAGGTCACTGAGTTTTGCTTTGAATCTGAGTAACGAGCAAGAAATAGAAATGAAGGGGATAAGGAAGTTCCTGTACAATCAAGTGAAACTACTGAACTTCCTGCTGAATAATATGCAATTTGTTTTGTATAGTATATTTGATGTCTGTTAGAATTGTATTTGAGATTTTTATTCAGATTTTCAAAGATTTTATTCAGATCATACTTTAAAATTCCTAGAATGGTAATAATTTAATTCTTTCTGCATGATAGAGAATATGAAGATCGTACATCCTTAAAAAAAAAAATAAAAAAAGTATCAATTGTTAAGTTTCGTGCTTTCGAAGATAGGTCCGTGATCCCATAAGGGAATAAAATAACATTTTCAGTTATACTCGAACAAGACGCAAGCGTGCGTAAGGTCAAGCATGCACAGTGGCAACAGCGTTTTTAACAGCGGCAACCTCCCCTCGTCAGTCGGCACGTGTCTTCAACCGTTCCTCTGTTGATTTTGTGTTTGAGAAATGGGTTATTTGTGTATTTATCGTTAAACATTTCGCGATATTTTGTCTGGCATCACCCCTGTATGCCCAATTAAAAAGCTTAGTGAAGAATCACAAGAAAAAAACGAGAGTGACGAAGCAAAGAATGTTCTATCGGTGATATGGAGAAATTATTTGCCTCATGCATAGAGGACCTGAACCAAAAGCGATTTCCCCTTAGCGCTGTGACCATAACCGCTAAAGGCACTAAGTCTCTTCAATATGTTGAAGGAGAAAGCAGGGCCCGATTATGACTATGAATTCAACGTCTCTTCCGGTTGGTTCATGAAATTCAAGAAGCGTTTTGCGCTCATAATGTGAATATGTATAGGAATCTGCAAGTGCTTCGAAGGCTGCCAAGGAGTTTTTTAAAAAATTTGGATAAAATTATTACGGAGAAAATTATTTTCCCCAGCAAATATTTAATATGGATGAGACGTCCTTGTTTCGGTAAAAAAAATGCCCGAGCGGAGATTCATCCACACAAAGCTACAATTTATATATACGTTTAAAGCTCTTAATGCCCGTATTACGATTCTGTTATGGGTAATGTGTGCTGAATATAAATTAAACCATTTATGATATGGCACAGTGAGAATCCACGAATCTTCAGAAACATTAGGAAGCATACTCCCAGTTCATTATGGGAACAATAAGAAGTCGTGGAGGACTTAAACATTCTTTGAGGATGCCTTAATCAACTGTTATGCGAGTGAAATAGAAAGCTATTATGTGAAAGAAAATGTAGAATTTAAAATTTTATTAATTCTGAATAATGCTCCAGGTCATCCGTCTTAACGTGGTGATCTTCATCAACTTCAAGGTCATGTTTCTCCCTCCAAACACTACTTCATTGATCCACTCCATGGATCAGGGAGTTCTTGCAGTGATTAAGACTTATCTACGGAGAACTTTTCACCAGCCATTTCTGTTACTGAAGGAAATGACCAAACTCTCATGTAATTCTGGAACGCATTCAATATTTATCATGCTATTAAAAAATATTGCTGTGGCCTGGGACGAAGTAACCTCTCAATGTATGAGCGGCATATGGAAAAACATTAAAAAGGTTGGTGCATGATTTTGGAAGTTTGTAATAGTGAGCTTAGCAAACAATCTGAATCGAGAAGTGAATGACGACATAATTCAACTAATAGAAAGTCACCCCCCCCGAAGAGTTGACCAATGAAGGATTGGTCGAACTGGAGGAACAACTGTTTTAGAAGAGGAAATCCGAAAAAAGGAAGAGGTAGTTAAACAATGTACAGTGAAGGGTCTTGCAGAAATGTTCTTTGCAGTTAGCGATGTTCTCAAAGTGGCTGAAGACATGGACCCCAATGTTGAATGCTACTTAATAATAGAAATAAAAGCTCATTATGCGTTTGCTTGCTATGAACAAATTTATGATGAAAAGAAGAGGAATAAGCAAAGCACATTGGACATTTTCATCATAAAAACAAAGGCTGCACCAGAGGAGCGACAACCTGGTCCTTCACACAGGGAAGGTAATGAAGTGTTTGTGTAGGAAGATTTGTATGATTATTCTCCTGTTTTATAGTGGCAGTAATACACGGTACAGTTTTATAATAAGGTTTAAAAATTAAAATTGCAGTATACTTATTAGGGTTAAGTCTCCAACCCCTATTGATTTAATGTATCGACTTACGTCCTGCCGGATGGAACAGTTCCCGGCCGTAAGTCGAGGTATGACTGTATTTGTTTACAGTAAACGTTTACAAACTTAAACTTCATTATTTCAATAAACAATGTTGATCTTTGATATTAATGCACTATCACTGACGTGAATCTGAAACATTCTAACCCACCAAATAGAAATGTCTTGTCCTCGACGACTGAGTATAAAAACTGGAGATTACTGTATATGAGAGAGAGAAAAACAAATGTTAACAATGGTCAATGGAGAGGAATAGCATAAATGGCAGTCTATTTAGAGTAACAACAGATTCATCACATACACGACTCGCCACAATCAGGCGTTACAATTCACGGCGCAGATTGACATTTCATCGTTCTGCCTCAAAAAAATTTAAGATAATCATAAAACCTAAGCTGTGAAAGCTTTCTGAACAGACAGTAGAGCAGACAGGAAAGTAAATAATAGAAATTACAATAACCAACTGCTACATCGCATTTATTAAATGAATGCAAAATACACTGTTCGGTTCTACCCTTTTCCCAAAAGGTTACTTGAGCTTTGAAGGATTAATCTGCATCAAAGATCATTATGTACCAGTGCCATTTATTATTTTAACAAATTTAAGATACATTTTCTATCAGCAGCGATTATGCGCTATTTTTGTATTCATAATAGCACATTAGTTACACTGTACAACTGATAGTCAATATGGAACTGAAATAGTGTGAACTAACTAAATACACAATCTGTAAGAATGGTATAATTTGTATTGAACCATTTGCTACAGAAGGGGTTCTGACTAAATTATACAGCTCACAAAGTTTGCTTTAAAAAATGACTTGATTTGGAAAAGTACTTAATTTCTGCATGTTACAAAACGTCAGTTAAATGAAGGACGCCAATTAAGACGGTGATAACTTATGCGTTGTGTACTCCGGGGATTCATAATATTTACTTTAAGTTTGTGCATATAATTACCTGTAAGCAAATTAACTGTTAGATTATAAATTAAATCCTATTCTTCAATAATATTAAACACTTTTCTCGGTTTTTGTTATCCTTTAGTACCGCCATAATTTTCAGTCAGTTCTGTCCGCAGTTTGAGTATTTGCATTACAATCTTGCAACCAGAGAATATGTTTCTAGTCCATTTCTGTAAGCAGAAGAATTTTCAACTAGCATACACCTTAGCTGTATATGTATGATTTATCATGTTATGCTAATTGTACGCGGAAAACATAGTTAACTGGTATTATTATGCTAACTGTTGTATTTTTTTTTATTGGAAGGAAACTTAATCCTCGTAGGAAGCGTTTGTCGTTTCGAGAAAAAAAAACCGTCATAAGAAAGCAGGCATAAAAATATTGGATTTATAAGCATTCTCAGCTCCAGTTGGCACTTCAAATAATTGAACTCACCAGATAGTAAAGACGTGTAACAATATTTCACAACTTTAGTCAATTTCCTTCCAGATAATAGGCTAGTTTATATTTTTATCGCGTATCAGATTTAACAAACTTGCCCATAATGGTGTTCGTTCACTACTTTCCGAGAAGAGTACGTCATCTATTCACTTAAATGGTTTAAGAACTTTTCTGCAATCAAAATACACCCTCATGCTTTTTAGTGGCGTGGCGTTAGTACTGTTTTGATATCCCACCCTATCCATAGGACAGGTTGTATCTTCGTATGACTATGCAAGCATTTGGGTTGAAAATTCCTTTTTTTTTTAGTCTCCTCTAGGATAACAAAGAAACTTTTATAATTTTAAATGCAGTTAAGTTAATCGATTTCATAACGAATAAGTTATGCTTCCTGCCATTCTCGAATTCCCCCGCCCTTAAAAAAATAAAGAGGTCTCGTAGTCGTTTTGTTTTTCTAATGAATTGTTTCTTGTCCCTTCCCAGCGTAAAACGTTTCACTAAGACCATTAAGAATCCTCCTTATCTCGTATCTTATAAGATCAACTAACTTAATTGCTTCCGCTTTGCAAGTTTCATACGTTCCGTAGCACTTGAAAGTATGAATTTTTTAATTGCCCTGATAACCTCCAATGTACAATACAAAAGTAAATGTTTATTTGTTCAAATTTGCACATATGGACTAAATTCGGCTTGGTTCTTCATTCGACCAGTGATAATTAGCAACTGTGTTTAGATCCAACATTTTTTACCCCTTCTGGTTTTCTTTTCAGACTCAGGTAATCAATGAAAAAAATTTCAAAAAATGCGTCAAATTTTATATGGAATGGGGAGAAAAAGTAAACATTTTACCACTAGCGCTAAACCAGTCGTTTCCCCTCCCTCCTTGCAACCCTGTTTACAAAGGGGGGGAGGAGAGAGAAACGTGCAGTAACCAGAAAGACTAATAAGCTTGACTAGGTGCTCGGAGCATGAAAATCGTTTGTTGTTTCTCTAGTTTACGAATTTTTCCATTAAATTGTTTGAATTTGAAAATTATTCTTCATAAAAAATGCAACGCAATGGAATGTTTCTCCATAATTTGTATTCTGAAGACTTAATAAATATAACAATATCATAATTACTCGAATATTTATAATACATTAACTTCGCTTTGGAGTAAATAAGTGATGATTGGTTATGTCACCAAACTTAATCGAGATGGGGAGGGGGAGAAAAGAAGTAGTAAAATATTTGCATTTTGAAATCTCAAGACTGTTTTCAGAACACAAAAACCAAACTTCGCCTCTACTCATCTCATTCCGATTCACTGTTCGAAATTGTATTAACATAATTGTAATAACAAATGAAATTGTTTGGAAATGACAGAATCCATACCGCAATACCTAGTTAACTTTACTAAAAGATAAATAAAATGCGGTATGGATTCTGTCATTTCCAAACAATTTCATTTGTTATTACATTTGTGATTCCTTCACATTTTTATGTCCATACAGCTTCTTGTAAAGAATGATTCAGTTATTAAAAATATGTATTTTATAACACCATGTTGGTGCAGGAAAGTTTTTATTATGAATATTTTTGTAGTTTTATTTAAAATTAAGAAATGAAAGATTATTACAAACAAAGTCGGCCAAGGAAGCGATACTTGTGTAACATACTGTATTTCTCCGAACAGAGAAATACAGTATGTTACACATTCCAGTACAACATTTTAGCAAGAGAGTCTTAAAAATCATATGGCCATGCAACATTTTAACTTTGCACACACAAAGAAACTTCAAAGCATAAGTGCTTTACTTCCATCTGAAAAACTAGACTTGAAACAATTCCTGATACGAACAATATCATTTTCAGTTTTTGCTAGTACTGTAATGATCTGGCCTTTGGTCCACGGTCAGCCATTGCCATCCATAATTTGTTACTCTAATTTCACGCGGTGTTCGATTGGATAAACGTATATACGCATTAGAACCTTCCAAATAATTAATTGAACATTTTCGTTCATATATCAGGAGCTATGAGCAATTGTCAAACTGATTTCACACTGACTTTTCAGTGGTTTACTACAGAGTAGAACCCCCCCCCCTCTCTCCGGAAGGACAATCTTCTCATGGCTGGCTGTATTATGGAAGCACTTTGGTTGAAAAAGCTTTCATTGGTTTGAATCTTTTTTTTTTAAGTCTTTAACTGCAGGACGATATCTTATAGTGATTTGTTTTGCTTTCCAGTCCTTTTCCCCTCTACAAATTAATCAGCCGCTCCGGAAGAGCAAGCAGTTAACAGACAGGCCTCTTAAATTCAGATTTCGTTCAATCGGATTTCGAACTAACAAAGTTCTTTTCCTCCGGTCGATAAACCTGACATAAACACATCACATCAATGGTCTCCTCGTCATACAAGAAAATTGTCATTCCCTTTCGTTCAAAAGCCTGTTTTACACCCAATCGACTCTTCGCTATACAACTTCCAAATCCGGCAATGTTTATAATACTACTCTCCTGTTTAGGGCGGCGAGTCTACAACTTCCCTTAAATTCTTTGACGCCATCTACAGATGAGCAAGTAGGCTCATAGAAGTTCCCTCTCTTACATATTCCTTCCACTATCTCACTGAAGAAGTGCCTCAGTACTGCGTCTACTATACAAGTACTTGTGGTCACTGCTCCAGTGAATCGGCAACCATCATTCCTCCATTTCATGTTGGATCTGTAAATATTAGTGCACCAGCTGCCCAGCACTCCTTTACTTTGTTATTACAAAACACGCCAAGCCTGCTTCTATTCATTCTTTTTTATTCTGCCCTCTGGAACAGCAAGAAATATTCTCGAAGTAAAACCTACAATTCTTTATTAAAAACTTCTCATCTTCACCCAACGCACGGCGCTGATGTGCTATAGGTCAGCGACCTCTCTGGATATGGGATTAATAATAAAAAATAAGTTAGTACGTATTCTCATTAAATTTTGCATGGTCCCTCTATTTGTCCATTGAAAGAAAGAGCGTGGTTATACTTACTGTATTTAGAACTCTATCACTAATCTGGTAATTAATGGAAAATGGCCAAATTTTAATTTTAACATCAGTGTAAATTCATTAGATTTTTTACCTGTAACGGCAGCCAAAACAACTTCTTGAGTAAATGGGTACAAGGTACAACCTATTTACAAGGGGTGGGGGAATGAACAAGGACACATAGTACATTGTTTTTATTGGAAAAAAATTAATTATATTTTTTTCTAAATTTGTGAATAATATATCTTAAATTACCGTTTCATTAAAAAAATCATACTGCTTTAATTTTTTTAAAGTAATATTGTGCATTTGTTATCGATTCTCCATAGCTTACTCAATAGCATACATTAACTTAACAGTCAGAAATACTGCCGTTAGGGGATGCCCTCATATGATGGATGGACGAGTAGGATGAGTTAGGATATTTCTTATGATTTTTTTAAATAAAAAAAAAACAGTGTTTCTCCAAAATTTGTTCGAAGACATGCATGTGACAGTTCAGACTCATTACGAATTTCTTTAAATATACATAAACATTTGGTTAAGGGGGGGGGGGGGGGGGAAGCAGCTTTATAATTTATTACTAAATGCAATATTTCGAGGTATGGTAAGCATACCCCTCCGTTGTATCCGAAAGTAAAAAACCCTGCTAATGTCACAATTTATACCTCTTACGCAATGTTGTATTTCCTGAAAAAGTGTAGATTAGAGAAACTGAGTATGGTTACAAGAAATTCAGTCTGCTCAAAGATAGATAGATACATATTTCAGTTAATTTGGACAGAATTCCGGTTCCATATGAAATTAGCTAGTGAAGTTAATCTTGCCAATCTTAACCACTGAACCTTATAATACATAATCAAATGCAAAGCGGATACAAAATATATTACAATCTCATTCAATTATTTTTTTTTGAATTAAGCAACGGATTCTTTTTATATTTGCTTCAAAAAAATATTTTTTTTAAAACATTGAAATCAAAATATACTTTTTCTAAAAACAATGAAAAGTAATCGTAAATTTAGGTAAAATGCAATAATCTTTTCCCCTCAGACACACATTTGCTTTAACTATTACTGGGAGTTAAGTGTTTATATTCCGGACAATATATATGGAGATCGCTTAATAAATTGGCGATCCCATAAATTTTCGGTAGTTATAAGAAAGAAAGCTACACCTTAGATATATGTAGAAACACTTTATTACAAGAAGAAAATGACACATTCCGGTGATAAAACAAGATATTAAAAGAAATACAATAAATATAATAAAAATAAAAACATAAAACATTAAAATAAATCTAACTAAATACAGAACACACATGATATTCAACGATCCCCTCAATTGGCGATACTTTTATGCAAAGTTTTCGAGTGCCTCTTGAGATTGTCAGGCTGGTTGAAACTAATACCACATTGCTCACACCGGAAGGGTTTTTCATCGCTGTGTGTGCGAATGTGTCTCGTCAAAGTGGAATATTGACTGAACTTTTTCTCGCACTTTGAACATTCAAAAGGCTTAATGCCGTAGTGAGTTCTCATATGAGTCTTCAGATTTGAATTGCGCTAAATGATTTTTTGCAGATTTCACAGCAGTATCGTCCGGCATTTTTATTCTCATGCCCTTTTATGTGCTCTTGAAGCCTTTTGAAAGATTTGCCACATTCCGGACAAATATTTTCACCGGATTTATGCTCTACAAAGAAACAAAAAAAAATGAGTAAATGTTTTTTTTTTACATTAAGAACGTTTTTTCCCCCCCATTTGAAGACATGAAAAAAAGCACGTGCTTAAAAATTACCTATTTCTGGGATATTTTCTTTGTTTTCTACTAGGATCTCTTCATTTAACTGAATGCCTTCCTCCATTATGTGTTGTTCCTTTTCTTCTGGGATGACTTGGTTGTTATCTTCCCGTTCTCCTCTCTCGATGACGCTCTTTTCCACCGATAAAGATTCTTGATTATTAGACTGTGATAGCCATTTTCTGAAGAAGAGTTTGAGAGGAAGACAGTCCGTTGTGCTTGGTGCATCTTGTTCTTTGACGACAACATTCATTGAACCATATGAAGAAGATGGAAGGCTGAAAAATGTTTTTCGAAGGGTTTAGTATGAATAACATTTACAATTCAACCCGTACTTTCAAATCATCATTCTATAATTCAAATTATCAAAGGATAGATTTTAGACTTAAATCTGTTTCGAGATTTTTGCTCAAAATTTTAAATACTTGATATGAAAATGAGCAATGGGTGGACTTATTATAAACTTTACTCTTACCTTAAATCGGGAGGCTGCTCTTCCATATAGGATATGACATTTTTCCTGACATCCATCGCACTTGCTCTATGATAACAATATCATCTGAACCATACGAAGATCGAAGGCTGAAAAATGTTTTTCAAAAAGGGTTATTATTTTTTTTTTTTTTACAAAGAACGCGGTTATTATTTAAAAACCCAAGGTATCTAAATCATCAAAAGAGAGTTTAGACTGACATCTGTTCTGACTCTTTAGCTAAATCCTGAATAGTTATGTGAAAATGAACAATACTGTGGATTTATTATATAATGTATTCTTTCCCTTAAATTGAGAGGTTGCTCTTCCATGTAGCTTTTTTGCAAATGTTCTGATAGCCGTCGCTTTGCTCTTAGCTAACACCTGCAGGAGGAAAAATCGCACCCTTAGAAACTCATCTCATCTTCTTTACACCCTCTTTTACCTTGCGGTGTCGAGGGTTTATTAATCATCGGACCTCGGGCGTTCACAGGATGTGGTAGTCAGCCCTACGCCCGGTGTATTGTATATCCTATAGTGTTGAGTTGTCAAGGCCGGTTTGCCTGCTTTGAGAGATGAAAAACTCAAGCGTGTACTGGAGAAAAAAACCCTACTCTCCACCCCCCAACACCAGCTAACTTGGCTATGGAAGATCCTTCGGCTCCTCACATCAGCAATGGAAATCGAACCTAGGACACTGATTGAAGCGCACAGCCACCAGGATAACTGCCCGAACCCTTAGAATATATTTCTTTTATATTATTCATTCTACCAGCACAAATAGACAATACATACAAGATGAAATGATGATTGCAGGAGATCAAGCACTACTGGTGTAGTTTAAAATATTATTGAACAACCAATCATTAAAAAATACCACTAATAAGAATTTGAAAAGGATGTCCCCTGAAATTTCTAATATCACATTAGCCTAAGGCTCTCAAAAAAATAATTCGCAGAACGTTTCGGCCTGGGATAATGTAACCTTTTGAAGTGGATCTACGTTCATCGGACTGAATTGATGATCTTCAATATCATGTTAATGTTTTTTTCGTCTTCAACTCTGATTCCAATAAATTATAGAGAAATATTGTCATTACATCTTGAGAACAAATAGAAGCACAATCACTTATAAGGACAGAAAAACGGTCAGCATTAGAATATATTCAGAATCTTATATGTAATCTTTGAAAAGTCAGAGATTCAATTCTAATCTCTGAGTAGAACTCTTTTTCCTCATGGGCTTTACGTTAGCCACGGTTAGTCGATATTGGTCTCATGTAAATAAGAATTCTTCCACCAAGAAGAAACGGGGATAGTTAATCTGAAGACTAAACTAAATCGACCAGAACACACAAGTCGATGTACAAATAAATAAGACATTTCTGATTAGCAAGCACGCTGTGCTGACAACGACGAACATTATTGACAATAAATGGCACTCAACTCTGAATGATAGGAGAGGAAAATTGCGAATATCTCCTACGGCCTAAGGAGGAATGAAAAGCGTTAAAAAGATATACATATAGGGGTGGGTGGGTGTTCTGTAATATATTTTGTATGCACAACTACAGCATCATTTAAAAACAAAGCAATACTATGATTCGAGACTTTTTCATAGACTACCTCATTACAATAGAATTTTGCTCGCATCATTTGTTTCGGAAACACGATTGTTACGCGCAAATAGGGGAAGGGATTATTTTGCAGTTGATAAGTAAATATCATTACTTTGAAGAGAACATAAGTTCGGAATTTGTAAAAGAACATTTCTGAAATCGGTATTTAAACTCCTTGTTTTATTAAAAATAAATAAAATAAAAATCTTGTGTTTCAAAGTCCTTTCTTTTCTAGAGTATCTCTCTAGAAAGGTATTGAACTGGGAGCACTAAAAATCAACTTTTCCAGGTTAGAATTGCTATATAAAAACGATTAAAGTACAAGTAAGTGTGGAGCTGAATTTAATAGAATAAACATAGAAAAGAAAAATTAATATTATCTACAATACATACAAGAAAACAAACCGAAAAAAAACAGAGGTCTTACGACTTCTGGAAGAGGAATTCACTATGAATATTGAATCTTACTCATCGACAACATTATCCTAATTATGTCCATTAGCAAAATTCATCATAAAAACATTGCTTTATGGTGGATTCATTAAAACATTAAAAGGAATCAAATATACGTGAAAATGTCATTAGTAGCTTTGAACCTTATTCAGTAAGATTCAAATAACAAATTCACTCTGATCGACTGAAATTTATTTAGGGTGAAGGCTAAATTATGCCTGTCCGGTTCAACTTTCGATCCAAAGAAACCATTTTTAAATTGGCAAAAACGATAATATTTCTTAACTCTTATTCAGTAGGATTTGTCGACATTTAGTACTTTGGATCTCTTATTGGAATTTGTCGGACCTATTTCTCAGATAAAAAAAAAAAATTACCTGCCGTACCTATGCAAGCGACGTGCTTTCGGTTGTTGAATAAACGCATCTTTACATGGCTATCTTTTCTATCATTTTAACTTTAGTTAAGTTCCACACAAGTTTAAACCAAATTTGTACATTCCATACCCCCCCCCAGAAAAGTCAAAAATTTTAAATGACAGCCAACTGTCATTAAAAGGAGAATAAATTGATTTCACTCTTCATATTCTGTAAAAACAAACCTCGACATTAAAGTCAATAAAATGGTGCAAAGCACTTTAAGTGCAACAAAAATGATGAAAATTACCTGCAACTTCGTAACTCAACTTCTGGTTTCCGTTGAAGATCTACAACAAAAATATGCTCCTTATTTTAAGCCAGCGAAAGCTGATTATGAACACCTGCTCCACCACTTTTGTATCCTGAACCCTTTCCTTTTTATGAGAAATGTCAGCGAGGGAGTCTTTCTATGGACTACCTAAAGCATTGGTCCAATCAATTAAATGTACCTATTCGAGCCAACATTACGCGATCTTATAATATTCAATGGCTTAAGTAACTAGGAACCCATATGGGTTTCAAGATTCTCTGAACTCTCAAAACAGATCAAATTACGTGAAGCAACACGTTTAGCTTACTGGCAATGTGTGTGTATTACAAATGATATTTTTATACTTATATTATTACAATATTCTATGTGTATATTTATGATACGTTAAACTATGATGATTAGCCAATCAAGCATTGTTATAGGATTATATTAAAATATTCCAATTATAGCCTTTAACAGAAAATTAGACGTTTTTGAACTTTTCGTAATTTAGCTGCTTTAGAGAATTTCTACAAACAAAACTTTGATGAAAAAGAATTCTTGAGTAGTTTAAAAAGGCACTGTGCATTTTTACGAATTAATTACGAAACCAGTTAAGAAGATAGAAACTCTACTATCCATTAATTTTATGATAATAAAAAAGTGAAATCTATCCGTGCCGCTTGATGATATGATATGAATTTACGATCTTGTAGCCTGGTTGTTAAAGAATAATGCATATGCATGAGACCTGATAAAGAGAATTGAATTTACACAAACATGTGACATTTTGAATTTCATTTACAACCATAATCGTCGCCCCTCCCATAAACACACTGAAACGAGAAGTGCATATTGTAATAATATTTGAGTATCTGGGAGTCTCCATAGCTCAGTGATTATATTAACAATATTTTTTGCTTAGAAACAACTGAATTTGAATGCTGACCAGGATGCAATCTTATCGGTGCAATTGAAGGTGAGTGAGTCGAACTCGTTCGGGTGTGGGAGCGCGTTTCCCCCCGTAAACTCGGGATTTATGTTTGCAAAGTGGAAATAAAAACACACTCAATTTACATACAAGACTAACCAGCTTTTTTTAAAAAAAATATGGTTATGAAAGACGATCAAAGCAGGTTCGTATGGCCTCCGGGATATTTTCGCCTCAATCCCAGTGCTGATTGCTGAGGTAAACTTCCTTTAATCTACTCAAAACAGGTTTAGATTTTGCATTTAGTTCAAGTCTCACACAAATTGACGTAGTATATATATTTAGAGTTTAAATGTTTAGCAGATTCAATTGCATTGATCTCGTAAACATAAAAACTGATAGAGTTTTTATTATACTATTCTATTCATTGAAAGAAACATCGATTTTAATTATATTCTATTTATGTTGACTTAAAATTTGTTCTTCTATCATTCAGGCTTCTGTGAATATTTAGTGGTATCACTGGATGGCAATTTGCTTTGTTTCTTAAACAGTTTTCCATAAAAACAGTAAACTTATATGTTATTAAATATTTAAGTGAAAAGATTCGGTTTTCTAGCAATGATTTTTTTTTCTCTATTCCAGATAGCTAGGGGGGGGGGGGAGAAAGAGATAAAATTGTCATTGATAGCTAATTTTCTTTGAGAAAAGGAAATGAATTGTCTGCTGTCATTGAGTTAATTCTATCCCGGTAACCAACGGAGTTTATTATAATCCTTTTAATAACCTACCTGGAGCAATAAGTGATCTGTGATCATTTATTACCTGAAATGTTTCTAAAGCATTAATACATATTAGGGACAAAGTATGTGTAATGACTAACTCGCTACATTTTTACATGAATAAGAAAATAAAGCGGAATGTAACCACCCACTACAAATAGCATTGTGTGCATTGGTCTGATGGATAATCTTTGCTTCAGTTCCCCTGGGGTTTATTTTTAATAATTTCCTTTGAGGAGTTGTCCAATTATATTGCCAAATTAAATATTACGGAGGGATTACAAGTGATCAAATTCTTAAATAATTTCGAAAACCCAAAACTATGTTCATTAGCGTAAAGACAGATCCTACACCTGGGGAGGGGAGAGAGGGCGAACGACCATCCTTGTCGAACATAGTCAAATCTCGCCACTAGCAACAAAGAAATGACCTGGGATGGAGATTCGAAAAGCAAATAGGACTCTTCGATATCCTCAACATAGCAGTACTCCGATATATCGCAGACCAATATTAAATAAATGCGGTGGACATTATGAGCTCTAACCTTAACCCAGTTTATTCCCACTAGGCTTACACCATGAAAAATAATTGAGATCGATTCCTAACTATCAACTGGACAAAGCTAACAACTGCTCTACACGAGTAATTGCGTAGTTCTATCCATAGACTCAAAGGCAAAAAGTGATGACTCCATTTCGAACTTGAAAAATCAGATAACTGCCCTGAACGATCCCACCTATAATGTATCACGTGCACATTCCTACCTAATCTCTAATTAAATAAAATTCCTCGCCTATGAGTGAGATAGAAGTAACTAATAACATACTCTAGCCACAGAACACCGACAGGCGCTCATCAGAGCTATGAACGTATTTCGATATGTTAGAAACTATTGAAATCAACAGTAGGATACGAAACTTCAGTCCTTGAACACACTCAAAATCAGTTGCTCTGGAAAATGACCAAAGTTCTACGCACGGACCTTCCACCAATCCACGGCGAACGTAGTCTAATTTAAGCAGATAAAGCTGATACTTTTTGTCGGCAACTAAAATTTGGTATTAGTGTAGTCCAAACTACACCCTCGTGATCTGGACTTCCTCGGTAACTGACTTTCCCCGGTGAAGTACATGAAATTGTCAGCAAACTGAGGAATACGAAAGCACCAGATCCCAATGGAATCTCCAACAAAATCATCAAAAGTCTGCTGCGTGTCTTAAAGCAAATTATCGCTATTATTAATTCAAATTAAGACTTCACTACTTTGCACCACGGTGGAAAGATGTGACGTAATTTGAATCCTGAAATCAGAAAAAGCAACATAATTTCGCCATGAATTATGGCCCATTCAACTTGCTCTCCTGCCTTGAAAACATGCAAGTAGGTAATTCGAACAAAAGGGGTACATTAATAAATTTAAGATCGAGTATTAAAAGGGAAGAAACAATAAAATCGTATCCCCGATGAGCAGTTTGGATTCCGGGAGCTCCACACACAGTCCTTAGAGTCGTGGGGAACATCAGTATAAGGATTCTCGGGAAGTAGCATAAAAGCTCTATCTTGCCAGACGTTGGCAAAGTATTCTTCAATAATATGGCACGGCGAGGCTTCTTAGAGGCAAAATTAACAAAAAGCTTTCCAAATCCGACCTCATCCATCGGAAATTCTTAGTGAAGGTGCAAGGAATCAAATCCTCGGATCAAAATATTACAGCAAGCTTTCTGCTATTGCATGTGCTGTTTGTCATTTATATGATTGAGATCGTATACATAGTTGCCACCATCACCACGTTCCTATGCGGAGGTGATATTGCAATAATGATACACTCCTTCCGACTTAGAGTATCAAGTGAAAAACTACAAACCGTAATTGTAGAACGAGAGCGATGGCCTTAAACAAATAGAAATAGAGAGAGAAATGAATATAATAGGACGACAATAAAGCAGACACGCCTGCAATGTTACACTGAACATTCATATCCAAGCTTGTTACATGTTACAAAAATATTTTCGCAAATATTTTAGTGGTTGCTGCTTATACCATTACTAAAATTTACATGTACAGTCTTCTTCCACTTTGAAAGGTGCCCAATTTTATTAATACGCATTTAATTTGTATACTAATTTTCAAAGGCTACAGTGCAGGACATTCAAAATAGTAAATTATCGGAAGTCGCAATGAAAATCTTCAATATCGAATAAGAATGAAGAAAGTGGAAGCTGAAAGATAGAATACGTGCTTTTAATGTCCTTTGTTGGCTGATAATTTGCCGTACTACTGTACCTCTTGAAGATAAAAACTCTTTAGATGAATCGGGTAAGAAGATTGTTGTGTTGACATTCGTTGCAATTTCTGTGTAAATCAATGCAGTGTTGCTTAACAAAGTAACTTTATCCAAGTGAGAGTGTACAGAGGACGTATTTCAAGTAATATAAGCACTGGTTCACAAGTCACCATGTACACGCTGACAGAGGATATTAATCAGTGGAGAAAATAGCAGTTGAAAACATAGCTTCCACAAAACTGTTGTTATCTTATCTGCTGTGAAGGAGGGGAAGAATTTAAAATTTAAAGATGGGAGAAGCATATTCATTGAATTCCATTCCTACTAGAAGCGCCAATGGGTCAAATACTTTCGACTGAGTAGCATCTCAAGAACTCTGCTTAGAAAATTCTTATATGGGTGACATTGTCGAAGAAAAAACTATTCATCGAACGCAAAGCTCACCCAACATTTTCTTTTTCAGTCCTTAACTGACGATTGAAGCAGGTTGAGCTCTCAACCAATACGCTGTTATAGATGCTGCTGGATTCCGTATAATTATTTACAATACTCTTCGATTCTTGGCGATCGGTGGAGACGACTCACATCAGTGGTCACGCGAGGTCTGCAGATCATCCTTGACATGCTCAAGCTACGTTTTCCTTGGTGCTGCTCGCTAAGCTTTCCACTGGGCATGTCGTTCAAGCCAGAGCAGTTTGTGAGGCAGCCGACTGGTGTTCATTCTGTAGATGTGGACAAACCACCGCAGTCTACGTTCTTGCATTTGTTCCTCGACATCAGGTTGATTAACACACTGTCATAAAAATCTCATTATTGCCACGATTATGAGATTATTACGGATCTGTCTCAGACATCGCATTTGGAAGACTTCAAGCTTGTTCATGTAAGCAGAGTTAATGATTCTCCTTCCATACATGAGAAATGGAATGATTATGTCTTGAAGAAGCGAATTTAGGTCTTTGTGAAGATGTTGGTTCTCTTCCAAAAACACCATTTGAGTGAGGCAAAAGCTTCTGCCCGTCCAATCCTATTGTGACTTCAATGGTGGATACCACTTTCTTTTCTTGCATAAGTGACCCCAGATATTTGAATTTAGGGACCTCCTGGGTTTGGATACCATTAAGATAAACATCAGTCTGTGGTCATAACTTTCGTCTTGTTCACATTGATTCCTAGACCATGCGTTGGGCGATATGGGCAATGTAGAAAGAACGTCGGTAGTCTCTGCACATATGCCACTGCCATCCGCAAACATCATGCCAGTGAGGAAGTTGTCTACTGTATTGACATCCACGTCTATCCTTGAAAGCTTCTCTCATAACGGAGTCAATCGAAAAGCAGGGAAGAAACGACATCTTCCTATCCAACTCTAGTTCAGACAGGAAAATCCTCGGATAGCCCTTTTAGAATCGGTAAACTTCTGGTATAGTCATTGTATGATCCTTTGAGGAGTTGGATGATAGTCAGTGGCAGATGCTCATTTTCTAACGCCTTCAACATGGCGGGCCAATGAACACAGTCGAATGGAACTTCCAGTTCATAAAGACAATCACTGTTCGACATCTTCCGACATCTGTTTCTTTCCTGCATCAGTTGATGAATGGCAAATATTTTATCAGTGCAGGTCTGATGAGACCTGAAACCTGCTTGTTCCTCACGGCTGGTCTGTTCAAGGTACTCCTGCAGCCTTGCTTGTATGACCTTCATGAATACCTTGCCGATGATCGAAAAAAGACTGATGAAGCGGTAGTTCTTGCATTTCCGGCTATCACCTTTCTTCAGGATCGGTACGATGATTGTTTTTTCCACACTGCTGGGATGCATTCCGAGCACGATATGCGTGTCAGAAGAACATGACGCTGCTGTAGTAGTACATCTCTTCCGGCTGTGATCGTTTCGGCAGTGACTTGGTACACTGGGGGAGCCTTTCTGTTCCTGAATGACCTTACTGACTCTTCAATTCATCAACCGTTAGTTCAGCGTTGACGAATGGATTCTCTCGGAGTTCAACGGGTAGCGTTTAGGTGGTGACCCCTTGGGTGGGTTGTGGTTATAAAGTTACTGGAAGAATTCATTCCACCGCTGCAAGCGTTCAACAGGATGCTCCCGAAGGTTCCGTCTGCCTTCCTGATGTTGTCGTTTTTTTTTATATCGTTCGTATACTTTGGCACGAACGAGATAGTGGTCAAAACGCAATCAACGTAAGTGTATTTGCAGAGCTGCAGAAGACCACTTTGCAGTTTAGCACTCCATGCAGATTATTCGCAAATAGGGTATGCAATAAAATTGCATACCCTATTTGAAAAATTCTACGCCTCAAGTGATTGTTATTGACTGCATCATTCAAGGTGAGATAATCGTCTGGGGCACCGAACTCAGAGTTGATTGATAAAAATCGAAGTAGAAGGGGAGATAAGAGGCTCACTTGCGACAAAAGGGACGTTTATAAATCTGCGATCAGCTTCGATATCGAACTTAGCTGCTAAGATGGGGGTTTTTACATTTCCAAAAGAAAATGTTATGTTACATGCATCTATGCTGATTGTAAACGTGATCAGGCGTCTTCAATTTTCAACTTTTTTTCTTTTGAGCGAAATCCCTATTGGAACAGAATCCTCTTACAACGGCAGTAGGTTGATTCACGATGGTTATTGTCACGCTACAAATGCCTATAAAACCGTATTTATGTTATTCAAATATTTACCATTTCGCTCCGATTACACCATTTTAGTTGAGTTCGATCATAGGTTTGTAAAATTTAATCACTCTCGCTTTTATTTATTTACTGTATTGTGAATTTGTAAACAAGATCCAATCCTGTTCATAGTGTAATATCGTATATAACGATGCATTTCCAGTCAAATGCATAATAGTGGATCCCATCATCCTCCCGCTAGAAGGTAATACGTAATTTATGTAAGCCTCTTTATTCAAAAGAATAGGTTAAATTATTTTTGACTGAACTAAAATAATTATTAAATTTGTACCAAATGAGAAGCATATAATCGATCGCTTTAAAATATGCCTACAGGGTATAAGGTTAACATCATTCCAGTACCCTGCCGAAACTCTCATGAAACTCAAATGTATCCGCCTCCCTAAACAATAAAATAGTTTATTCCTAGAAACTTTCTTTAGTCATGCACGTAATGAGATTTCGGTCATTTCTAGTTTCATTTTATTTCAACATGACGAGAGTTGTAAACAGCTCTTTGTGTTGTACACGGTGTGAAGGTCTGCTTTCAGGTTTGCCTTTTACTTTCACATGTGTTACAGGTTTCTGTTTGTGGTTATTTATTTGGTGTTCCTTTGTTAATAACTGTTGTTATTCATTACAAACTTGCTGGCTTGAGTGACGATATTCTTTCTTTTCTTCCACTAGAGCGGAATTATGAGCTTTTCAGGTTTATTTACTAACACTCTAAGTCGGTCGACTTAGAGTATTCTTTTTTTCCCCTTTTTTTTTAAACGCAGAGATAAAAATGAGAAAATTTGTTCAAGTTCCCCCAGGACCAGAACACTTGGAATCGAAGTGTCAGGATTGCAGGAACCTAGAGTTTTAACCAATACCCTGAAAGAAATTCAACAAAACATCTACTCCTTCACCCCGTACGGGGGTGGAAAGTAGCTCGCCGTAGTGAAAGACATTGATTCGACAGATAAACTTTAAGAGGGTTGCTCTGTGCAAGGGAACCACATACCACTAGTCATGGTAGGAAGCCAGGTGAGGACATTTAAAATCGACAGGTTCCCAATGGAGTACATCGAAGCCGGAGACGACATTCTGGTACAAGCGGAAAAATAACATCAGCAGGATGGAAGTAGAGGAGATGAGAATGCTTAGGTGGATGTGCGGTGTTACTAGAAAGGATCGTCTGATTTTAGGAGCGAAGATACAGGAGCCACGATTGAGATGGTTTGGTCATGTGATGAGAAAGGAGGACGAATATGCGGGGAAAAATGGTCATGCAGATGGATGTGCAGGCGGGAAGCATGCGCCGGCGGCCAAAGAAGAGAAGTAGGAAGAAGCTGGTGGAAGAGGATTTGAGGTGAGGAACTTGGATGTGGAGGAGGCTCATCAAAAACTGCGAACGCCGCTTAAGTGGGACTAGCTGCAGAAGAAGACAACTTTATCTAAAACGTTTGATTCCTGGAGTAAATTCTTAATTTAGATTCATTAAGATTATTATTATTATTTGACACTCCAGGGAGTCCAAAGACTCATCGAGGGAGAGTGTGCCAACAGCATCGAACGATTAGTCCCCTTCCAACTACTAACCGTGCTCAAACTTACTTAACTGAGCCATTAGTAGCAGAGGCTCTACCAATCGACCCACCGTTGCCGGCTCTTAATATAAAAATTCCCCATTACTCTTGAAGTAACGAAAGGTGGAATGAATTTTTCCATCCATATCCATCACGAATAATTTCTAGAGAACGCGAATCCAGGTATCTAAATAAATGGTCATTTAATATTAGTCTGTCTATTTTTCCTTTGCATATCTTGTCACTATTTTCTCTAATGTGATTTTATATCTATAAACATGAAAAAAAAACGCAATTTATTGCAAAACACGTAGTTATGATTATGCACGTGCACCTGTTTGAGAGTAAATGGGTTGACCTGGAGTAATAAATGCAGTATGTGGGAGTAGACCATATTCTTGACTCTTTACATCAAACCACGATTATACAGCAGTCATTTGTGTGCGAAACTACTCGATCACAAAAGTGGTTTGCTGTGTAGAACCGGTATTCTTTACTACACAAACGGCAAGTTTATTGATGATATCTAATCGCGTAATATTCACAACAGCCTTAACACTCCCGAACATTACTTTGAAAAACGCCCCAAAGGTATCCTTCGATATGAATACACAATTGAACTCGTGGCTCTTATTTGCTGGTGAGTCAGACGTGGTGCTTCCAAATTCAAACATGCTCAATGAGACAGAGTATTGGTGCCTTAGGGAGGAAATCCATTAGGTACACATGCGACGGATTGCAAGTTGTCTCTAAAACAATAACATGAAAGGGTGTTTTGCTGGTAGTGTTAATGTTATGAGGAAAAATAGTCAACGTGAATAGGTGTACTGACCAAGTCCATGACTTGGGGTAAAGAGTGCCAGATAACCTTTCCTCCCTTACACCTGAACATGATGCACTTCGTATTTTTTAGTCATCTTTTCATTCACAGGAAATAAGAACTGGGATTCATCGCTCTGACCCCTCTCTTGTCAGACGTTCAATGATCCTTTTACCACCATTAGCCACTTGTTTTTATACGGGTTACACCCCTCAATTATCGCTACTCTGATTTCATTTGCGACAGTAATGCTGAGATGTCCTGTTTATCATTAATCTTATTGCATCGATCAGCTTTCTCTTCGCATGCTTGGATTTCGAATAATAACGGTATTCTCTGTAACGTGAGAATAGTATTCATATTATCATCTTGTTGGGATGGCTTCCAGCAGAAATGTCGAACAGTTTCCGAGATGTCTTTATCAGCATATGATTCCCACCAACATACACGCCACCCCCTTCAAAGGCTCAGTATCCGCAATTCAGTGCAGTTACTTTCCTCCACTAGGTTGTTATTTCGGTCACGATCACCATCCTCGCTTCATCCGCCTTTTATATAGCTCAAGTACTTACTCCCTTATCTTCAGGACTGAAATTTATTATAGTCCTACGAAGGGGAAAAAAGCTTCCAACATTCCCCCTATACGTCTCCTATTATGCACTTATACGGTTCATACATGAACTTCGCGTTAATGCAAAAACACTGCTATATCACAGCGAGTGCCCGAATGTGTGTTGTCCAAGTAGAATGTTTGCCATCTTTCGCTGGTCGGACACTGAAAATAGGTTTTCTTCACTCTAGTTAATTGTCTGTTTCCACCTCCCCCCCTTTCTCGTGATTGAGTTTATTGGGTAACCACAAAAGTTCCACCTAATTCAGAACGCAAATGTCCACACAAAAACCATGGGTATTATCGAATTATTTATTAAACAAAAAACGAAAATTAGTACCACATGAAATTTAAAACAAAAAAATTCAAATAAGCTGCGCAGGAGATTCATTTTCATTGACTGCATCACTACTGAATGAACTGTTTTCGATTAATTCGTTTTGGTTGCAAGGGAAGTAGGCCCAAGTACGGGGGGTGTGGGATTGGATTATCTCACAACTGACAGTTTCTATTTAAAGGAAATATTTACCTAAGTTCGAAGTGTTTAAATCAAATAGAGAAATAATCTTCTTGATAATTAACACTAAACAGAAAAATGCACATTGAGCTCGTTCTACGTTGATTAACTCACACAAGTAGGTCTTAAGTGCCCATTTCACTGTTAAACTTTGGTAGAGCTTTAGGAAATTCTATTTTCTTCAACATTAGCATTTTTGGTACATTTCAACGTTGATTATCCGGGATAATTGGGACCAAGTTTTGTTACGTTAATCCAACATATACGAGAGTGGACTAAAAAGTTCTCGGCCTCGAACATAGATGCCAACACCATCGCCACGATTTTTTTTTAAGTTGGTACATCTGTTATAAGCATCCATTTGAAATTGCGAGTCATAATATCACATAGATTTTTATACAGCCGTCTGAAGCAAAAGTGTTCTATATATCCCTTGAAATGGATAACATTGAGTATCGTGCAGTTATATTCTTTGTAAAAGAAGGTTTAATGCCAAACGAAATTCGTTCGAAGTTGATAGGCACTCTTCTCCTTTATTTTCGACAATTACGAAGTGGGATGCCGAGTTTAAGCAGATCAAAAACGCACTCGCATGAAAATCTCTGAACAGTGCTTGGTGCGTTTTAACAACAATAAAACTGATTTTGGGCTTCGATGTATTACGAGGGTGGGAGGCCACGCACTCGCTGGCTAGATTATATCCAAAAACTTGGGTGGACACGTTTGGGAATCCCACCAGAACACCTGAGCTTGGTGGCAGAGGATCGTGACCATTGGAAGTTCCTCTTGTAGCTGTTGCCCCCCACAACCCAATTAGGAAAGGTGGGCCTTAAAGATGTATGTATTACTATAGATGAGACTTGGATTCACCATTACACACAACAGAAATCTAAACAGCAGTCAAAACAATGGACAGAAGCCGGTTGTTCAGCTCCAAAGAAGACAAAGTCGGATCCATCAGCAAGAAAGGTCATGACATCGGTGTTTTACGATGCTAAAAGGCATTTTGTTTATTAATTATCATGAAAAGAGTAAAACAATAACCAGGAAATATAATATTATTCCGATCGTTTAACCAGACTAAACGGAAAAATTTCGTCATAAAAGACCCGGTTTGCAAAAGAAAAAATACGTTTTCATCAGGATAGTCCACCTGCCCACAAAGATATTTTGGCAATGGGAAATTAAGAGATCTGCACTATGAATTATTGGAACAGCCACCCTATTCCCCAGATTTGGCTTCCTCTGACTTCTATCTCTACCCAAAACTGAAACTCTTCCTCTCTGTCAGCGGTTTTCTTCGAATCAAGATGTGATTGCACCTGTAGAGGGATATATGACAGATCTTACTGGGAATCACTTCATGGGCGAAATAATGGTGTTGGAGCATCATTGGAACAAATGTATTAGTCTTAAGGGAGATTATGTTGAAAAATAAAAATAATTTTGAATTATAAATTCCTTTTTTCATTGTAGGGCCGAGAACTTTTCAGACCGTCATCGTACATGAGAATATAAAGTTTCAGCGCTATCTTCATTTACAACTTTGAAGTAAACCTTTTCCCCCTTCATTTTAAATATGATTGCAATACCAGCATTACAAGTCAATGCAATAGATACACCAGTTTCACCCTATTCCTGTCAATGATTATCTGCTCTTCAATTGACAACATACTACGGTTTCGTTTGCCTGAAGATGCAATTATTAGCACAAGTGGACAATAGCAGTACAAAATTAAGAAGCAAAATGACACAGTATTTCACTTTCGAATAGCCCTAAACCAAAACTCGAACATTAATTAGAAACGAAATGCCTGCAACCTCCCTCTGCAGTGGCTCATAAGAGAGTGAGTGAAAGCTAACCTCTCCTCCACCAAACTTTACGGCATATGCATTCGGAAGCGAATTTATTAAGCGGCAGGAGTAATATTTCCTAGTTACCAGTGTACTAAAAGTAGATAGCGTAATTATAAAATCAATCATGGTATTTAAAGAAGACTCTCCCAGCTCTTTCATCACTAGAGGATTCTATTACAGATCAACTTTTCGCGGTTAGCATTGTTAAAAAAGAAAAATGTAAAGAAAAGAATTTAAAAATGACAAACTAATACGAGGTCGAGGAGGAATCGACCAGTTTTTAAGGAGTTGAGAATAAATATATCAATATTTTCAAAATAGTGCGAGACAATCCGGTGCAAGATGATTCGACAGTTTCATCAGCAAGAACTAATTACAGCGCTTGCCTTACTTTTTCAAGTCTTCTTTCTTAATTTCTCATCTCAAAAATACTATTATTCAAATTGTTTGTTACTTAAATGGACTGAAGCAATCCAGCGAAATTAAAAATATTTCATTCGATTCTGTTGGTGTTTACGCACTCACCTCTTACTAATTTGCAGTTGGATTTTATTTATTCTCGCCTTAAATATTTATGAATTTAGGCGTCTTTGAGGAGTGGGGGAGAGGAAATAGAATTGCGATTGATAACCTATTTTCTTTGAAAAAAACGAAAGGAACGGTATCACATTCATTGAGGTTGTGTGTCTCTCTCTATTCATAAAACCAATAGGAAAGATAACTAAGCGCTTGAATTAGCTGTTTTTTTGTTGTTGTAGCAGTTTAATTTTAAACGAAGGCTACCAGCTATGGATTTCGTTATAATCCTTTTAATTACTTACCAGGGTCTTGCAGGCTAAAGCGGGAAGAGGATAAAATACTTCGAATTAAGCAATTAAATAACGGTTTATATAAATCCCAATATTCCTTATCTGTAGCCAACGCATGTGATATTGAAAACTGATTGTGCATTACGCCGAAGCCCCGTATTCTCAAATACCTCATCATCACCAGGCTCGAATGCCTCTTAAGATGAAATAATTATGTCGATGGTTAGTCAAACACTAAAAAAAAAAAAAAAAAAAAAATCGCAGCTATGAAGAAATATAGCGAACTGTTAAAATAAATTGTATTCTAGAATAATTCAAAAATTGCTTATCTTTAGTTCTTGGCATTGATTTTCTTCTCCCACCCGGCCAGCTCTCAATAAATTAATTTTCTTGTGCCTGTTTTCTGACAGCAAAAGCTAATCAGAAAACAGGCACAAGTTTTTTTACATGAAATTGGTTTTATGTAGCAGTATTATATTTCTGACGGCAGGAAATATTTCAGCTTTGCTTGGGTAGTTTCATTTCGCCACTCTTGGTTTTCGTCGCATTTCAGGAGAGCAAGCTCACCAGGCATCATTCATTGAGTAATGAAATATGCTGTTGGTCAGTTTTCGCAGCTGCCCTTGAAAGCATTGGCTTATGTAACATGTTTCGCGACGGCTACAGCTTTACTTTGAAAGGATTGAAATCCTTTCAAAAATAGGCATGGATGGAAAAGACATAGGCTATTAACTAATCTTTCCTGAGAACAGACTGCATCTTCGAGAATAAATAGAGAGACCACAGAAGAATTCCCAGTTCAGAAAGGTGTGATACAAGGCTGTGTCTTGTCTTTGATTCTCTTTAACCTGTACACAGAAGAAATATTTAATAAAATTAGTAACTTCAAAAGGAGTCAAAACTCTTCGAGATGAAACTATCAAGTACAGCCAACAGTATGGTTTCAGTTGCAACTTTGAAAAGACAAAAATCATGATAATTTCAAGAGAAAAGGAAATACCAAAAAATATGCATCAATATAAAAGGAAATAAATTAGAACAGGTGAAAACATACATATACCTTGGACACTTAATCACAGAAAATGGCATGACAGAAGACGAAATTGTAAAAAATATTGCAATTGCAAGATCAACTTTCAACAGTTTGAAAAATCTGCTAACATCTAGAGAATTAAATCTGAAAACAAGACTAAATATCTCCAAATACTACATATGGTCTACATTATTATATGGAGTAGAGACATGGACACTCTCCAATCTGAATGTGAAAAAATTGGAGCCCTTTGAAATGTGGATGGTGCGAAGAATTATGAGGATATCATGGAAAGACAAATGAAGAGGTACTAGAGATGACAGGCGTAAACAGGAGCCTGATGAAAGAAATTAAAAAGAGAAAAGTCAGCTATTTTGGACATATTCTGAGACATAACTGCCAACAAATGACACTTCTCGAAGGCACTGTTGAGGGAAAGAGAGGAAGACAAAGACTGGAGTGGAAGAAAAATAGAAAAACTGGACCTATCACTCGTATGAGGAATGCAGCAGAGAGGCGCAGAATATGACATGGTAGTCAATCTCCTGTAGAGAGAAGACACCTGACTGGACAGGATATTTAGCTTTACTGCCCACATTTGTCCGAGCAGTTATTCGTAATAGATTAAAAAGAAACTGAGCTATACAAGCAGCCAAGTCTTGGACTTGCAATTTGTTGGTGGCTTTGCGCTTCTTTGGGGAAGGTCCACAACAGTATTCTACACATTTGTAAACATTTCAGATATTAGAACGAGGTTTTATTCAAATACTTCGATGTTTTTCAACCTAATAGACAATTTTCATTTGGCAATTTCACCCCAGTGAAACCTTAAAAGAATGATTTCTTTTTTTTTTTTTATGTGGAGATTAATGCCCATATCACCTCATGGTCTCAATATACAAAAGAAAATATTTATATTCTATTCAAAATTTGCATTCATGGATACTAAATTTGGCAACGCCATTTGACTATTGGAAGCCCCATTTCTTTTAATATGCAAACTTTGGCCCCGTTTGATTTTTTCTCCATACTCTGGTATAAAAACAGCATTAATTTTTTTAAATATAATTGCTTTTTTCTAAAATAAAAAAAGCAAAATAATCTTTCTCCATAATTTCTACGTATTATAATTTACTAATTTCAGACTTACAATGATTATATCTTTATTATCCATAAACTTTCGTGTGACCTAAAAAAATTCGCTACGGAACAGAATTTTAGCAAGATCGTCTTAAAAATCATATTGCCATGCAACATTTGAAATTTTTCACAGAAAAAACTACACTTATGCCTTACCTCACTCTGAAAACCTAGACTTGAAATAATCCTGCTACAATATTATTTTCAGTTTGTGGTAGTATTTTAATGATCTGGCCTTTGGCATTTTCTCGGCAGTCAGCCATTACCATCCATAATTTGTTAATATAGTTTCACGATTTATCTTTCACGCGATGTTAGATTGGGAAAAGGAATATTATTAGGTGACACCTCCAGGGAGTCCAAAGACTCATACTCATTAAAACCTTCCAGCTAATTCATCGAACATTTTCGTTTCTTTTAAACACGAGCAGAATTACTCAGAAAGGTAGCCAATTACGGTAGTATCAAAGAAAACGGAGAATCTAAAGTAATGTCAGAACATTTATTTCTCTCTACAACAGCTTATAAAAAAGGAATTTAAATACTAAAAAAGGTGGATTTTGTAACAAGCAATATGTAGTGAATTTTCCGAATTAAGAATAGATCATTGTTTTATTTAAAAATGAATCTAAGTTTTTCTACAAATAAAGTAAAGCAAATAAATTTGATCTTTCATTTTTTCTAACAAGATGCTTTATTTGATTTTATTATTAACAACTAAGCTTTTTAGATACTGGACAATGCTGAAGCTTAAATTTCATGGAAATACGTTTTGGTTCAAAGTATAAATTTCGAATGGGAACCCTATCGACTGAGGCACGTGCCTCAGTCGATAGGGTTCCCATTTTACGTCTTAATTGTTCAACACAAGAATAACTTTCGAGCGTTATAAATGGTTACAATATTTGATTCAAACTCATTGTTTTTATTCAAGTAGTAAACGGAAGCCATTGAGCACAGGTTCAGTGTTTACTCTCTGCAGTAGGGTTCCTGTATTATGTAAAAATAAATAAAAAAAACTGTAAATTGAACGAATGTTACAATATTTATATTTGTTGTTTCATGGCGAACCTTTTGTAGCGTATTGTGTATCTTCACTCCATCTGCAGTTCAACTATTGCAGGTTAAAATCTAACATTATGAGCGTATAATTTTCGGGTTTGTTCAGACTGGATCATTTTTCGATTTATAGTATCAAAATTATTCTCCTCAAACCAGGCACTTACAAATTAAGGAGTGAATGAACTGAAATTCCTTCAACTTCAGAATATTAACAGTTTTGCGCCTGCCGCTGTGACTGCACTGAGAATGTTTACTATATTTCAAAATACCTGGTGGACAGTAAAATGCAAAATATTCAGAAATAGAGAAAAAAAAACGACATTACTGCTTTTTAGAATAAAAGGTGCTGCTTTTCTTGGTTTAATATATTGGATGTGTGTGTGTGAATACGCAAGTAACCGGGCTTGTAGTTTGTGAAAAATATTTGTAATTTTATAGACGCTTCTGCCTCCATAAAAGCGATATATTTCTATGAACATGAAATCGTAGCCAACAGAGGATTTGTATGAACATTCCTCCTTGAATGCTACAAAAGTTATTACGTCAGAGATTAGGTTAAGAAACCATCTCTTACACAAAAATGGACCTTTTTTTTTTAAAACAAAATCACTCCAACCTTTAATACGCAAGATGAGTATTTCAGAAATCAGATGATGAAAATCATCTAAAGATTTTTCTGGATCTCTTAGATGATCGGATTTCTCTCATCCACATTCTCCCCCCCCCCCCTTCGCTGAAACATATTCTCCAACAAATCATCCCCACTGAATTTATTTGATGTATTGGCAGCAAATTCAGTCAGTACGTTTCACGTACAAAAGAAAATGTGTATGAAGATCAATGCGTCCAATACATAATGATTTTGTCTGTGGATATCAGAAGCTATGGGCAATTTTCAAAAATGGAATTTATACCGAATTTTCACTGCAGTTCAGAGCCCTGACCCCGCCAAAAGACATTTATAATCTTCTCATTGAAAAAAAATTGGTTTGAAGTTTTTAAGTCTTAACTAAATGAAGATATAGTGATCGGTTTTGTCTGATGGCATTTCCAGTCCTTTCCCTTCTGCAAAAAAAGCAGCCTCTCGAGTAGAGCAAGCAGTTAACAGACAGGCCTCCTAAGTTCAGTTTTCTTTGAATCGGATTTCGAACTAACAAAGTTTTTTCCCTCCGTTGTATAAACACATCACATCAATAGCCTCTTCAGCATACAAGAAAAGTTTCATTCTCTTTCGATCAAGGGCCTGTTTTACACCCAATCAACTCATCGCTATATACAAATGCGCCCATGTTTAGAATACTACTCGCATGTTTAGAGTGGTGAACCTAAAACTTCCCTTAAAATCCTTAAGGTCATCTAGAGGTGAGCAATTAGGCTCAGATGATCCTTCCCTTACAGACTCACTTCAGCTTCTATCTCACTGATGAAATGCTTCAGTACTGCGCCCATTGCACATGTACTTCCATGGTAACTGCTCCAGTGAATCAGCAACCATCATTCCTCAAATTCATGTTACATCTGTAAATATGAGCAGCAGCCGCCCAGCACTTTACTTCAACTACAAAACAGGCCGACCCTGCTTCTATTCATCCTCAATAAGTATTCCAGAACTACAACCTGCAATTCTTAAAAAAAAAAAAAAAAATTCAGTCTTAGTCCTCATCTGCACCCAACTCACGGCACTGATGTGCTATAGAGCTCCGCGGCCTCTCTGGGTATGGAATTAATATTTTAAAACAAAAGTTAACGTGTGCACACTAAATTTTACATGGTCCCTCCATTTGTCCACCGAAATAAAAGAGCGTGGTTATACCTTATTTAGAATTCTCAATCTGGTAATCAATGGAAAACAGCCAAATGTTAATTTGAACTGAGGTCCAAATTAACATTTGAACTGAGGTTCATTAAAAGACAAACTTTTCATAGATGTGTACAACCTTGTTTGCAAGGGGGATAAGGTAAAAATGAAGATACCGATAGGTCATCTAGTTGTAATTGCAAATATATATTTCAAAATCACATGAACGATATATCCAATTAAAGTCACATACAGTATGAGCCGAGAAGTGGACGGCTCCCTTTCATTCTTGAATATTCTACTAACCAAGTCAGCTGAACATATCCAATTCTACACGTTTAGAAAACCGACAGGCATCTTCACGCGGACTTGGACCA
The DNA here is from genome assembly GCF_054136105.1 of Typopeltis vanoorti. Lineage (NCBI taxonomy): Eukaryota > Metazoa > Arthropoda > Arachnida > Uropygi > Thelyphonidae > Typopeltis > Typopeltis vanoorti. Next base: position 57,406,759 of record NC_143553.1, read on the forward strand.
TTATCTAACACGAAATTTCGGCATCAACTCTGGCTCATTGAGCAAGATCTGTTGTCAGACGAACAAGAACTTCACAATGAACTCAAACGCCTTCAAACAATAGATACTCTAGGAGAACTATAAACAGAATAGTGTTTAACGTCTCCATCAACAACACAATGAGGACACAACTAATTCCAAAGGCTGCAATTCTTTACCTTATATTAGCTCTCTATCACTACTTTTAGCAAACTTTTAAGGAAATACAATAAAGACTTTTTTTCTCTACTTTACCCAAACTTCACTCACTTTTAAGCCGTCCAAAGGATAGACAATCCTCAATATCCTGGTATCTACAGAGTTCTCTGCGATTGCAGTAAACCATGCTACAGAAACATTGTTCTAACTCCGCCTAGAAGAGAATCAAAGAGACATCTTCTACAACAGAATTCGAGACAGCGCCTTTTATTATTTTTGGCCAACTGTAATGAAGAAAGCCTCCCACATCAAATACGCTGGGATTTAACTAACAACGTTCAGATGTTATGAACAATTAGAGAGACGGATTCTAGAATCTAAGGAAATCGTTCTTGAACCCATTCACATTAATAGCAACCCAAGCTTTAGTTTGCCAGACTCTCACAGCTCTGCCATTCAATATTGGAGATCGTGAGATCTTACACGCATGCATGCTACAGCCAGAGTTCTTTCTTCCATTTAAATGTTAACCTTTGGTTTATACATTCTGTGATGTAGAAATCCAGTATTTATACGGTTCTCTGATATTTTATGTCCTTTTCGCTTGCACCTGACGAAGTCTGTTCTCAGACGAAACTAGTTTTATTTGTAAGTTATATATCTTCAATTACTGTTTCGATAAAAAAAATGTACTGTTTAGATTTACGAAAAAGCAACACTGTTTCTTATAGATCCTTCTGTAACTCAGTCAGTAGGCATGAGCAACCTTATCTGGACTCTTTCGATTAAAGGTGAGTTGGCTAGTCTCACAAAAAGTTAGGCGAGGTTTCTCTTCCCCAGAACAGTCAAACTGTTCCCGTGAACACACAAATTACAGTCATTAATACAGCATTTACGGGATGCGACAAGCCCCCGTCGTCAGGGGTTTCAAACTCAACCCGTACTAGGGTGGATGGAAGAGTAGGATATTTCTTAGATTTTTAAAATAAAGAAACAGTCAACATTTCTCCGTAATTGGTTTCAAGCATATTACAAACATTTCTTTACATATATATTTACATAAAGGTTTGGCTCAGGAAGAAGGGTAGGGGTACAAATAGGAGCTTTGTAATTTATTACTACTGTGCAATGTTTCGAAGGGTTGTAAACATATCCCCTTTTCGCAGTGGCATCCAGAAGTGTAGAAAACGATGCTAATATCACGATTTATACCACTTAATCAATGTTTAATTTCCTGCAAAGTGTAGATTAGAAAATACCAGTATGAATCAATTCAACTAGTTCAATTGCATATGGACTAGTCAATATTATAGAGAATCCATAAGATATTACATTCCGATTCAATTATTCAAAATGGTGTAATAAGCAACAGATACTTTTTTAAAAAATAAACATTTTATTTTAAAATATAGAAATAAAATACATTTTTTTAAAAACAATTAAAAGTAATAGTAAAATGCGATCGTCTTTTTCTGTTCAGCACACATTTGTTTTAACTATTACTAACAATTCGGTGGTTAGATTCCGGACACTATAAATGGACATCGCTTAATAAATTAGCGATCCAATAATTTTTCAATTATGAGACAAAACTCAGATTTACGCTCTTAATTACAAGAATAAAAAAAGCACACTCGGATGATAAAAACAAGATATTAAAATATACAATAAAAAGTAAAACATTATAAAAACATTAAAAATAATATAAAGACGGAGGAGTCATGATATTCAACAATCCCCTGAAGTGTTTACACTTTTATGCATTCTCGTCACGTGAATCTTGCGATTTTCATTCCGGCTGAAACACATACCACAATACTCACACTGGTAGGGTTTTTCACCGGTGTGTGTACGAATGTGTTTCTTCAATTGCGCCGAATCAATGAACTTTTTCTCACACTGCGAACACTCAAAAGGTTTAATACCGCTGTGAATTTTTTCATGAGCCTTGAGATTTGAACTCCGAGAAAATGATTTATTGCAGATTTCGCAGCGGTATCGTCCGACATTTTTATTCTCATGCTCTTTTATGTGGGCTCGTAGACGATATTTGTCTCTGTAAAATTTTCCACAGTCGGGACAAACATTTTCAGGGGATATATGCTCTGCAAATGAAATAAAAACTGAGTAAGTGCTGTTGTAAATGCAAAACTCTTTTCATGTCTTCAAATGGAAAAGTAAAATGTTTATAATTACCTCTCTTTGGAATATTTCCTTTGTTTAATACACGAAACTCTTCAAATAATGGAGGAAAACATCCAGTTAACTGTTGTACGTTTTCTTCCAAAATGCGTTGGTTGTTATCTTCCGATTCATGTCTCAAGGTGGAGCTCTTTTCTTCTGGTAAAGATTCTTGGTTATTTGACTGTGATAGCCACCTTTTCAAGAAGGTTTTTTTGGGAGGAAGAGAGACCGCTGTTTTTGATGAATCTTGGTCTTTAACAATACTAGCTGCACCATATGAAGAAGATTGAACGCTGAAAAATGTTTTTTCGAAAGGGTTTAGTATGAAGTAAGCAGTTTATTATTTAAAATTTAAATTAATTATACCATCAAAGAGGAGATTTTAGACTTACATCTGCTGCAGTCTTAGCTAAATTTTAAATAAAGTGTAGTAGTGACAATAAGTGAACTTATTATAAAAATGTATTCTTACCTTAAATCGAGAGGTTGCTCTTCCATGTTCCGTTTTTGCAAATGTCCTGTTAGCCATCGCTTTGCTCTTAGCAAAAAGCTGCAGGGGGGAAAAAAATCGTACCCTAGAACACAACACTCATGTTATTGTATCAGACTAAATAGATAATACATACAAATGATGACTGCAGGAGATCCAGCACTACTGCTGTAATTTAAACAAAAATTAAATTATTTTTATTCGACCTACTCGTGTACACTTGATTCTTAAATTGAAAACTCAAATCACTAAAAAAAAAAAAAAAAAAAAATAATACCAATATCGATTTCAAAATGATGTCACTCGAAAGGTCTGCAATATCACAGTCGCAGAAGATTCCCAAGGAATAATTCGCACAACGTTTTGACCTGGGATAATGTACCTTTCGTGGTGGAGCTATAAATTAATCGAAATGAAATGTTCTTAACATTTATTCGTCGTCAACTCTGTTTCTAATAAATGAGAGAGAATGTTGGTTGTCTGCCATTATGTTTTGAGAACAAAAACAATCACTCAAGGACAAAAAAGAAAGTCAGCGTTAAAACATTTAGAATATTATACGAAACCATAAAGAAAGTCGGAGATTCAATTCTGATAACGGACTAGAACTTTTTTCAATGGCTTTTCTTTTGCCTCAAACAAATGGAAATTTTACATCCAAGAGCAAACGCGCATGGTTAATCTGAAGACTAAACTAAATCGATCAGAACACAAGATGTGCAAATAAAACATCTCTTTTTTTAGCATGCACGCTAAAAAGAGATGTTAAAATGTGCTAACAACGAACATTGATAATAAATGGCACTCAATCTGAATGATAAGACAGGAGACTTGCGAATATCTCCTGAAGCCTCTGGGGGAATAAAAAGTGTGATATATATATATATATATATAGGGCGTTATAATATATTGTGTATAAACCTCATTTAAAAACGAGTAATACTGTGGGTTCAAGACTTACTTTCATTGACTGCTTTACAAATAGAATTTAGCCAAACGGATTTCTTTTGGTAACAATATAGTTACGCGCAAATGGGGGGGGGGGGATTATTTTGCAGTTGATAATTAAATATTGTTACTTTGAAGAGAATATGGAATGTGTACAGGGGAAAAAATGGTATAAATGAACAGCATTAAGATCTCATTTAGCGAATTCTATTTTGATTGAATCGTACAAACAGTTCTGATATCGGCATTTAAACTCCCCTAATGTTGTGTACTTGTTTTATAAAAATTAATAAAAAAAAATCTTGTGTTTGCCAATTCTTTCCTTTCGATAGGATCGCTACTAATAATCAACTTTTCCCAGTTAGGATTGCTATATAAAAACGTCTGAAGCAGAAGTATTTCCGGATCCCTTAAGAGAATAAACAAACCACAAAAAGAGAACTTGAAATTATTTACAGTACACAAGCAAATAAACATCATTATGAACGTTGAAACTTACTCATCGACAGCATAATCGTAATTATGTCCATTAGCAAGATTCATCTTAAAAACATCGCTTTATGATGAATTCATTAAAACATTGAATGGAATGTTTTAATGGAACGTGAAATTTCCATTAAAATTTCACGTTCCATTCATTGAATGCAACGTGAAAATGCCAGAAGTAGTAACATTGAAACGTATTTAGTACGATGCAAATAACAAATGCACTCTGATCGACTGAAATTCATTTAGGGTGAAAGTTAATTATGCCTATCCGGTTCAACTTTCGGCCCAAATAAACCATTTTTAAATTGGCAAGAATCACAATATTTCCGACCGATTCTCGGCGGAATTAATCGATATTTAGTACTTAGGGTCTATTATTGAAATTTGTCGGACCATTTCTAAGAGCAAAATAAGAAAAACAAAATCATCTGTAGTACATATGCGAACGATTTCTTTTCAGTTGTTGTATAAATGCATTGTTTGCATGGATGTATTTAATTTCATTTTAATATTAGTAAAATTAAAACGCAAGAATTAAACCAAATTTTTACATTCCATACCTCCCCCCTGAAAAAGTTTTTAAATGAAAGCCAGCTCTCATTAAAAAGATAACAAATTGATTTCGTTCTTAACATTCTGTAATAAAAAAAAATAAAAAATAAAAAACCTCAACATTAAAAAAATAAAATAAAAAAATGGTGCAAAGCACTTTACAACAAAAATGGAAAAATTACCTGCCCATTCGCGGAGCTGAACTTCTGGTTTACGTTGAAGATCTATCAATCAAAAGAAAAATATATGATCTTATTCCAAGACAGAGTAAGCCAATTATGAACACCCTTCGGATATAGCACTTTTGTATCCTGAAACCCTTTCCTTTTACGCTAAATGTCAGTGTCAATCGGTGACTTATTTTATGCACTGCCTAAAGCATTAGTCCGACTAACTAAATGCTCCTCTTTTAGTCAAGATTACGTGATTTTATAATATCCAACGGCATAAGTAACTAGGAACCCATCCGACTTTTAAGATTCTCGAAACTCTCAAAACAGATACCTTATATTACGGGAAGTAACACGTTTAGCTTATTGACAGTTTTTGTGTATTACAAATTCTATTTTTTTATACATTTTATATTATTGCAATACTATATGTACATATTTTTGACACAAGACTTTATTATAGTTAGCCAATCAAGCATTGTTATAGTATTATATTAAAATTTTTCAATTACAGCCTTTAACAGAAAATTAAAAGTTTAGTTCTTATCGTAATTTAACTGCTTTAGGAGAATTTCTACAAACAAACCTTTGATGAAAAAGAATTCTTCAGTAGTTTTAAAAGGCACTGTGCTTTTTTACGAATTAATTACGAAACCAGTTCAGAAGATAGAAACTCTACTATTCATTAATTTTATGATAATAAAAAAGTGAAGTCTATCCGAGATCCTTGAACTTCTATTAACTACTACCACAATACGATAGGAATTTACTATCTTGCCTCCTGTTATTATTGAACAATGCATACGCATGCGACCTGATAAAGAGCATTGAATTTACACAAACATGAGACACTTTCAATTTTATTAACAGCAGCCATAATCTTCACCTCTTCCCCCCCCCTCCCCACGCTGCCACGAGACGTGCGTATTGTAATAATATTTGAGTATCTGGGAGTCTCCGTAGCCCATTGAGTATATTAGCAATTTTCTTTGGTTAGAAACAACTGAATTTGAATGCTGACCAGGACGCAATCTTTAATCTGGGCAATTGGATGTGAGCCAGCCAAACTCGTACGGGTGTGGGAGCGCTTTTAACTCCGTAAATTCGGGATTTTTGTAATACAAACCTGAATGAAAAACACGCTCAATTTACATATAAGGCTACCGAGTTTTTCCTAAAATTAGCATTATAAAAGACAATCAGAGCAGGTTCATATGGCCTCAGGAATATTTTAGCCTCAGTGAAATCTCGCCAAATAAATGCATAGGGATCCTCTGAGCTCTGACCTCAACTCAGTTTTATTTCCACTAGGTTGAGCCACGAAAAGTAATTGAGATCCATTCCTAACCGTTAAGTGGACAGACCTAAAAACTGCTGTACACCAGTACATCACATACTTCGATCCGTTGACTCAGAGGCAAAAACTGACGAGTCAATTTCGAACTTGAAAAATAAGATATCCTACCTGACAGCTCCCACTTATGTATCACGTGCAAATTCCAACGTATTCTCTCTTTAAATAAAATTTTTTCATCCGTGAGGGGAGAGAGAGAGAGAAAATTAACTACTACCACAATCTATCCAGAATACAGACAAGCACTCTTCAGAACTACTACAAACGAAATTGAAATCAACAGTATGCCGCGACACTTCAGTCCTGGAACACAGTCAGGATCGAATGCTCTGGATAATGACCAACGTTCTACGCATAGACATCTTACCAATCCAAGGCGAACGTAATCCTAATTTACGCACACAAACTGATGCATTTGCCGGCAGCTTAGAGAATTAGTGTAGTCCAAATTACACCCGAATGATCTGGACTTTATCCGTAACCGACTTTCCTTCGTGAGGTACATGAAATCGTCAGCACGCTTAAGAATAGGAAACCACCAAATCCTGATGCAATTGCCAACAAAATAATCAAACGCCGTCTGCTTAAGGCTTAAGACAATTTGTCGCTATTATTAATTCAATATTAAGATTTCACTACTTTGCACCAAGGAGGAAAGAGGTGACGTAATTTGAATCCTGAAATCAGAAAAAGCAACACAACTAACTTTCAAAATATGACCCATTCAACTTGCTCTCCTGCCGAGAAAAGATGCGAGAAGGTAATTCTAACAAGTGGAGTACTTTAGCAAATTTAATATCGTGTATGAAAAGGCAAGAAACAATTACATCTTTTCCCCGATGAGGAATTTGAATTCCGTGAGGACCACTTCACAGAACAAGTCCTTAGAGTAGCGGGGAAGTATACGGATTCTCTAGGAATAGCATACAGGCTCCATCTTACCAGATGTTGGCAAAGTATTCAACAAAAATATGGTACGGCGAGGTTTCTTAGAGGCAAAATTAGCAAAAAGCTTTCCAAATCCGACCTCATCCATCGGAAATTCTTAGTGAAGGTGCAGGGAATCAAATCCTCGAGCACTACAACAGGGTTTCTGCTGTTGCCCAGACTTTTGTCATTTATGTGACTGACAATCTATGCATATTTGCCACCATCACCTCTTCTTTACACGAAGATGATGTCGCAATAATGATACACTCCTTCCGACTTGGAATAGCAAATAAAAAACTACAAACCATAATCCCAGAACTAGAACGGTGGCTTTAAACAAATAGTGAACTGCTGTCTGCATTGACATCAATTCGCTATTTGTTTAAAGCCACTATTAGTTCTGCGATTAGAGTGCATAGCAGTGCAGCTGTTCACAAGGCGCGAATTCTAAAGTAGCACACAATCCCATGGCGATCAATACCGACAAATACTTAAGTGGCTACAACTAAAAAAAGGGATTTTTGCTCTCCCTTCAAAGAAAGAGAGAGAGGGGGGGGGAGAGAGAGGGAGAGAGATGACTACAACACGACAACAATATGGCAGACACTCCTGCAATGCGTTACATTGAACATCCATATCCAAACTTCTTACACAAATATTTTCGAAATATTTTAATGTGGTTGCTGTTTATATCATTTCTGAAATTGATATGGACAATTCGCTTCCGCCTTGAAAACCGACCGAGTTTATTAACACGTATTTAATTTGTCTACTAATTCTCTAAGTCTATAGTGCAAACTATTTTAAGCAATAAATTATCCGAAGTCGCAGCAAAAACTTCAATAGCAAATGAGGATTAAGAAAGTGGAAAACTGAAAGATATAAGAAGTGCTTTTAATGTCATTTGTTGGCTGATAATTCGCAGTACTTTACTGTAACGCTTGGAGGTATAAATGTTTAGATGAAAAGGAGAACTAAGATTATTACCGTGTTAACGTTCGTTGCAGACGAACTAGTAAGGAAAAGAATTACATAGAAATTCTTCTATGCAATTCATTGCAGTGTTTCTTAACGTTTCTTACTTTATCCTAGTGAGCGTTCTCAGACGGTGTATTTCAAGTAATAGACGCGTGCTTTACACGTCAGCATGTACAAGCTAACAGTGAATATTATTCAGTGGAGAAAATAGAAGTAAAAAAAATACCTTCCACAAAAACTCCGCTTATATTTAACATGATATTTCCAATTCATGTATAGATTTGTTTCTTAAATAGTAAATTAAATGTATCACTCTCGCTTGTGGATGCTTATTCCTCCACTCCTGTGCAACAGCGGAAGAATTTAATATTTAAAGATGGGAGAAGAATATTCCATGAAATTCCACTCCCACTAGAAGCATCAATGGATCTAATACTTTCGATTGAGCAACATCTAAAGGGCTCTGCTTAGAAAATTCTTCTATTGGTGACGTACTAAGAATTATTCATCAAATGCAAAACTCGGCAAACATCTTCTTTAGTCCTTAACTGGCGATTGATGACCAGGATGATTTCTCAACCAATACGATGTAGGTGCCGCTGGAGTCCGTATAATTATTCACAATACGCTTCAATTCTTGGCGATTGATGGAGACAGCTCTGGCCACAATAGTGGTCAGCTGCTGGTTCTGCAGATCACTCTTGACATGCCCAAGCCATGTTTTCCTCTGCGCTGCTCGTTAAACTCTCAGGTGGGTATGTCGTTCACGACAGAGCAGTTTATAAGGCAGCCGACTGGTGTTCATTCTGAAGACGGGGCCAAACCACCACTGCCTGTTTTTGTATTTGTTCCTCGACAGTAGGTTGTTTGTCATACTGTTAGAATAATCTCGTTATCACCACAGTAATGAGATTATTACGGATCCTTCTCAGGCATCGCATTTGGAAGTCTTCAAGATTGTTCATGTCCGATGTAAGAAGAGTCGGTGTTTCTACTCCATACATGAGGATTGGAATAATCAGTGTCTGGAAGAGGTGAATTTTGGTCTTGGTGGAGATGTTGGTTCTCTTCAAGAAACACCATTTGAGGCAAAAGCTTTAATCGAAGTCCAGTCCTATTTGGACTTCAATGGTGGATTCCACTTACTTATCCTACAGAAGTAACTCAAGATATTTCAAATTATGGACCTGCTCGATTTGGACACCATTCAGATAAACATCATTCAGGTAACCGAACAGATGGATCAGTCGGTGATCCATCTGTTGCCATAACTTTGGTCTTGTCCATATTGATTCCTAGACTGTACGGTTGGGCGATAAGGGCAATATGGCAAAGGATGATGGTAGTCTCTGCACCTCTGTCGGCACATATGCCACTGACATCCGCAAACATCAAGTCAGTCAGGAAGTTTTCTACCGTACTGAACTCCACGTTTATCTTCGAAAGCTTCTCTCCTACGTTAGGGGTAAATCACAATTTGAAAAGCAGTGAAGAAACAACATCTCCCTCTCGAACTCCAGTCCGGACAGGAAAACTCTCTGATTGCTCTTTTCGAATTGAAACACTTCTGGTAGCGTCATTGTATGATGTTTTGAGGATTTGGATGATGGTCGTGGCCCATTCACATTTTTAACGCCTTCCACATGGCGGCCAAAGAACACAGTCGAATGGAACTTCAAGGAACGCCTCCATCAGTTGGCGAATGGCAAATATTTGATCAGAACAGGACCGATGCGACCTGAAACCTGCTTTTTTTCTCATGGCTGGTTTCTTAACGGTACTTCTGCAGCCTTGCTTATATAGCCTTCATTGATACGTTGCCGGTGATCGAAAAAAGACTGATGACGCAGTTGCTCTTGCATTTCCTGATATGATATATCACCTTTCTTCAGAATCTGTACGATGATGGTTTTTTCCACACTGCTGGGATGCATTCTGAGCACGAGATACGGGTCAGAAGGACACGAAGCTGCTTAGTAGTACAACTCCTCCAGTTGGGATCGTTTCCCAGTGACTTGGTCCACTCAGGAGCCTTTCTATTTCTCAATGATCTTATTGACTCTTCACTTCAACCAACCTTTGGTTCATCCTTAAAGAATGATTTTCTTGAAGGTCAATGGGTATGTTTAGGTGGTGGGTCTTTGAGTGGGTTCTGATTATAAAGCTGCAGGAAGAATTCTTTCCACCGCTGAAGGTGCTCAACAGAGGTGCTCTCGAATGTTACATCTGCCTTCTTGATGTTGTCATTTATTGATCTGGTTTATACTTTGGCACTAACGATATATTAGTTAGAAAACACAATCAACGTAAGTGCATTTCAGGTCTATCGAAGACCATTTGCCGTCTAGCACGCTATGAAGATTATTGGCAAATAGGCTGTTCAAAAGAAGAGCACCACTACAAGCGATTGGTGTTGGAAGCATCATTCAAGGTGAGATAATGGGACACTAAACGAACAGTTGCTTGAGAGAAGTCGAAGTGGAAGACGGGGAGAGATAAGAGACCCACTAGCGGTAAAGAGGACGATAGTAAATTTATGATTAGCTTCGATACCGAATTTTGCTGCTGCGATGGGGTTGATACATTTCTAAGAGAAAAACGTTGTTACATACATTTATGCAGACCCTATACATGATCATGCCCTGTAGTTTTCAAAGTTTTCCTATTGAGCGTAGATGCTATTGGAATAGTATCCTCCTGCAATGGCAGTTGGTTGAATCACGATTGTTATTGTCACGCTACAGATACCTATAAAACTATATTTATGCTGTTCAAGTATTTAGCATTTTGGTCTGATTACACCATTTTAGTTCATTTCGATTACAGTCCTATTAACCACATTTCTCTTTTATTTATTTATTTACTGTGTTGTGAATTTGTAAACAGGATAAAATCCTGTTTCACAAAGTGCAACATCGTATATAGCAATGCATTTCCAATCACATAATATATTTGAGGAACCTTTCATCCTCTCCCAACAGAAGGTGTTACGCACTTTATGTACGATTTCTTATTCAAAATAATAAGTTAATTATGTTTGATTGAATTAAAATAATTATTAAATTTTTACCAAACAAATCTCACTGCATTTAATACAGATTACTCACTACGTATAACTCAGCCATTAACCCTCATACGAATATGCTCGATCGTATTAAAATATGCCTACAAGGTACAAGGTTAACATTATTCCAGCAACATGCGGAAAGTCACACGAACCCAAATTTATCCACATATCCCAACAATAAAAATAGTATGTTCTGAGGAATTTTTTTAGTCATGCGCGTAGTGAGATTTCATTTATTTTTGTTTTTCATTTTAGTCAAATGAGAACTAGGGAACAGCTATGTGTGAAGGTCTGCTTTTCCTTTCGCAAGTGCCAAATTTTCTATTTTGTGGTTATTTATTTGGCGTTCATTTGTTACTAACCGTCGCTACTTATTACTAACTTGCTGGCTCTAGTGAAGATACTTTTTTGTCTCCACTAGAGCCGAATTATTAGCCTTTTAGGCTCACTAACTAACGCCCTAACACTCTAAGTCGGTTGACTTAGAGTCTATTCTTTTTTATAACGCAGATTTCAAATGAGTAAACTTGTTCGCGTCCTCTCCCCAGGACAAGAACACTCGGAATTGAAGTGCCAGGATTGGAGGAACCGCGAGTACTAACTAAGATCCTCAAGGAGACCAGGACACAAAACATCTCCTCCTTAACTCCATATGGGTGTAGAAAGTACCTCGTAGTGGTGAAAGACGTCGATTCGAGAGATAAACGTTTAGAAGGTTTCTCTGTATAAGGGAACCATATAACACCAGTCATGATAGGGAGCCAAGTGAGGATATTTAAAATCGACAGGTTCCATATGGAGTACACCATTCCGGAGACGACATTCTGGTTCAAGCCTTTGCTAAGTGGGGAAAGGTGAGCAACATCAAGTTTAGCATTTCCAAGGAAGATCCCATGGTGAAGGTTACGGGGAGGTAACCTTCACCATGGACAAGTAGTTACCCGTGCCCACCTTAGTGAACATCGGAATGGCACTGGTCAAGGTTAACTACCCCGGAGTTCAAAGACAATGTTTGCGTTGTAGCTCGGTCGAACATCCGAGCAAAGAGTGTCTCCGAGCAAAATGCTTTAATTGTGTCAGTGTAGCGCACATATCTGGACAGTGCCCTAACACCTGCGGCAAATGTAAAAATCCAGATCATCGGATCACCAGCTGCCCGGCACATTTGCGAAAAGAGCAGGAGCACCTATAGAGCCACTGACACAACATCCTACCATGACTAAAGACCAAGCTGACTTCCCGCAACTCCCCAAAACCACCGGTGAGAAAATCTTCAAGCAGACGGTCTTCGGACAGATAAAGAAAGTAGCTACAACAGCCACCCCTGTAACTACTTCTGCCTCGACAACATCAGTGGTAACGTCGGCACCGGTAACAGAAAACCAGCTGGGAAAAAAAAACAGAGATGGAAGCGCAAATCATCAAGCCGAAAACTTCCGTCGAAGCCGTCGTCTTAGCGGCAACAACACCAGCCGGTAACTCCGAGTACAAGACTGCTCCATCCGAAGCAAGCGACCCTCCCCTGCAGAAGATATGCTCCTTGAAGAGGGGGAAATAACTGACATGCCGCCCCACCACCAGAAACATCAAAGGCGGCAAAACGAAAAGAGGAATCGACTCCTAAAAAGGAAAAAAAAACATAAATCCAAAACAAGGAGAGCGACGGACACTACAGAATCGGAGATGGAGCTCGATTCCCATCCCCCCCCCCTTTCAAGAGAAGACAACATCCCGGATAGAATAAAAGATATATTGGGTCGCACCTACACGTACAAGATCTCCGAAGAAAAGTTAACAAGCTTCAAGATAAAGAACAAGAGACACGAGTTCTAAGTCCTAACGAACTCGTGTTCGAAACTTCATGCAACCCTGCAGGAGGGGCCGAATACACCACTTTCCCCCATACGTATTGAATCACTGATTAGACTCGTTAAAGACCTCAAAATAGAAGATCTAGACCGGGTATAAACATCAAATGACGTCACCAGCCTTTTGCATCGCCTCGCTCAACATCAGAGGCCTCCGATCACCACTCAAACAGGAGGCGGTGTGGAAAATGATGCCAGCCTACAACATCAGACTATTGTTCCTGCAGGAAACCCATTTCTATCCTTACAGAGACATGCAGGAAGTTAGTCAAAAGTACCCCTTAGCATCCTATTGGAACTTCGGCCCAACACCATTAAGTGCCGGAGTCGGAGTACTTATGCTAGCCCCCCCCTTTTTTTTTCGGAGCCTTTCACAACATCCAAAGGGAAATTGAAGGAAGAGTTCTCACCATAGGCTGGAAGTACCGGGGCTGTACCACTCGGTTTCTCAACATCTACCCCCAGCTAACGCAACCTTACGACCAGCTTTCTTCCAGTCCCTCAACAACTACCTCTATGGCGCCCGTCACATCGTTATGATGGATGACTTCAACTGTGTGGCAAACCCGGTCCTAGATAAAAGCGGAGGGAACCCAACATGAGGAACATCCGGCTACAGACACTTGAAAGTCCACCTTTGCAATGATCAACTCACCGATGTTTTTCGAAAACTGGATCTCCACACCCGTGACTACACATAGTTCGGCCAGGGTGTTGGTACTCGGCTAGAGCGGTTTTAACTATCGCCATTGCCTCTTTCTAAAGTCGAGACGGTAAGACACATCAACATCAGCAGCAACATCTCGGAACATAAACTAATAGCGCTCATGTACCATAACCTAGAAAAAGTGGAAATTAGTCCGGGTTCCTGGAAGTTACATCAGACTTCTCGTCCCTTTTCTCAGCCCAGCTTCACCATCTCTGCTCCAGCTGGACGCATGTGGGCTGGGATTGGGACACCTGACCTTAGTTCAAATTCACTATCAAGAACAAAATGATTGAATGGGGCCAAGAACGTGCTCGGCTCCACAGATCTCGGCTGTGAGACTTCTACAAAGAAAGGAGCTGGTTCATAGCCAGCCAACGCCAAGGAATATCATGTCACAACATCATCCGGGAAATCGACATTTACACCGAAAAGCAAAGGCAAGTGGAGGAAAGGAACTTTAAAATAAGAACATACCTGTGCTTACAACAGGGCGCTTTACCAAATTCAGAAAGGAGAGAACCATCCTGTCCATCACGGAAGGCAGCAACATCTTTAACACTTCTGACATCCTGCAATCCTACCAGAGGCATTACAGTAAACTATACTCAGACAACAGTGCCTCTACAGACTTCTCCTCCCGGACCATCCCAACACTCCCTGCGCACATCCAAGTAAGGTTGGATTCTCCCTTCATGGCGGCCGAAATAAAAACAGCCTATAAGCAATGCTTAGCCAAGAAAGCGCCTGGTCCAAACGAACTGGGGAAGAGTTCTATCGTGAGGCATGGGACACCATCCTCCAGGCTCTACTAGCACTTTTTAACACTTTCTCACCACGGGAAACGTGCCAGGCGAGTTCGTGGAATGCCATACGGTATTCATTTCTAAGGGCAACAGGGACCTAATCATGATCAAGAACTGGCAGCCAATTAGTCTCACCAACATTGACTACAAGACCCTGGCCAGAATCATCAACAACAGACTCAAAGTGGAGATGCAATCCGTCATGAGCAGCATTCAAGTGTATGGCATCCTGGCCAATCGATAGAATTTAATCTATACCTCATTAGAGATCTGCTCCGCTGGCATCCATCAAGAAATCTCTAATGATATTGCTTTCAATAGACCTCAAACAAGCGTTTGACAGCGTGCGACACCCGTATTTGTTTTAAATCCTTAAAGAAGTCGACGTCAGCAGGGGCCCTCCTTTTCATTCTTCAGGGAGGCCATAACATCAGCTGTACCCGACTCCAAATTAATAGATATTCATCCGACCCCCATTACCATCAAGAAAGGGGTCAGGCAAGGATGCCCGCTCAGCCCACTTCTTTTTGCTCTGGTCTTTGAGCCTCTTCTTCAGGCAGTTAACAACTCTTGTGCCGTTAGAAGAATACCACTCCCGCTTACCACGGAGGAATCCAAAATAACAGCTTATGCGGATGACGGGGTGGGCACCCTTAGGGACAAAGACTCCATTAGGAACCTTTTTAACATCCTTAATAGGTTCAAAATATCGGGATTAACACCCAACCCGATAGCACACAGCTAAAGACATGGAATCTGGAACCCGGATAACATCCTCCTGGGACTAGTTCGTAAGGAAGACCCCACTACCATCTTTACGGCCCAGCCTGTAGTCGACGTAGACAACCTCATCGCCAAGATCGTCGATTGTCTCAAGGACTAGAAAATCGGACCTCTGTCACTTTCCTCCCGGGCCACAGTGATAAATACCATTGTGTGCACAGAGTACCAACATATCGTCAACATCCCTGACATCTCAGAACAACAAGAGAATCGGCTGTACAAGAAACCCTTAAAGTTCTTCTGGGGCAACTTACGCCCAGAGGTTGAAAACCAAGATCCTTCACCTTCCAGGGAAGCGAGGGGGCTTTGGTCTCCCAGTTCTCAAAATATGATACCTGAGTAATACTGCTTTCCACCTGAACAGGATACTGCAATCTATCCATCTAAGCAGTTATCTTGTTCGGTATTACTTGGGTTTCAAGTTTCTTCTCTTTGGTATTCCATCCCACCAAGGATCCAAGGCAGAAATTGTCCAGAGCACTACAGCTAGCTTTGCCAGATCTTACAGCAATTCCGCTCTTCAGATACAGACATCACCAGCATCCGGATTAGTGAGAAATGGTACAACATCACCTTTTACCATCTTTGCACTGAAGCTCCGGATCTAGGAGCCTTCAGCAACAACAACATCTTCTTCTGTCACCTAGCAAGACACCGTGGCTACCCGACGAGAAAAGATCTGTCCAGGAGGATAGCATACCACAACTGTCCAGTTAATTTCAACATCTGGAGGTTCCACAACAACAGGAACCCCTTTTGTGACTTCTGCCCGAGCGGGAACAATACGGAGCATGCTTTCTATCACTGCCCAGTCTCTCATGACATCTGTAGGAGGCTGAGCGACGTGCTCAGCATTCCATTCCTAACACAGGAACAAATCATCTTCCTACAGTTCACACCGTCTACAAACAACAGGCAGAGGTTACTAATCTTTCTGATTAATGAGATCAAATATCACATCTGGAAAGTAAGGAAAAAAACGTGCCAACAACAACATCAATCATCCCAGCTGGATAGATATCTCCCGGATCGTGTTGCATTGCTTCCTCGGGGCAACACGACACTTCCTGATGATCGAAAAAGAGACTCTAGGTGAGCAGAAATTAAAGAACATCTGGTGTTCTCCTCCCCTCTTGTGTACCTTAAAGGGAGGAGTTTTCAATTTCACGCTTATTTTATTATAACATCTATAATGGAATGCATCATACCTGTGATTTATCTTTTTGAGGTTCTTGTCCTAGGTTTTCTACGGAGGATAATTTCGATTAGCTGTCTAAACATTTGTTTATATTCATAGTGGTTTATGGCGAATCAGTATTTTTCCCAGATATCCCTAGACAGAGGCACCATTTGTGTTGACCGGTGAAGCGTTTTTTCTGGAGAAATATTTGTTCGTTTTCATATCGGTTATCGTTTAGTTCTTGATTTAAAAACAAAAAAACACGGTAAAAAGCATTGACAATTGCTTTAAATAAGCAACTCATAGCACATTTTTTATTCCTGATAACTATACAGAATATTTTGCGTGGATTTCCTAATACCAGATTAAGCGTCATCCATTTTTATGCAATACATTTAAGTGTTCGAAGGCCAATGATACACGAAAGTAAGACGACAAAGTATGAATTGCGATTTTTGAAAAATAAGGATTTTTAGCTCAACTCATATGAGCACTGAATGTATAAGACCTAATTATGGTTTGAGTTGTATTAATCAAACTTGAGTGGATGAATTCTGAATCGCGCTAAATAGACGAAATAATCTTAATTATAACTTTAATTTCTTTTAGTTAACATCGTTTTGTTTATAGCAATGTGATTTGAATTAAAATATAAAATCTCCTTTTTATAGGAAGCTGGTGGAATTGCATCAGTGAGGTGCGAGGATATTATATTGGATTCGTTCTGTATCGCACGTCCAGATATTTAACATCCATTCTGAAATGACGATCTTCAGTACTTGGGATATGCAAATAGGAATGCGGATTCTATCGAAGCCAGTTGAGATAAGAACCTGCCATTGGACTCATGTAAATATTTTTTAATTCCATCTCTTAAATACATCACGTTACGGAAGAAAAGGAGAAATTTGATTTTGGACTAAAATAATTTTCACATAACTCCAAAATTGAAGAGCTCGATGGAGAGCAAAGTATCTGAATAGAGATTATATTTCTTGTATTGAATTACAATCGGAATTTCATCTTTGAATACAGCACATGCGACAAGCGAGAGGGGCAATTTCTAACTTAGAAATCATTAGGGTGAAAAACAATTAAGGAATTCTTAGTTTAATATTGAAATAAATATTTCACGAAATTAAATTCTTTAACTGAGAAACTTCGATTTACGAAGCACTTCTGTGTGAGTAGCGCTCTGAAAGGTTAACTGTTTGGCAATGACTAATACCTTCGTGTGTGTGCAATTACAAGAAAGGATACGACTTAACACTGACAGCTCAAGCTGTAAATACTACAAATAGCATAGTTATTACCTTTGCATAGAAGGAAATTACAATAGAAAAACTTCTTCCTTTACAGTCATACGTGATACTAATGAAGTACTCATTTTTGTAATCTATATGCAAATAAAATCGTTGTCATGAAAACATGCCACACACTTGTTGCTGACATTTTGGGTTTCAAATGGGCATTTCCATAATTCTCATTTTACTTCGACATAATACAAAACTAACTTAATTCTCACAACTTAAATATTGTTTCCGATGTTATTTTGTAAAATGACTTTCTTTTTGAGCAAATTAACCCAAAGATAGTCACTTCTATTGAAGAAATGCTATAATTTTTCTCAATTGTTTTACCTCGCACATCTTGAATTCGAGGCGTTCAGATAGCCTTCGTATTCAATTGACTACGACTGGATATTAGCAAATGGATGGTTATCGAAGTCGGCATTTTTGTAGGAAAAAACTACACATCATAATCAACCTCACAACTTTAAAGCCAATGTCGGAGCAAAAGGATGATAACAATTATGCTGGTTTTTACAATCCCATCACCAGGATGAACTGGGTTAGGGTCTGTGAGTTATGTAACCATTCGTGATGCGATTTCACACGAGGGTACTTAGCATATGTTCTAAACGTGATTCTTTTCAGTATTTCATTCGTGAGATCACGTATGATTTAAGATATTACATGATAAACCATTTGCTGAATGAATGAGGAATTTCTGCTCAAAACCATTGTTAGGATATTTGTCGCCACAACATTCAAGACTATGTAAAATCAAAAAATGTCTTCATGGTTGATCATTTTTCCGGTTTATGCAACTCTACACCGTTTTTTTCTTCAGTACACGCAATTCGTATCTTCAATTATGTGAATTCCGTAGAATTCTTCCTGACGATGAATATCATCCTTTCTGAACCTGAGGATCTGTCTATCCACTAATCGTGTGCATTCGCTATTTGCAGTCAAATGCATAAATCCAACTATTTGCATCCATTTTGAAGAGAGTGACAAATGTGTTCAATCCCTTCAAAATCTATGGTTTGCAAACTAAAATATTTAGGAAGGGTCCTGCTGGAAGCCTAGGTTTCCTTTATTCTGTTTAATCCTCACGTGAACTGTGAGCTTAGAATCGACAATGCTCTTTGGAAAAACCCTGGATCCAATCCCCTCCAAGAAAAGAATTTAAGGTTTTAGCTCGTCTCATACAGAGTTAAGCGGCTAGAAGAAAACTCGCAATTAAGACATAAACGTGTCAAACCTTAAGTGTTTCGAATTACGGCAAAAGAGACTTTGACTCGGAGTTAATTCCAAAGTGCTATTATTCTTCCTGTAAATTCTCGTGGATATAACTACTGCTAAATTTTCTATCTTTAAATAGACAATTCGAGTTTTGATTATTTCTCATATCCGAGTTTGTTGCTCTATTTTAATTAACATGTTAATTGCAGTTTACAAACTTTGCTGTCCTCGAACTTATGGAGGGAAGAAATTGGTTTGAGCCGAATTATTTTGAAAGGTGGAAGAACCAGTTTGAAAAACTAGTAAATTAATTTAATCTAAACCCAAAGATAGCATCTGTCGTTGATCGACCAGGCATGAAGCCAAATTGCTCCTTTGCTATCTCCACCTCCTTCCTCAATCTTCCATCAGGCGTACGATTGAGTAGCAAAGCAAGAAGTCTGGAGGTATCTGAGGGAGAAGGTACCGGAAGTATCAGACAGAAAGTTTTCAAGTGACAGTTGGCTTCCATCAAGGGTCAGCATTAAGTCCGTTTCCGTTTAATATTGTGATGGAGGAGGTGAAGGAAGATGTCTTCGACAATGTTGTATGCAGATAACATCTTGCAGTAGCCAGATTTGAGAGAAGTGGCAGCTAAACTGGAAAGATGAAGGAAATTACTGGAAGAGAGAGAGAGAGAGAGAGGTGTATGAGACTGAGCAGACGTAAGACAGAGTATATGTGTGTTGCAAAGTGGACGGCGGCCAGGAGACAAATCTGGAGTTGGACGGAAACGTCATTAGGAAGGTTAGGGACTTTAGATACGTTCAACAGTGAAAGAGTATGGAGAGGCTAAGAAGGAAGTAGGATTCAGGATACAAGCTGGATGGAAGAACTGGAGAGAGAGAGAGATGGCTAGAGTGCCATACGATAAGAGGGAGCCGATCAATCTGAAAGGCAAAATCTATAGACAGTAGTTAGACCAGATACGACGTATGCTATTGAAACTGTGGCCCATAAGGAAAATAACGATGATGGAAGTAACGGAGATGAATATGCTTAGGTGGATGTGCGGTGTGACTAGAAAGGATCGTCTGAGAAATGACTGAGAGGAACGGTGAAAGATACGAACTTAGGAGCGAAGATACAGGAAGCAAGATTGAGATGGTTTGGTCATGTGATGAGGAGGGAGGACGAATATGTGGGGAGAAAGGTCATGCAGGTAGATCTGCAGGCGAGAAGGAAGCGCCGGCGGCCAAAGAAGAGATGTAGGGAGCTGGTGGAAGAGGATTTGAGGTGACGAAGTTGGATGTGGTTATAGCCGAAGACCAGACGATATGGAGGAGACTCATCAAAAACAGCGAACCCGCTTAAGTGGGACTAGCTGCAGAAGAAGAATACAACTTTACCTAAAACGTTTGATTCCTGGAGTAAATTCTTAATTTAGATTCTTAATATAAAAATTCTCCATTTACTCTTAAAGTAACGAAATTTGGAATGAATTTTTCCATTCATATTCCTCATGAATAACTTCTAGAGAATCCGACTCCAGGTATCTAAATAAATGCAATAAATGCTCATTTAGTATTCATCTGTCTATTTTTCCTTTGCATATCTTGTCACTATTTTCTCTGATGTGATTTTGTATCTATGAACATTAAAAAATTGCAATTTATTGCAAAACACGTAGTTATGATTATGCACGTGCACCTGTTTGAGAGTAAATGGGTTGACCTGCAGTAATAAATGCAGTATGTGGGAGTAGACCGTATTCTTGACTCTTTACATCAAACCAAGATTATAACCCAATCATTTGTCTGCGAAGCTACTCGGTCACAAAACTGGTTTGCTGTGTAGCACCGGTTTTCTTTACTACACAAATGTGCCGTTTGTGTAGTAAAGATTACTACACAAACGCGATTAGATGATGATATCATCTAATCGCGTTTGTTCACTGTGAATACACAATTGAACTCGTGGCTCTTATTTGCTGGTGAGTCAGAAGTGTTGCTTCCAAATTCAAACATGCTCAATGAAACAGAGCATTGATGTCTTGGGGAGGAAATCCATTAGGTACACATGCGACGGATTGCAAGTTGTCTCGGAAGACTTACGGTAACAGGAAAGGGTGTTCTGCTGGTAGTGTTTATGATATGAGGAAAACTAGTCAACGTGAATGGGTGTACTGACCAAGCCCATGACTTGGTATAAAGAGTGCGAGGAGAACGTTTCCTCCATTACGCCTAAACATGATGCACTTCGTATTTTTTAGTCATCTTTTTCATTCACACGAAATGCGAACCGGGAATCATCGCTCTAATCCCTCTCTAGTCAGACGTTTGATTATCCTTTTTACCCACCGTTTAGCCACTTGTTTTTATACGAGTTACGCTCCGCAAGATTCGCTACTGTCATTTCATTCGCGACAATAATGCTGGCGATCCTATTCATCATTAATCTTATTGAATCGATCAACTTTGTCGTCATATGCTTGAATTTCGAATAATAACTGAATTATCTGTACACGTGAGAATAGCGTTCACATTATCGTTTTGTTGAAATGGCTGCTAACAGAAATGCCAAACAGTTTCCGAGATGTCTTTACCAGCACATAATTCCCACCAACATATACGCCGCCCCCCCTTCAAAGTGTGAGGATCCGCAATTCAGTGCAGTTATTTTCCTCCACTAGATTTTTATTTCGGTCATGATCACTATCCTTACTTCATTCGCCTTTTATATATATATCTCAAGTACTTACTCCCTTCTCGATTAACTATTTCTCAAATATATTTTAGGATGACAATTCCTCTTCTGCTGCTTTTTTGTTTTCAAGTAACTTTAATATTTCCCATGCAATTTTGCAAAGGGATCTCTAATCAAGTCTTAGTTTTTCCTGATTTGCTTCATCATTCTTAATCTAGTCTTCATCATTTTTCCTTTCTTTAATTGGAAGCCTATTTGATATTTTGACTAAAACATGGCAAGACCTGATCACTGTTCTTGGATCCAAAAGACATTTATGGGTTTTAAGGATGGACATCGGCCTTTCTAAATCCTTTAAATATTTACCTGTTCTCTATTTCTATGTAGTTAAGGCATGAAAGTTCACATCAAAAAGTGACCTTTCTACTTCACAAATATCGTTATCGGTGTATTCAGTGTGCAGCCTCCTCTTTCATGTCACATTGCAAGGAAAACACATTTTCTTGCTAATTCTTCGAGAGTACTACTCGAAACCCACCGTCTACTAATTCTAATATTTTCTCATGGTCTGTTGCTTCATTTGAAGAGAAGTGCTCTAGAGGTCCCACTCATTTTGCTGTGATTTATTTGAAAGTGACTATCAGAAATTTACCTACTATAGTCATGCCTAAATTTAGAGTAGGTACATCCCAGCTCTAACTCAAACTGAGTTCATATCCTCACTTTCGTAGTTCAGCTTCTCAACCGAGGGTACTTAATGCTCATTGTCATTGGTAAATAAATTGCCAGCTACTTAAGTAATATTGTTCATGTAATATTTACTCCGCAGGAGCACTTGTAATGTCACCATTGCGCTGTCCATGTTCTTCAATTGTTATGAGAGTTTACCAAAAAATCGAAGTTCTTGCTGTAACTCCTAGAACGCAGTTAATTACAAGTACTAGTGCATAATTATCAGAGGCCCATTTAATAGGAAAGTTGACCGAAAGAAACTACATATATATGATCTTGTGAGGCCAGTGTTCTTAACTTTTGAAGCGACGTAGTTATCGGTTCGTTTAAAGGAAGGTTTCTGGGTTGTCACTTACCACCCAACCTCAGTTTTGTGTGCGCTATGTTTAAAGCCCTTCTATGACCTGTCAGAAATAAATTTTGCTTTTCATCAAATTTAAACACTTATTTGTAATTTATTGGACTTTATTTCTTCCGTTCTGAGCACAGTGAGTACCAAGAGAGAATACAAATGTTTTCTAAGTTCTTTTGTATTTTATGTATTCCTTAAGCGCTTTTCACTCGGAAAGCGTTTTTCCTTGAGTTCTTTGCTACCTTAAGTAGCAGGCCTAATACAGTGTTTCAAATAAATACATCAAGTACAACTAAATCTTAATTTACTTCGGATTTTGGTCGTCTTTCACATTTCCTTCAAAATTCTGGGTATATTGGCTTCCTTACATAAGGGAAGTATTCAGGAAATATTTCAAGAAGTATTCTTGAAATATTTCCTGATATTAAGGAAACAAGAACAAAGGTACTGTACTGTCTGTCCTGCGTTGTACTGATTAGTGACTTTGCTTGGACAGCTAAGTAGACAATTTAGAACAATTAATTGAAGATGCTCGAAACGCTGATTAAGGGCTTTTACTTTTGAACGACTGCCGACAATTGTTTTCCAGCAGTTGCATTAACCATAAGATTCTCTACTTCAATTTTCCGATGGCAATTTAGTACAGTGTTCAGAACGGATTGTATTTATATATGAAAACTGAAGAATTGACTACTTCGGACTTGTCAACCTTCCTGCATTCCATCGCAATCTATTTCCATCGTTTTAACACTCCTTTCAATCATTACCCTTGTTGGTTTATTGAAATGTGAAACTTTTCATTCATTTCTCTCCAATTCTGTAACATTGACATGGAAAAAACATTCCTCAGCCGATAGCTTGAAAACAAAAATATTTTTATCTACCTCCCTTGTTCTCTTTCAGTCTTAATTGCATCCTCGTTCAATTTGTAGAGTTCGCACACAGGGAGCGAGGTGGAACCAGTATCTGAACTGCGCATCGGCGTTTGAAGAGCTTTTCACTCATGTAACTGAAAGTGAGGAATCCCGTGGTGTTGAAACATTGTATGCTACCAGCAAACTTTACGGTTGGAACCTTTATATAGTTTGGCCGAATTCTAGCACAAATGAGATCCTGTAATGTAAATAGATGTTAGCACTATATTCTTTTAATCTTAAACTACTAGTTAATCTTGTGCAGACCGCTGTCATGAACTCATTTGGCTATGAGGTGGGAGGGGAGAGATTCTGAAGGCTGCTACCAGAACTAACAAAGGAGAAATGTAAATCCTGTAATATAAAGGACAGTTTCCAAAGAAATTCTATGCTGGTGGAAAAACATTCTACCCTGAAGAAAAATAAGTAAAAATGATAAAATGAATGTAAAATCTACGTATGAATAAAGAACTGTCTTACAATTCTAAGCTCGGGGTGGGGGGGGGGGGGAGTCTGCAATAGCGGTCTAAAATAATTATCGTCCTGTGCAATGTCTCTGTTATAGTGTATAATAATTTTCATGTTTTAATTACTCAGAGGGTTCATCCCCGAAATCCAACTGGCCATAAGAATGCATGAAATCAATATTCACAGTACGCAGACCTTTAATTGCTTTTTGTCATAAGGCAAAGCCTTTTCAGAAAAGATGTATACATTTTTGTTATCCGAGGTACCTGCACGGAATATTCGAACTTAACACTTAATGGCGGAAGATTCAAAATATTATTTTAGTGAATGCATGTAGACAGTCACTGAAAGTTCTATAGTTCTGTATTTTTTTTATTCTATAATTATTTACACATGTCAATGGTATCTTTTTGTTGAGTTTAGATGAACAGTCCTAAGATTCTATAACGTCGGTAATCTTCTGATATTAGACCAAACAAATTGTAGATCTCATTAAGTTGAAATACATTTTGGTTGCTAATGACTTGAACACAGAAACCCATATGTAAAGTTAGTTTTAAAACTTCTTCCTATTTGACTCGTGAAAATAACTAATCAATTTCCTCTTGATGCAAAACATTATTTTGTATAGCTGATGTAAGAGCGGCGTTTTGTTTCTCTTTTTCCTGAATATTTTTAAACATTTCATTTCGAATATCGTATAATTATTCAGTTAACGAATAATTCATAGCTTGAAGGAAAAGGGACTGCAATAATATGGCATTTTATATTCTGCAGAAAACGATTCGTGGATTACAAATCAAAGTGGTGAACAAATACAACCGTCGTAGATTTCTTTGTCATTATTTCTTCAGTTTTAAATTTATATAATTTAGCGAAACATTTTTGAAAGAAGCAGTCTTTTGTGTCGTTTCGTGTTCTCCATTGACAAATTTGATTACATTTGTAATGTGAAGTGCAGATGTACGCGATTAGTGTAGAAATGTAACTCAGTACGTGGTTGTTTCGAGAATGAAAACCTCACGTGAATTCCTCCAGTTCAAACATAACAAAGTCAAGAGAAGACTGAGATCAGATTAGCCTAAGATCAGTAAAATTTATCTTGAGAACGGAATTTTAAACAATTTCAGTCTGGTATGAACGAAGTTGAAATTAACTGTTTTGCTGACTTTAATCGATTAAAATCTCATCTACAATTAGTGTATTGATTCACCTAATTTTATTGATCCGAACTGTTCAGTTTAATTTAGTTTCGTCATTTTTTTTCAAAGACAAATGATTTCATGAATAATTGGAATGTATCTATTTCTGTTGCAAATCAGTACTACAGATGTCAGAAAGTTAAACGCCTCCTTATTCCAAATCACAAGTTCTTTACACGAATCTTCGAAACTGATCTAAATACCTGATGGAATTGACGCATACGTAGAACACAAAGCATCTCCTAGTTACTATAGGAAACGCTTCGCGTTCGTGTGCATGTTTTCTTGTGCGCCACATATTCAGAAATGAAATATTAATTTAAATAAATTAACTTGTAAGCATTGCTTGATTCGTAACCTCAAAAGGAACGAACATCTGAAGTAACAACTTTCATAATCATGTCCCCCCCACACACACACACTTCGAGTCCCTAAAGTCATCCGTAAATATATCCAGCTTAATAGGGTCTGCGTGTGGGTTATATTGGATCCCAGGTCAACTTACACAATGAGCTCCACTAGTGGTTTTGAAGTTTGCTACATCTCATGTAGCATATCCGACTCAAAAGTATGGAATTTTTAGATGTGGTAAAAGATCCTTGCTCATGTTCTGGATATTGGAATGCATCCTTTTAGTGTTACAAACATTTCATTAGTTAAATTCTGAATGGAGTGCCTCAAAAGAAAAAAAGTTAAATGACATTACTTCAAAGACGGTAACTTGCTCCCGGAAGAAAAGTTTCATGGAGTGGGGGGGGGGAGAATTTCAAAAGTTACAATACGCTAAGAAAAGCAGAAACCTTATTTAAATGACTCTCGATATTCTCTAAAGGTTACACTAATATTTAATTTAACACTGAATTCGTAAATTGTGGTTTAATTCATTAGAATTAAAATAAAATAAACTCCCTCCTTTTTGATAGTGTTATTCAGTAACAACAGCAAATCTGACAGATTTTTTTTAAATGATCCCAGTTAATGTTGCATCAGTAGTTCACTTAGTGTAGTGATATTCAATGTTCAGGTAATTAATAATTTTCGTGAATAATATTGTTCTCATGTTTCTCATAGTGCGCAATAACTATTTGGTAAAGGTAGAATAAGCTCTAATCACTAGTCTTAATATTTACCCTTAATGCAAAGCACATCTCCTGGAGGAGATGTATGATGCTATGTATTAAAGGCAAGGGGCCACTATCCAGACCGGTTTCGAACTTTATTGAGGTCTCATCAGTGGGAGCCAGGCTAAGAAATACTAAGTTTTAAGTAATACAGAGCTTATAAATATTTTACCAACACAAGTTACCATAAAGGTGCTTTGACCTTATTAAATAAAAATCTCGGGATGAGAGACAGATGTAGAACAGTTTTTTTACCTTGGGTATAATATACGTTAAACATTTTTATCGTTTAGGCCATATTGTCAAAATGTACTTTTCCATAATTCTATAACACGTTCATTCTAATTAACATTAATATCCCTGACGATGCCTCTTCAACCACTAACGCTTCTTGATGTGTGTACAATATAAATACTGAAGCATTCACTAACGCAGTCACTCACATATCACATACGAGCTATCAATGCATACAATTTCTCTAATAAACAACCGCCGATCACTAGATTGCAACTTATTTTCACTGCGCCTCCTCACCTACACGCTGCAAACAACACAAACTACACTGTCATACGTAGTGTAGGACATCGCAGATAGCCCTATAAAAAGAAAAACACTCAAATTGGTTATTGACATGACTCGTATCTTTATACGTCATCCTGTTCTAGCTTACCAAAATTCAGAAAGCACAACTATCACAAGAGGTGATACAAATAACCCTTGGATAAACGATAGCAGAACTACAAGCCGATCAATAAGTACTTCAGAAAATGACCATCTATATAAAGTCAACCGACTATTGTCGGCTTGCACACATTATACAAAATGTCGCAAAAATAAATTCACTGAACAGTGTCAATGAAGTAAACAAGTTCTAACTTAACTCATTAACTCAAACTTCCCCAAGATTTTATTGTTATAACTACTCAAGGCTTATCAGAACTAGCCTAATGATTCAACTATACTTAAAAACATTTCCCATCGATCAGCCCAAAGTCAACAGCAAACAATGCATTTTCCCATGAACTAAACTGGTACTCCAAGACGATCTCACAGCTAATCCCAAAGAACACGTCAAGTGTAAACAGAACAAAAGGATTTAATTTTGAACAGTTTAATCCTATTTTTCTGGAACTTGTCATTTTCAATATTGGAATCGTCACCACACAGCAATAAATAGAAACCAAGATGACATTCAGAATTGCTGGTTTTTAGCTAAAGTGTCGGTCACTTCCAAAATTCTTGAAAAACTACACCAGATTAGAAAAATATACATCTCAAATCAGTACGGTTTCCGGAAAACAAAGCTCCATCCCTATTGGAAGATATTACTGATACAATGCAATAGATAATTTATCCTTAATACTCAAGCTTCTGCCATCTGACCATGGCATTGCTGACAAATATGTTCAATATCAAAGGAATTCTACGTACAGTTCAGAAATTCTCTGACAACACGCATAAATCAGAGCTATCTTATAAGATAAACAAGGAGTCCGTTCCTGAAGTCGTTCTCTTACTTTGTCTGCTCAAAGCATGTATTAATAATTGCACTTTATTCACAGGAAATCCTATACGAGTATGATATTGCGCACCTGATGCCACGTTAACAGTAATCCATGCAAACACAGCTGTCTCCAGGTACAAGACCTAAATAAAATTACCTATTTCTACAATCTCGATACACAAAGACTTTCGTGCTGATTATAAAGAAACTGCGAATCATGTGCCCTCCACCCTTCTTCCTACAGTCACATACAAATAGTATTAACAGCTGCCGCTATGCCAAACCTTTATACAATTGTTACCTTAGATGGACAAAACTTGTAGAATATGTACATACCGAACTCCGCATCATTGCAGCAAAACTTTATAAAGCGAAAGACATGATTCCAACTTATGTAAACACTGGTCAATATATTTGTGTATCAGTATTCGGATACACGGCAAGCAGCCTCATATCGAACTAGAAAACCTACATAATTGTTTTAGTGCTTTGGAGGCGTAATACAAAGAAGAGAATAAAAGCTGTTAGGACATAAACAAAATAACATAGTTTTTAATGAGCATTACTTCAATTAGCACTCTTCTTAACTGCAGAAACCAGACAGTCATTTTGCTGCGTTCGTTTTTTTTTTAAACAGTATAATATAATCTATATGCACAGGTTAATTTTTATAATGTTTAAGTTATAATTAAGCATCTGTGTTTATTAATGCAAGTGTATGCTTATTATTATCTGATCTGTCGTGTTATTACCAGTAAAATAAAGAAAAGATACTTAAATGTATTATTGTTTGTAATAGAATTCTTATGGCATTAGTATTATAACGTGTATCAGTGTAGAAATCACCTCACTGTGCAACTGCAGACATACCCAACCTACTTCTCTTATTCCATCTACCTCTCCTCTCCGACACAGCCTTCAAGTTCTCAAACAACCTGCAGTTCATATGTCACTTTGAGTTTCGCTTTGAATCTCAATAATCGAAATGATTATACAGCAATTTGCTGCCCTCTAAGTAAAATCTATTGAACGTCTGGCTGAATGATGCGCAGTTTGTTTTGTATAGTATTTGACTTCTTTCAGAACTGTATTTGTAAGTCGTATTTTTTATTCGGTCATACTGTAAAATTTCTAGAATGGCCGTTCAATTCTTTCTACATATTAGAATATAAATGTCAAAGAATAATACAACAACAACAAAAATTGTATCTGTTGTTTGTGTTTACAGCAAATGTTATATATTTCATTTTTACCAACTTAAGCTTCATTCTTTGAATAAAGTTGATCTTTGAAATAAAGTTGCTGTCACTGATACGAATCTAAAACATTTAACCGGGAGAAAATTATATAGATGTAAATGTCTTGCACTCCACGACTGAGTATATAAATAAAACTGGATATATAGATAGACAAGGTGGTGACCAACAACTGTAATGAGATGGTAAATTGACAGGAATATCATAAATGAAAGTCTAGTTACATTAACAACCGATTCACCTCACACACGACTCGCCAAAACTCTTTCTACAACCAAGTTGCAATTCACGGTGCAGATGTGACGGCATTTCATAGTTTTACCTCTAAATTATGAGACAGTTATAAAACCCAAGTTGTGGAAGATATTTGAGCAGACTATATGCATGAATATCATAGAAATTACAATATCCAATCTATTTATAAAAAAACGCAAAAAAAAAACATTTAATTCCACTTTCTTCACGAAAGGTTACTTTAACTTTGAAGGATTATGCCGCATAGGCCATCTTATGGTTTGATGCGGCGTAACCAGTACATCACATTATATTTTAACAAACTAAGTTAAATTTGCTTTCAGCGATTATTCGCTATTAATTATAATATTACACTCTACAACTGACAGTCAATATACACTGAAATACTGGTAACCAAATACAATTACGAGTAAAATAACTCGTAATTGTATTTCTTTTCTGCATGTTACAAAACTTTAGTAAAATTAAATAAATCAGTTACAAGGGAAGTGATTGATATCAATTCCGTATCCCATAGAATCACAGCATTATTAAATTTCATGAATATAATTACCTGTAAGCCAATTAACTTAAATTATAAATTAAACTCTATTCTTTAATTCAAATATGCTAAACATTTCCGTTTCCTGACATCCTTTAATACCCCTATAACTTTCGACCAGTTTTTTGTCAATTTCAGTATTTGGATTACAGTTTTGCAACAAAAGAGTATGCTGCTGGTCCATTTCTACACGCAGAAGATTTTGTACAAAGTGTGCGATTTATCATGTTATGCTAATTATACGTGGAAAGCATGTTAACACATTAACATGCTTTCCACGTTAAGGAACGAAAATGAACTTAGAATTTTCATCTGTCATAAGCATCCATGTGAAATTGCAAGTCATTCTATGAAGTAGTTATATATATATATATATATATATATGTCTGAAGCAAAAGTGTCTGTATCCCTTGAAATGGATAATACTGAGTATCGTGCTGTTATAAAATTCTTTGTAAAAGAAGGTCAAAAGAAATTCATTCGGAGTTCATAAAAGTTTATGGGCACTCTTCTCCTTCGTTTTCGACAATTACGAAATGGGCTGCCGAGTTTAAACGTGCCCGTATACCAGCTTGAACCTGATGCACCGTGATGTCCAAAAAGTGTAACACCACCATCAAAACATACGGGAGTTGTTGATCAAGTGCACAATATGGTATTGGATGACGGCGAGTCAAAGTGAGTGAATTGATGAGACTATAAGCATTTCCACAGGACGTGTAGGATATGTTTTGCATGAAGAATTGCAAACGAAAAAGCTTTGCGCGCTTGCTCACAGCAGATCAAAAACGCACTCGCATGAAAATCTCTCAACAGTGTTTGGTGGGTATTAACAAGATTAAAACTAATTTCGTGCGTCGATGTATTACTATGGATGAGACTTTTATTCACCATTACACACCAGAATCCAAACAGTGGAACAGAATCCGGTTATTCAGCGCCAAAGACAGTCATGGCATCAGTGTTTTGGGATGCTAAACGCATTTTGAATATTAATTATCATGAAAATGGTAAAATAACCTGTGAATATTATTCCGATCTTTTAATCAGACTAGACGAAAAAATTCCCGAGAAAATACCCGGTTTGCAAAAGAAAAAAAAACAATATCATCCTTCATCAGGACAGCCCACCTGCCCAAAAGTTGTTTCGGCGATGGGAAAATTAAGGGATCTGCACTATGAATTGTTGGAACCTCCACCCTAGTCCCCAGATTTGGCTGCCTCTAACTTCTATCTCTTCCCTAAACTAAAACTCTTCCTCACTGGTCAGCATTTTTCTTTGAATGAAGAGGTGATTGCAGCTGTAGAGGGATATTTTGCAGATCTTACTGGGAACCACTACAGGGATGGGATAATGGCGCTGTTAGTCTTAAGGGAGATAATGTTGAAAAATAAAAATAATTTTGAAACTATAAATTCGTTTATTCATTGTTAGACCGAGAACTTTTCAGTCCACCTTCGTACATGAAAATATAAAGTTTCAGAGCCATCTTAATTTCCAGCTTTGAAGTAAACTTTTTCCACTTCATTTTAAATATGGTTGCAATACCAGTATTACAAGTTGAGCAAGAGATACACCGGTTTCACCCTATTCCTGTCAATGATTATCTGCACTTCTAATGACAACATGCAGTTTCTTTTGCCTGTAGACGCACTTATTAACAGAAGTGGACAATAGCAGTATGAAATTGAGAAGCAAAATGACACAGTATTTCACTTTCAAATAGCCCCCAAAACTCAAACATTAATTAGAAACGAAATGCCTGTACCCTTCCGCTGCAGTGGCTCGTAACAGAGTGAGTGAATACTAACCGCTCCTCCACCAAACTTTCGAGCTGACAATAGAGCTTAAGGCGTATACTGCAGGTGTACATTCGGAAAAGAATTTATTAAGTGGAAGGAGTAATATTTCCGAGTTACCAATGTACTAAATGTAGATAGCATAATTTTAGGGGGGTGGGGGGATCGGTTAATACGGTCTATACCAAACTGTTCTATGAGATTTTAGACATCTTTGACTAAAAAACAACCAAAAGGTATTTAAAGAAGACTTTCCCAGCTCTTTCATCACTAGAAGATTCTATTATCGATAAATGTTTCGCGGTCAGTTTCTTTCTTAATTTCTCATCTCAAAGCAACTATTATTCGAATTTTTTGTTACTTAAATGGACTGAAGCAATCCAGCGAAATTAAAAATATTTCATTTGATTCTGTTGGTGTTTACGCACTCACTTCTTACTAATTTGCAGTTGGGTTTTATTTCTTCTCGCCTTAAATATTTATGTATTTAGACTTCTTTGAGGAGTGGGGGAGAGGAGATAGAATTGGGATTGATAACTCATTTTCTTTGAAAAAAAGAAAAGAACGCTATCACATTCATTGAGGTTATGTTGCTGTCTATCCAGGAAACCAATAGGAAAGGTAACTATGAGCTTGAAATAATATATTTACATAGATATAGCAGTTTAATTTTAAACCATGCAGGCCAGCCATAGATATCGCTATAACCGTTTGACAACTTATCAGGGTGAAATTATCTTGCAGGCAAATACAGCAAGAGGATAAAATACTTCGAAATAAGCAATTAAATGACGTTTCGTATAAATCCCAACATTCCTTATCTGTAACCAATCCATGTGATCTTGGAAACTCGGGCTGTGCATTACACCGAAGCATCGTATTCTCAAATACTTCATGAGGCCAGGCTCGAACACGAATACCTCTTAAGATAAAATAATCATGTCGCAAGTTAGTAAAAAAAAAAAAAAAAAAAAAAAAAAAAAAAAAAAAAACAGTAAATCGCCGCTATGAAGACAGATAACGAACTGTTAAAATAAACTATATTCTAGAATAATTCAAATTGAATGTAATACTCAAATGAATGGCATTAATAAAAATTTGGGGATCTCGACTTCCTGGTATTGATATTTTCTCCCCCTCCCCCCGCCAGCTCTCAATAAATTTTCGTTTTCCATTTTTTTTTTTTTATCAGCTATCTATTTCTTTATACGCAGCAAAATGTTATCAGAAAACAGATAAAGTTTTGTTACATGAAATTGGTTTTATGTAGCAGTATTATATTCCTGAGGGCAGGAAATATTTCAGCTTTGCTTGGGTAGTTTCATTTCGCCACTCTTGGTTTTCGTCGCATTTCTGGAGAGCAAGCTCACCAGGTATCATTCATGCAGTAGTGATATATGCTGTTGGTCAGTTTTTCGCAGCTGCCCTTGAAAGCATTGCTTGTGTAACATTATTTCTCGACTTCTACAGCTTTACTGCACACATATGAATAATTTTTTCAGAGCAGTTATTCATAATAATAGAAACAATAGATTAAAAAGAAAGTGAGTTATACAAGCAGCCAAGTCTTGGACTCACTTGTTGGCAGCTTTGCGGAAGATCCATAACAATATTCCATACATTTGCATTTGTAAATATGTCAGATATTGGAATTAGATAGAACCGGGTTTTATTCAAATACTTGGATTTTTTTCACCCTCCCGAAGCTAATAGACACTTTTAATATTTGGCAATTTCACCCCGGTGAAACCTTAAAAGAATGATTTCTTTTCTTTTTTATGTGGAGGTTAATGCCCATATCACCTCACGGTCTCGATATACAAAAGAAAATATTTATATTTTATTCAAAATTTGCATTCATGGATACTAAATTTGGCAACGCCATTTGACTATTGGAAGCCCCATTTCTTTTAATATGCAAACTTTTGCCGCCTTTGATTTTTTTTTCTCCATACTCTGCTATCAAAAACAGCATTACATTTTTTTTAAATACAATATTGCCTTTTTTTCTAAAATAAAAAAATTAAAATAATCTTTCTCCATAATTTCTATGTATTATAATTTACTAATTTCAGACTTAGAATGATTATATCTTTATTATCCATAATCTTTTCTGTGACGTACAAAATTCACTACATAACTTAACAGAAGTTTAGCAAGATAGTCTTAAAAATCATATTGCCATGCAACATTTGAAATAAAATCCTGGTCCAATATTATTTTCAGTTTGTGGTAGTATTTTAATGATCTTTGGAAATATTCTCGGCCGTCAGATTTTGCCATCCATAATTTGTTAATATAGTTTGACGATTTACCTTTCACGCGATGTTCGATTGGATAAAAGGAATATTATTATTACGTGACTTCTCCAGGAAGTCCAAATCCTCATACTCATTAGAACCTTCCAGCTAATTAATCGAACATTTTCGTTTCCTTTAAACACGAGCACAATTACTCAGACGTAGCCAATTACGGTAGTATCAAAGAAAACGGAGAATCCAAAGTAATGTCAGAACATTTATTTCTCTCTACAACAGCTTATAAAAAGGAATTTAAATACTAAAAAAGGTGGATTTTGTAACGAGCAATATATAGGGAATTTTCGCAATTAAGACTAGATCCGTATTTTATTTAAAAATAAATCAAAGCAAATAATAAATTTAATCTTTCATTTTTTCTACCAAAATGCGTTATTTGATTTTATTATTAACAACGAAGCTTTTAGATTCTGGACGATGCTGAAGATAGAGCTTAAATCTCACTTGGAAATAACTGACATTTCGAACTACACACGTACCCCAGTCGATAGGGTTCCCATTTTACGTCTTAATTGTTGCAATGCAAGAATAATTTTCGACTGTTATAACTGGTGAGAGTATTTGATTCAAACCCATCGTTTTTATTCAAGTAGTAAACAGAAACCATTGAGCAAAAGTTCCGTGTTTACTTTCTGCAGTAGGGTTCCTGTATTATGTAAAAATAAATAACACAAACAACTAAATTGAATGAATTCATGGCGCCTCTTTTGTATCTTCACTTCATCTGCAGTTCCTTGACTATTCCAGCTAAACAATCTTACATTGCGAGCGTATAATTTTCGCTTTTTACAGACTAGATCATTTTCGATTTCTAGTATCAAAATTATTCTCCTCAAACCAGGCACTTACAAATTAAGGAGTGAATGAACTGAAATTCCTTCAACTTCAAAATATTAACAGTTTTGCTCCTGCAACTGTGAGGGTACTGATAATGTTTAATGTATTTCAAAATACTCGGTGGAGAGTAAAATGCAAAATATTCAGAAATAGAGCAAAAAACGACATGACTGCTTTTTAGAATAAAAGGTGTTGCTTTTCTTGGTTTAATATATTGGATATGTGGGAATAAGCAAGTAAAGGGTCTTGTAGTTTGTGAAAAATATTTGTAATTTTATAAACGAATCTGCCTTCATAAAAGCGATATTTCTATGGAGATGAAATCGTAGCCAACAGAGGATTTATATGAACCTTCTCCTTGAATGCTACTAAAGTTATTACGTCAGAGATTAGGTTAAGAAAAACATCTATATAGCTACAAATGGACCGTTTTAAACAAAAATCACTCCAACGCTAAGAAACGAGTATCTCAGAAATCAGATGAAAATCAAAAGATTTTTGTGGATCTCTTAGATGATCGAATCTGAAGATTTTTCTCATCCACATTCTCTCTCTCCCCTCTTCGCTGAAAAATATTCTCCAACAAATCATGTCCAGTGAAATCATTTGATGTATTGGCAGCAAATTCAGTACATTTGACGTACAAAAAAGAAGAAACTGTGTGCACGTCTCAATGCGTCTAATATATATCTAATTACTTTCCCTGTGGATATCAGGAGCTATGGGAAATTTACACACTTCACAGCTGTTCAGAGCCCTCACCCCGCCGAAACACAATCTTCTCATGGCCTGGCCGTATTATGGAAGCGCTTTGGCTGAAAAAAAAAAAAAAAAAAAACATTTCGTTTGAATTTTAAGTAAAGGAAGATATAGTGATTGGTTTTGTTTGATGGCAATTCCAGTCTTTTCCCCCTCTACTGGAGAAGCAGCTTCTCCAGAAGAGCAAGCAGTTAACTGCTACGCCTCTTAAATTGAGTTTTCTTTCAATTGCATTTCGAACTAACAAAGTTCTTTCCCTTCGGTCGATAAACCTGACAAACACATCACATCAATGGCCTCCTCATCATACATGAAAATTGTCATTCTCTTTCGTTCAAAAGCCTGTTTTACACCCAATCGACTCTTCGCTATATACAAGTTCCCAATCCGCGTATGTTTAGAATACTACTCATCTGTTTAGGAAGGTGAGCCTAGAACTTCCCTTAAGATCCTTGACGCGATCCACAGGTGAGGAAATAGGCTCATAGATGATCTCTGTCTTACAGACACACACTTCAACCTCTATGTCACTGATGAAGTGCTTCAGCACTGCGTCTTCTGTACAAGTACTTCCATGGTCCCTGCTCCAGTGAATCGGCAACCATCATTCCTCCATTTCGTGCTGTATCTGTAAATATGAGAGCAGCAGCTGCCCACAACTCCTTTATTTGCAACTATAAACACGCCGATCCTGCTTCCATTAATCCTCTTTTATTCTTCCTCAAGAAGTATTCCATAACTACAACCTGCAATTCTTTATTTAAAAAAAACTCTCAGTCCTCATCTGCATCCAACGCGCGGCACTGAAGTCCACGACCTCTCTGGGTATGAGATTAATATTTAAAAATAAGTTAGCACGTGTGCACACTAAATTTTGCATGGTCCCTTCATTTGTCCATTGAAATAAAATAGTGGTTGTACTGTATTTAGAACTCTCTCAATCTGGTAATTAATGAAAAATGGCCAAATTTTAATTTGAACTCATTACAAATTTTACCTGTACCGGCAACCAAGACAACTTCTTCCACAGATGTGTACAACTTTGTTTGCAAGGGGGAAGGTAGAAACGAAGGAAGACACCGATAGGTCATCTAGTTCTCATTGCAGATATATATTTCAAACTCACCTGAACGATATACATCGAAATAAATTCACATGAGCTAGAAGTGGACGGTTTCCTTTCTTTTTTGGATAGTCAACTAACCAAGTCAGTTAAACATATCAAATTCTCCACTTTCAGAAAACGGACGCACACCGACTGGTATCTTCACGCGTACTCGCACCATTATCTACAGCCAAAGTTCGGCATCATCTCAACTCTGGGTCATCGAGCAAGAACTTCACATGACTGGTATCTTCACGCGTACTCGCACCATTATCTACAACCAAAGTTCGGCATCATCTCAACTCTGGGTCATCGAGCAAGAACTTCACAATAAACTCAAACGCCTTCAAGAACAATGCATACTCTAGGAAAACTATAAACAGAATATTGTTTAACCGTCACCATCAACAACACAATGAGGATACAACCAATTCCAAAGGCTGCATTTCCTTACCTTATATTAGTTCTATCATCAGTTTTAGCAAACATTTTAAGGAAATACAATATCGGGACTTTCTTCACTACTTTACCCAAACCTGGCTCAATCTTAAGACGTCCAAAAGGATAGACAATCTTCAATATCCTGGTGTCTACACAGTTCTCTGCGCTTGCGGTAAACCATACTACTGAAAAATCCATCGATTCGACAACAGAATTCGAGACAGCGCCTTGTATTATTTTCGGCAAACTCTAATAAAGAAAGCCTCCCACGTCAAACACGCTGAGATTTAACTAACAACGTTCACAGATGTTATGACGAATTAGAAAGACTGATTCTAGAATCTAAGGAAATCATTCTTGACCCCATTCACATTAATAGCAACCCAATCTTTAGTTTGCCAGACTCTCACAGCTCTGCCATTCAATATTGGAGATCGTGAGACCTTACACGCACGCATGCCCCTGATGCTACAGCCAGAGTTCTTTCTTCCATTTAAATGTTAACCTTCGTTTTACATTCTGCGATGCAGAAATCCAGTACTTATACGGTTCTCTCTGATATTTTATGTCATTTTTGCTTGCACCTGACGAAGTCTCTTCTCAGACGAAACTAGTTGTGTATTTGTAAGTTATACATCTTAAATTACTGCTTCAATAAAAAAAATTATCGTATTGTTTAGATTTAAGAAAAAGCAACACTGTTTCTTATAGATCCTCTTACTCAGTAGCGATGAAGCCCTTTGGTCGGAAAGACCTGGTTTCGATTCCCGTCGAAGGCATGAGGAGCCTTATCTGGCACAAATTACAGTCAGAAATACTGCACTTAGGGGATGCGGCAAGCCCTCCTCATTAAGGGGTTAAAACTCAACCTGTACTAGGGACGAGTACAATAGGTTAGGACATTTCTTATGATTTTTAAAAGAACAAAGCAACAGTCGACGTTTCTCCATAATTGGTTCCAAGACAAGAATGTGACGGTTCAGACTTATTACAAACTTTTCTTTAGATTTATATTTACATAAACATTCGGATAAGGAAAGGGGGGGGACACATAGGAGCTTTGTGATTTATTACTACTGTGTAATGTTTCGAAGTGTTGTAAGCATATTCCCCTCTCCCAGTGGTATTCGAAAGTATAGAAAACGATGCTAATATCACGATTTATACCTCTTACTCAACGTTTATTTCCTGCGAAGTGTACATTAGAGAGTACCAGTATGGCTACTGGAAAGTTCGAGTCATTTCAAAAGATACTTGAACACAGTTAATGTGGACAGAACCCACGTTCCATATGCAGTGGGCTAGTCAGTGTTATAGAGAATACATAAGACATTACAATCTGATTCAATTATTCAAAATGGTGTAATAAGCAACGAATTCGTATAAGAATTTTAAAACATTTTATTTAAAATGTAGAAATAAAATATTTTTTATAAACAAAAGTAATCTTAAAATGCGATCGTCTTTTTCTGCCACGCACACATTTGCTTTTACTATTACTAACAATTAAGTGTTTAGATTGCTGACAATATATGGAGATCGCTTAATAAATTGGCGATCCAATACATTTTCCGTTATGAGACAGAAAACTACACTCAGATTGATGTAGAAGCTCTTAATTACAAGAATAAAAAAAAAAGGCACCCTCCGATGATATAAACAAGATATTAAAATATACAATAAAAAGTAAAACATAAAAACATTAAAAATAATATAAATAAAGACGGAGCAGTCATATGATATTCAACAATCCCCTCAAACGTTTACACTTTTATGCATTCTCATCACGTGAATCTTGCGATTTCCATTCTGGTTGAAACGCTTACCACATTGCTCACACCGGTAGGGTTTTTCCCCGGTGTGTGTGCGAATGTGATTCATCAATGGCGTCGACTCAACGAACGTTTTCTCACACATCGGACACTCAAAAGGCCTAATACCGCTGTGAATTCTTTCATGAGCCTTGAGAGTTGAACTGTTAGCAAATGATTTATTACAGATTTCGCAGCAGTATCGTCCGGCATTTCTATTCTCATGCCCTTTTATGTGGACTCGTAGACTCCTTTTCTCTCTGAAAGATTTTCCACAGTCCGGACAAACGTTTTCAGGGGATTTGTGCTCTGCAAAGGAATAAGAAAGCTGAGTAATTGCTCTTGTAAATGAAAAACACTCTTCCATTTGAAGACATGAAAAGAGCAAGTGTTTATAATTACCTTTCTTTGGAATATTTTCTTTGTTTTCTACACGAAACTTCTCATTTAACTGGATGTCTTCCATTATGTGTTGTTCGTTTTCTACCGGGATGGGTTGGTTCTTATCTGCTGATTCATGTCCCAAGATAAAGCATTTTTCTACTGGTAAAGATTCTTGGTTATTCGACTGTGATAGCCGTCTTTCCAAGAAGGTGTTTTTGGGAGGAAGCCAAACCGTTGTTTTTGATGCATCTTGCTCTTTAACAATAATATTATCTGAACGATATGAAGAAGATCGAAGGCTGAAAAATATTTTTTTCTAAGGGTTATTTAGTATGAAGAACGCAGTTTATTTAAAATTTAAGTTAATTAAATCATCAAAGAGGAGATTTAGACTTAAATCTATTGCAGTCTTAGCCAAATTTTAAATACATTGTTGGAAAAATGAGCAAAACATTGTGAAAATGAGCAGCAAGCGGACTTATTATAAAATATATTCTTACCTTAAATCGAGAGGTTGCTCTTCCATGTACCGTTCTTGCAAATGTCCTGTTAGCCATCGCTTTGCTCTTAGTAAACAGCTGCAAGGGGAAAATCGTACCCTAGAATATAACACTTGTTATTGTATCAGACTAAATAGACAATACATACAAATGGTGACTGCAGGAGATCCAGCACTATTGGTAGTTTAAAAAATTGAATTATTTTTATTAGACGGACTCATATGTATACGTGATTGTTAAATTGAAAATTCAAATCATTAAAAAAAAATAACATTAATATCGATTTCAAAATTATGTTTATCGAAAGCGCTGCAATATCACAGTCGCATAAGACTCCCGAGGAATAACTCGCACAATGTTTTGGCCTGGGATCATGTGGCCTTTCGAAGTTGAGCCATAAATTCATTGAAATGAAATTTTCTTAACATTTTTTTCGTCTTCAACTCTGATTCCAATAAATGACAGAATATTGGCTGTCTGCCCTTTTTGTTCTCAAAACATAAGGACAAAAAGCACAGTCACTCACCACCAGGACAAAAAAACGGTCAGCGTTAGAACAGATTTAGAATCTTATACGTAGTCATTAAGAAAGTCGGAGAGTCGATTCTGATATCTGACGAACTTTTTTCTATGGCTTTTCTTTAGCCACGGTTAGTTAATAGTTGCCTCAGGCAAATGGAAATTTTTAATCCAAGCAAAAACATGGATGGTTAATCTGAAGACTATAAATCAATCAGAAGACATAAGACATCTCTTCTTAGCACACACGCTGTAGTAACAATGATGAACATTATTGACAAAAATATGACACTCAGTCTGAATGATAAGACAGGAGACTTGCGAAATATATTGTGCATAAACACTTACAGCCTTATTTAAAAAAGTAGTAATACTCTGGGGGTTCGAGACATACTTTCATTGACTGCGTTATTACTGAATAGAATTTAACTTGAGTGATTTCTTTTGGTAACAAGAGAGTTATGCGCAAATGGAGGCAGGGATTATTTTGTAGTTGATAATTAAATATCGTTACTTTACTTTGAAGAGCACATAAATTCGGAATGTGTAGATCAAACAAACAAAAATTGTTAAATGAACAGTATTAAGTTCTCAATTAGCTAATTCTGTTTTGAGTGAATCATACAAACAGTTCTGAAATCGGCATTTCAATTCCCCTAAAATTATGCACTTGTTTTATGGAAAAATAAATAAATAATAATAGTCTTGCCAGTCCTTTCCTTTCGATAGGAACGCTACTAATAATCAACTTTTCCCCGTTAGGATTTCTATATAAAAAAAAGTCTGAAGCAGAAGTTTTTGTGGACGCGTTAAGAGAATAAATAAACAAAACAAAAAAAAAAGTTTTATCTTTTTCATCGACAACATAACAATCATAATTATGTCCATTAGCAAGATTCATCATAAAAACGCTGAAAGTAATCAAATATACGTGAAAACGCCAGTAGTAGTAGTAGTATTAAAAACGTACTCAGTATGATTCAAATAACAAATGCACTCTGATCGATTGAAATTCATTTCAGCTTAAGGTTAATTATGCCTGTCCGATCGAACCTTTCGCCCAAATAAACCATTTTTAAATTTGCAAACATCATAATATTTCTGAACTGATTCTCGGCGTAATTTATAGATATTTAGTACTTAGGGTCATTATTGAAATTTGTCGGACCATTTCTAAGAGCAAAATAAGAAAAATGTATTTCTTATTTTGGATTTGAAATATTTTGAAATAATTTTGAATTTGAAAGCAAGCGATTTGCTTTCAGTTGTCGTATACATGCATTTTTTGCATGGTTGTATTTAATTTAATTTTAACATTAGTTAAATTACAAGATTTAAACCAA
Source organism: Typopeltis vanoorti (assembly GCF_054136105.1). NCBI lineage: Eukaryota > Metazoa > Arthropoda > Arachnida > Uropygi > Thelyphonidae > Typopeltis > Typopeltis vanoorti. The sequence continues at coordinate 57,448,819 of NC_143553.1, forward strand.
ATTTTTACATTCCATATCCCCCCCTCTTGAAAAGTCAAAGATTTTAAATGAAAGCCAAAAGTCATTAAAAAGAGAACAAATTAATATCACTATTAACACTGTGTAAAAACAAACCTCAACATTAAAAATAAAATAAATAAAATGATGCAAACCACTTTACAACAAAAATGGAAAAATTACCTGCTCATTTTCGGAACTCAACTTCTGGTTTCCGTTGAAGATCTATCAAAAAAAAATATGCTCCTTATTCTAAGAAAACGTGAGCCAATTATGAACACCTTCGGATATACCACTTTGGTATCCTGAAATCCCTCCCTTTTACGCGAAATATCAGTCAGTGATTTTTTTATGAACCGCCTAAAGCATTGGTTCGGTCAATTAAATGTACCTATTCAAACCAACATTACGCAATCTCATCCAATGGCTTAAGTAACTAGGAACCCATCCGGGTTTCAAGATTCTCGGAACTCTCAAACCAGATACCTAATATTACGGGAATCAACACGTTTAGTTTATTGCTAGAGTGTGTATTACAAATCATATTTTTATACATTTTATATTATAAAATTTATAATAATAAAATTTATATTAATTTATATTGCAATGTTATATGTATATATTTTTGATAGATTAAATTATTATAATTAGCGAATCATGTATTGTTAAAAGGATTATATTAAACATTTTCAATTACAGCCTTTAACAGAAAATTAGAAGTTTTAGAACTTTTCGTAATTTAACTGCTTTAGGAAAATTTCTACAAACAAAACTTTTATGAAAAAGAATTCCTCAGTAGTTTTAGAAGGCACTGTGCTTTTTATACCAATTCATTACGAAACCAGTTAAGAAGATTAACATTTCGATGTTATATATCTTAATAGATGGTAATAGAAAATCTGCTATTCAGATTTCCTGACAATAAAAGCGATACAACTGAACTGCTTGAAATGATATGAATTTACTATCTTGTAGCCTAGTTATTAAAGAATAAAGAGACTCAATGAAGAGAACTGAATTTACACAAACATATGACACTTTGAATTTCATTTATACCAACCATAATCTTCGCCCCACCCTACCAACTCACCGCAACGAGAGGTGCGTATTGTAATAATATTTGGGTATCCGGGAGTCTTCATAGCTCAGACAGTACATTAACAATGTTCGTTTTTAAGAAACAACTGAATTTGAATGCTAACAGGGACGCAATCTTTATCGGGACAATTGGAGGTGAGTGCGCGGAACTCGTACGTGTGTGTGGGGGCGCTTTTATCTCCGTTAAATTCGGCATTTTTGTCCTGCAAACCTAAAAGGAAAACACACTCAATTTACATATAAGGCTAACGAGCTTTTCCTAAAATTATGATTATGAAAGACAATCAGATCAGGTTCATATGGCCTCGGGAATATTTTAGACGCAGTTAAATCTCGCCAAATAAATGTCTAGGGACCCTCTGAGCTCTGACCTCAATCCAGTTTTATTCCCATTATGTTCAACCCACGAAAGGTAATTGAGATCCATTCCTAACCGTCAAATGCACAACACTAACAACTGCTCTACACTAGTAGATTGCAGAGTTCGATCCATTGATTCAAAGGCAAAAACTGACGACTCAATTTCGAACTTGAAAAATAAGATATCCACCCTGACATCTCCCACTTATAATGTATCATATGCACATTCCGACCTAAACTCTTCATCCGTGAGAAGATAGAGAGAGAGAGAGAATCAAGTAACTATAACCACAATCTATCCATGGAATACCGACAAGCGCTCTTCAGAGCTGCTACAAACGAAATTGAAATCAACAGTAGGCCAAGAAACTTGAGTCCTTGAACACGGTCAGGATCAAATGCTTTGTAAAATGACCAAAGTTCTACACATAGACATCCCACCAATCCAAGGCGAACGTAGTTCTAATTTACACACACAAGCTGATACTTTTTGCCGGCAGCTTAGAGAATTAGTGTGGTCTGAACTACACCCACATGATCGGGACTACATCCGTAACCGACTTTCCCTGGTGAGGTACATGAAATCGTCAGCAAACGTAAGAATAGGAAATCACCAAATTCCGAAGCAATCGCCAACAAACTAATCAAACGCCGTCTGCGTAAGGTTTAAGGGCAAATTGTGGCTATTATTAATTCAATATTAAGATTTCGCTACCTTGCACCCCAGTTTAAGGAGGTGACGTTATTCGAATCCTGAAATAAGAAAAAGCAGCACACCTTTCTTTCAAAATATGAGCAAATCAACTTTCTCTCCTGCCAAGAAAAGATGCGAGAAGGTATTTCGAACAAGAGGGGTACGATAGTAAATTTAAGATCGAGTATGCAAAGGAAAGAACCAATTAAACCTTATCCCTGATGAGGAATTTGGTTTCCGGGTGGACCATTTCACAGAAAAAATTCTTAGAGTGGCGGGGAACATCAGTATAAGGATTCTCTGGAATAGCATACGGGCTCCATCTTACCAGACGTTGGCAAAGTATTCGACAAAAATATGCACCGCGAGGTTTCTTAGAGGCAAAATTAGCAATAAGCTGTCCAAATCCGACCTCGTTTATTGGAAATTACCAGTAAAGCTGCAGAAATTCAAATCCTCGGATTGAATCCTCGAGCATTACAGCAGGGTTTCTGGTGTTTCCCGTGATTTTTGTCATTTATGTAACTGACAACCTACGCATATTTGCCACCATCACCACGTCTTTATACGAAGATGATGTCGCAACACTCCTCCCAACTCGGAACAACAAATCAAAAAATACAAACCGTAATCGCAGAACCAGAACGGTGGCTTTAAACAAATAGTGAATTGATGTCTGCATTGACATCAATTCGCTATTTGTTTAAAGCCACCGTACTTATTCTGCGATTAGGGTTAATAGCAGTGCAGCTGTTTAGAAGGCGCGAATTCTAAAGTCGCACACAATCCCATGGCGATCAATACCGAAAAATACTTAGATGGCTACAGCTAAAAAAGGGGGGAGGGGTGCTTCCCCTCCAAAGAGAGAAAGAGAGAGAGAAATGACTGTAATACGACGACAATATGGCACACACTCCTAAAATGCGTTACATTGAACATCCAAATCCAAACTTCTTACTAAAATTCAATTTTTTCGAAATATTTTAATGTGGTTGCTGTTCATACCCTTAATAAAATTGACATTGACAATTCGCTTCCGCCTATAAAACCGACCAAGTAGGTATAAATATTTAGATGAAAAGGAGAACTAAGAGTATTACTGTGTTAACGTTCGTTGCAGACTATGTAATTCATTGCAGTGTTTCTTAACGAAGGTACTTTATCCAAGTGAGCGTTCTGAGAGGGTGTATTTCAAGTAATAGACGCGTGCTTTACACGTCAGCATGTAAAAGCTATTAGAGGATATTATTCAGTGAAGAACATAGAAGTAAAAAAAAAAAAAACTTCCACAAAAACTCCGCTTATATTTAGCATGATATTTCCAATTCATGTATAGATTTGTTGCTTAAATAGTAAATTAAATGTATCACTCTCGCTTGTGGATGCTTATTCCTACACTCCTGTGAAAGAGCGGAAGAATTTAGTATTTAAAGATGGGAGAAGAATATTCCATGAAATTCCACTCCCACTAGAAGCCCCGATGAATCTAATACTGTCGATTGAGCACCATCTAAAGGGCTCTGCTTAGAAAATTCTTCTATTGGTGACGTACTAAGAATTATTCATCAAATGCAAAACTCGGCAAACATGTTCTTTAGTCCTTAACTGGCGATTGATGAGAAGGATGATTTCTCATCCAATGCGATGTAGGCGCCGCTGGAGTTCGTATAATTATTCACAATACGCTTCAATTCTTGGCGATCGGTAGAGACAACTCTGGCAACGATAGTGGTCAGCTGCTGGTTCTGCAGATCACTCTTGACATGCCCAAGCCATGTTTTCCTCTGCGCTGCTCGTTAAACTCTCAGGTGGGTATGTCGTTCACGACAGAGCAGTTTATAAGGCAGCCGACTGGTGTTCATTCTGAAGACGGGGCCAAACCACCGCTGTCTATTTTTGTATTTGTTGCTCGACAGTAGGTTGTTTGTCATACTGTTAGAATAATATCGTTATCACCACAGTAATGAGATTATTACGGATCCTTCTCAGGCATCGCATTTGGAAGACTTCAAGGTTGTTTTGTCTGATGTAAGAAGAGTCGGTGTTTCTACTCCATACATGAGGACTGGAACAATCAGTGTCTGGAAGAGGTGAATTTTGGTCTTGGTGGAGATGTTGGTTCTCTTCGAGAAACACCATTTGAGGCAAAAGCTTCTGTTCGCCGACCCATCCTACTGTGGACTTCAATGGTGGAATCCACTTTCTTATCCTACGCAAGTAACTCAAGATATTTCAATTTATAGACCTGCTCAATTTGGATGTCATTCAGATAAACATCAGTATAATCCATCTGTGGTCATAACTTTGGTCTTGTCCATATTGATTCCTAGACTATACGGTTGGACGATACGGGCAATGTGGTAAAGGATGACGGTAGTCTCTGCACCTGTGTCGGCAAATATGTCACTGACATCCGCAACATCAAGTCAGTCAGGAAGTTTACTACCGTACTGAACTCCACGTCTATCCTCGAAAGCTTATCTCTGAACGGGATCAATCACAGTTTGAAAAGCAGAGAAGAAACAGCATCTCTCTGTCCAACTCCAGCTCGGACAGAAAAATCCTCTGATAGCTCTTTTCGAATTGGAACACTTCTGGTAGAGTCATTGTATGATGCTTTGAGGAATTGGATGATGGTCATGGCCCATGCACATTTTCTATCGCCTTCCACATGGCGGCCAAAGAACACAGTCGAATGGGACTTCAAAGAATTCCTCCATCAGTTGGCGAATGGCAAATATTTGATCAGTGCAGGACCGATGCGTCCTGAAACCTGCTTGTTCCTCATGGCTGGTCTGTTCACGGTAGTTCTGTAGCCTTGCTTGTATGACCTTCATGAATACCTTGCCAATGAACGAAAAAATACTGATGACGACGTAGTTCTTGTATTCCCTGTTATATCACCTTTCTTCATGATCGGTACGATGATGGGTTTTTTTCCACACTGCTGGGATGCATTCCTAGCAGGAGATGCGTGTCAGAAAGACACGAAGCTGCTTAGTAGTACATCTCCTCCAGCTGGGATCGTTTCCCAGTGACTTGGTCCACTCAGGAGCCTTTCTATTTCTCAATGATCTTATTGACTCTTCACTTCAACCAACCTTTGGTTCATCCTTGAAGAATGATTTTCTTGGAGGTCAGTGGGTATGTTTAAGTGGTGGTGGGCCCTGGTTATAAAGCTGCAGGAAGAATTCTTTCCACCGCTGAAGGCGCTCAACACAGGAGCTCTCGAAGGTTACATCTGCCTTCTTTATGTTGTCATTTATTGATATGGTTCGTACTTTGGCACTAACGATATAGCAGTTTGAATACGCAATCAACGTAAGTGCATTTCAGGTCTATCGAAGACCATTTACCGTTTAGCACGCTATGAAGATTATTGGCAAATAGGCTGTTCAAAAGAAGAGCACCACTACAAGCGATTGGTGTTGGTAGCATCATTCAAGGTGAGATAATGGGGCACTAAACTCACAGTTGCTTGATAGAAGTCGAACTAGAGGATTCTATTATAGATCAACGTTTCGCGATAAGCATTGCTAAAAAATAAAATGTAAAGGAAAGAATTTAAAAATGACAGACTAATAGGAGGTCGAGGAGGAATCGACCAGTTTTTAAGGAGTTGAGAATAAATATATCAATATTTTCAAAATAGTACGACACAATCCGATTCCGGATGATTCGATAGTTTCATATCAGCAAGAGCTAATTACAGCGCTTGCCTTACTTTTTCAAGTCTTCTTTCTTAATTTCTCATCTCAAAGAAACTATTATTCGAATTGTTATGTTACTTAAATGGACTGAAGCAACTCAGCGAAAGTAAAAATATTCCATTTGATTCTGTTGGTGCTTACACACTCACTTCTTACTAATTTGCAGTTGGATTTTATTTATTCTAGCCTTAAATATTTATGTATTTAGGCGTCTTTGAGGAGTGGGGGAGAGGAAATAGAATTGAGGTTATCAATCAATTTTCTTTGAGAAAACGAAAAGGAACGGTATCAAATTCATTGAGGTGTCTGTCTCTGTCCAGGAAACCAATAGGAAAAAGGTAACTGTGCGCTTGAAATAACATATTTACATAGATATAGCAGTTTAATTTTAAACCATGGAGAGCATATGTGGATTTCGCTATAATCTACCAGGGTGAAATCGTCTTCCAGGCAAAAGCAGGAAGTGGATAAAATACTTCAAAATAAGCAATTAAATAACGGTTCAAAATCCCAATATTCCTTATCTGAAACCAACCCATGTGATATTGGAAACTCTGGTTGTGCATTAGCATTACACCGAAGCCCCGTATTCTCAAATACGTCATCATGGGGAGACAGGCTCGAACACGAATACCTCTTAAGATGAAATAATTATGTCGAAAGTTAGTCGAACACTTGAACAAAACAGTAAATCGCAGCTATGAAGAAAGATAGAGAACTGTTAAAATAAACTGTATTCAAGAATAATTCAAATTGAACGTAAAACTCAAACGCATAGCATTTATGAAAATTTGGTTATCTTTACTTCTTGGTATTAATTTTCTTCCCCTACCCGGCCAGCTCTCAATAAAATAATTTTCGGTGTCCATTTTTTATCAGTTAACCATTTCTTTATACGCAGTAAACGTTATCAGAAAACAGATACAAATTTTGCTACATGAAATTGGTTTTATGTAGCAGTATTATATTCCTGGCGGCAGAAAATATTTCAGCTTTGCTTGGGTAGTTTCATTTCGCCACTCTTGGTTTTCGTCGCATTTCAGGAGAGCAAGCTCACTAGGCATCATTCATTCAGTAGAAATATATGCTGTTGGTCAGTTTTTTGCAGCTGTCCTTGAAAGGAATTGCTTGTGTAATATATTTTGCGACGACTACAGCTTTTTCTGCCCACATCTGAATAAATTAGTCTGAGCAGTTATTCATAATAGATAAAAAAAGAAACTGAGCTATAAAAGCAGCCAAGTCTTGGACTCGCAATTATATTTGCTCTTAACTCGGAAGGTCCTCAGCAATATTCTATAAACATTTCAGATATTGGACAAGATAGAACCGGGTGTTATTCAAATACTTCGATTTTTTCAACCTCCAGATGATAATAGAAACTTTGATATTTGCAATTTCACTCCAGTGAAACTTTAAAAGAATAATTTCTCTTTTTTATGTGGAGGTTAATGCTCATATCACCTCAGGGTCTCGATATATACAAAATAAAATATTTATATTCTATTCAAAATTTGAATTCATCGACGCTAAATTTGGCAAGGCCATTTTACTATTGGAAGCCCCTTTTCTTCTAATATGCAAACTTTTGCCATCTTTGATTTTTTTTCTCCATACTCTGGTATAAAAAAAATGCATTAAAAAAAATTATATTTTTTTTATTAATAAAGAATCTTTGTCCATAATTTCTACGTAAAAATCATATTGCCATGCAACATTTGAAACTTTTCACAAAAACAAAATTGCTGCAATATTATTTTCAGTTTGTGGTAGTATTTTAATGATCTGGCCTTTGGCATGTACTCGGCAGTCAGCCATTACCATCCATAATTTGTTACTATAGTTTCACAATTTGTCTTTCACACGATGAAAGACAAATTGTGACATTTGTCTTTCATCGTGTGAAAAAATGTCTTTCGATTGGGAAAAGGAATATTATTACGTAACACCTCCAGGGAGTCCAAAGACTTATACTTATTAGAAACTTTCAGCTAATTAATCGAACGTTTTCGTTTCTTTTAAACACGAGCAGAATTACTCAAAGGTAGCCAATTATGGTAGTATCAAAGAAAACGGAGAATCGAAAGTAATGTCAGAACATTTATTTCTCTACAACATCTTATAAAAAAGGAATTTAAATACTAAAAAGGGGTATTTTGTAACAAGCAGTATATAATGAATTTTCCGAATTAAGAATAGATCCTTATTTTTTTTAAAAATGAATCAAATATTTTCTACAAATAAATTAAAGCAAATAATAAATTTAGAAAAATAAATTCGATCTTTCATTTTTTATACCAAGATGCTTTATTTTATTATTAACAACGAACCTTTTACATACTGGACAATGCTGAAGATAGAGCTTAAATATCACTTGGAAGTACGTGTCTTTGTTCTAAGTATAAATTTAACTCGATTCTCCTCCCCCCTCAAACTATCGACTGAGGCACGTGCTTCAGTCGATAGGGTTCCCATTTTAAGTCTTAAATGTTGCAATACAAGAATAATTTTTGATCGTTATAAATGATTACAGTATTTGATTCAAACCCATTGTTTTTATTCAAGTAATAAACGGAAACTATTGAACAAAAGTTCCGTGTTTGCTTACTGCAGTAGGATTTCTGTATTATGTAAAAATAAATAAAATAAAATACAAAAACAATTGTAAATTGAAAGAACGTTACATTCAAAAAATATATTTCGGTGATTACACCACATTTTTTATTATTCAGTTATACAAAATACTGAAGTAATAGTTCCCGACAAGTTTCTCAAATCGTAGGATTTACATCTTCAGAGGTTAAATAGTATAACTTAAAATTTAAACAAGAGAATTAATAAATACAAATCATTACCGTCTGGCTATTCATAAACTCAAATAAGAGAATGCAGATATAAAACGTTATTGACGTTGAACAATACTGGACGATGTCACGTGTTCTTGTTCTCGTTCATACAGTCCGAGCTCAGATTGAGGTAGATTTTTTATTAGAGCTGACCACACTTGATGGAGAATTAATCCTTGATTTTTATTGTATTGGGTAGGGTTTTTTGCATATTAGCAGCTTCTTTAAATTTTCTTATATAACTGTTGTTTTCTATGTATGACATCCTCGTTTTTTTTGCCAGAGTACATCGTGTCCAGTGGACGTGGTATGGAAAGCAAGACCCGGTTTTTGTTCTCTTTTGTATTGTACGTCTTTTTGGTGTTCAGCCATGCGTATTTCTCCAGATCTTCCTGTCTGTCCTGCGTAGCAAATCCCACAAGAGCAATGGATTTTGTAGACTCCTGGTTTTTTAAGAGGACAAGGTGGTTTTGGTGGATGTAGGAATCTTGAGATTTTTTCCATAGGAAGGAAGGCTACTTTTATGTTGTGTCTGTTCATTAATTTGGCTAGCTTATCTGTAACATTTTTGATATAAGGAAGCGAGATTACGTTTTTGTAATCCTGTTTTATTGTGTTGTTAGTTGGAGGCAATTTAAGGATTCCCTTGATGGTTTTTGTTTTATCCATTCTGTTGGAGGATTTGTGTTAAGTATTTTAGTTCTTCATTACATCTTTCTTGTGTGCTGGAGATATTGTATGCTCTGTCTCAAAGAGTTTTAATTAAGCTTATTTTTTTGTGAAGGGTGTGAGGTTGCATTTAGAAATCTTCCAGTGTTTGTCGGCTTCCTATATACTGAGAAGAAGAGTTTACTTTATTCATTAACTTCTAATAGAATATTCAGAAAAGGAAGTTTTTTATTTTCTTCTTGTTCGAAAGTGAATTTTATGGTGTTGTGCAAATTGTTGAGATAATCTTTGAAATTGATAAGTTCATCTGTTGTTTCATTGAATACGATGAAAATATCGTCCACATAGCGGAGCCATATTTTTGGTTTTTGACGTAGGACAGACAGGAAGATCTGGAGAAATACGCATGGCTGAACACCAAAAAGGCGTACAATACAAAAGAGAACAAAAAACCGGTCTTGCTTTCCATACCACTTCCACTGGACACGATGTACTCCGGCAAAAAACAACGATGTCGTACATAGAAAACAACAGTTATTAAGAAAATTTAAAGAAGCTGCTAATATGCAAAAAACCCAACCCAATGCAATAAAAATCACGGATTAATTCTCCATCAAGTGTGGTCAGCTCTAATAAAAAATCTACCTCAATCTGAGCTCGGACTGTATGAACGAGAACACGTGACATCGTCCAGTATTGTTCAACGTCAATAACGTTATATATCTGCATTCTCTTATTTGAGTTTATGAATAGCCAGACGGTTATGATTTGTATTTATTAATTCTCTTGTTTAAACTTGAAGTTATACTATTTACCCCCTGAAGATGTAAATCCTACGATTTACGAAACTTGTCGGGAACTATTATTTCAGTGTTTTATATAACTGAATAATACAAAATTGTGGTGTAATCACCGAAATATATGTTTTGAACCAATTAGCCACAGAAGTCTACGCCTGCAAGAACGTTACATTATTTTTGTTGTTTCATGGCGACCCATTTGTAGCGTATTGTTTATCTTCACTTCATCTGCAGTTCTTCAACTATTGCAGATTAAAATCTAACATTGTGAACGTATAATTTTCGGTTTGTACAGACTGGATCATTTTTGATTTTTCATTTTTATAGTATCAAATTATTCTCCTCAAACCAAGCACTTACAAATTATGGAGTGAATGACCTGAAATTCTTCCAACTTTAAAACAGCAACAGTTTTGTAACTGTACTGAGAATGTTTAATGTATTTCAAAATACCTGGTGGACAGTAAAATGAAAAATATTCAGAAATAGAGCAAAAAACGACATGACTGCTTTTTAGAATAAAATGTGCTGCATTTCCTTAGTTTGAGAAATTCAATATGTGGGAATAAGCGAGTAAAGGAGCTTGTAGTTTGTGAAAAATATTTGTAATTTTATAAACGATTCTGCCTCCATAAAAGCGATATTTATATGGACATGAAATCGTAGCCAACAAAGGATTTGTATGAACATTCTCCTTGAATGCTACTAAAGTTATTACGTCAGAGATTAGGTTAAGAAACCATCTCTTAGACAAAAATGGACCTTTTTTAAAAAAAAAAAATCACTCGAACGCTTTAATACGCAAGATGAGTATCTCAGACATCTGATGATGAAAATCATCTGAAGATTTCTGTGGATCTCTTAGATGATCGAATCTTAAAATTTTTCTCATCCACATTCAGTTTTCCCCTCTTTGAAAAATATTCTCCAACAAATCATCTCCACTGAATTCATTTGATGTGTTGGCAACAAATTCAGTACATTTAACGTACAAAAAGGGAACGAAAAGAGAAAATGTGTGTATGAAGATAAATGCGTCTAATATATATATATATAATGACTTTCTCTGCGGATATTAGGAGCTCTGGGCAACTTTCAAATGGAATTTACACACTTCACTACAGTTCGGAGCTCCCACCCCGCCGAAAGACATTTATAATCTTCTTTCTCGAGGCCGTATTATGGAAGCGCTTTGGTTGTCAAAAAACAAAAATACGTTTGAATTTTTTAAGTCTTTTTAACTAAAGGAAGATATAGTGATTGTTTTTGTTTGATAGCAATTCCAGTCCTTCCCCCCCCTCTACAAAATAAGCAGCTTCTCCAGAAGAGAAAGCAGTTAACAGACAGGCCTCTTAAATTGAGTTTTCTTTCAATCGGATTTCGAAGTAACAACGTTCCTTTCCTCCGTTCGATAAACCTGACAAAAACGCATCACATCAGTAGCCTGACAAGCATACAAGAAAATTGTCATTCTCTTTCTTTCGAAAGCCTGTTTTACACCCAATCGACTCTTCGCTATATATAAGTCCCAAATCCACCTATGTTTAGAATACTACTCACCTGTTTAGGACGGCGAGTCTAGAATTTCCCTGAATATCCTTAAAGCGATCTACGGTGAGGAAGTAGGCTCATAGATGATCTCACTTCAACCTCTCTCTCTCACTGATGAAGTGCTTCAGCTCTGCGTCTACTGTACAAGTACTTCCATGGTCACTGCTCCAGCGAATCGGCAAACATCATTCCTCCACTTCATGTTGTATCTCACAACTCATTTACTTTGCAACTACAAACACGCCGAGCCTGCTACTATCCATCCTCATTTATTCTTCCTCAAGAAGTATTCCATAACTACAACCTACAATTCTTTATTAAAAAAAAAAAAAAAACATTCTCAGTCCTCATCTGCACCCAACGCACGGCATGGCCCCTGTATTTGTCCATTGAAATAAAATAGTGGTTAAACTGTATTTAGAACTCTCTCAATCTGGTAATTAATGAAAAATGGTCAAATTTTAATTTGAACTGAAAACTTTTACCTATAACCGCAACGAAGACGATTTCTTCCACAGACAGATGTGTACAACCTTGTTTGCAAGAAATGAAGATGAGGTATAGAAATGACGGAAGACACCGATAGGTCATCTAGTTGTCATTGCAAATATATATTCGTCACATATGAGCTAGAGGTGGACGGCTCCCTTTCTTTCTTGGATATTCTACTAACCAAATCGGTTTAACACATCAAATTCTTCGCTTTCAGAAAACGGACGCACACATTATCTACCACAAAAGTTTGGCATTATCAACTCTGGGTCATCGAGCAAGATCTTGGTTGTCAGACGAACAAGAACTTCACAATAAACTCAAACGCCTTCAAGAACAATGGATACTCTAGGAGACCTATTAACAGAATACTGTTTAACCGTAACCATCAACAACACAGTGAGTATACAACCAATTCCAAAGTCTGCATTTCCTTACCTTATATTAGTTCTCTATCACCAGTCTTAGCAAACAATTTAAGGAAATACAATATCGGGACTTTTTTCACTACTTTACCCAAACCTGGCTCAATCTTAAGACGTCCAAAGGATAGACAATCTTCAATATCCTGGTGTCTAAACAGTTCTCTGCGATTGCGGTAAACCACAGTACTGAAAAATCCATCGAACTCCGCCTAGAAGAGCATCAAAGAGACATCTCCCACAACAGAATTCGAGACAGCGCCTTGTATTATTTTTGGCAAACTCTAATGAAGAAAGCCTCCCACGTCAAACACGCTGAGATTTAACTAACAACGTTCACAGATGTTATGACGAATTAGAAAGACTGATTCTAGAATCTAAGGAAATCATTCTTGACCCCGTTCACATTAATAGCAACTCAAGCTTTAGTTTGCCAGACTCTCATAGCTCTGCCATTCAATATTGGAGATCGTGAGACCTTACACGAACGCATGCCCATGATGCCAGAATTCTTTCTTCCATTTAAATGTTAACCTTCGTTTTACATTCTGCGATGCAGAAATCCAGTACTTATACGGTTCTCTCTGATATTTTTATGTCCTTTTTGCTTGCACCTGACGAAGTCTCTTCTCAGACGAAACTAGTTGTGTATTTGTAAGTTAAAATTACTGTTTCAATAAAAAATTTATCGTACTATATAGATTTAAGAAAAGCAACACTGTTTCTTATAGACCCTCTATAACTCAGTAGCGATGAAGCCTTTTGGTCGGAAAGACCTGGTTTCGATATTGCCGTCGAAGGCATGAGGAACCTTATCTGGCACAAATTACAGTCAGAAATACTGCACTTAGGGGATGCGGCAAGCAATCCTCATTAAGGGGTTAAATCTCAACCTGTACTAGGGTGAATGGACGAGTAGGATAGGTTAGCACATTTCTTATGATTTTTAAAAGAACAAAGCAACAGTCGACGTTTCTCCATAATTGGTTCCAAGACAAGAATGTGACAGTTCAGAATTATTACGAACTTTTCTTTAGATTTATATTTACATAAACATTCGGATAAGGAAAGGGGGGACAAATAGGAGCTTTGCGATTTATTACTATAGAGAGTACCAGTATGGCTACTGGAAAGTTCGAGTCATTTCAAAAGATACTTGAACACAGTTAATGTGGACAGAACCCACGTTCCATATGCAGTGGGCTAGTCAGTGTTATAGAGAATACATAAGACATTACAATCTGATTCAATTATTCAAAATGGTGTAATAAGCAACGAATTCGTATAAGAATTTGAAAACATTTTATTTAAAATGTAGAAATAAAATATTTTTTATAAACAAAGTAATCTTAAAATGCGATCGTCTTTTTCTGCTACGCACACATTTGCTTTAACTATTACTAACAATTAAGTGTTTATATTCCGGACAATATATATGGAGATCGCTTAATAAATTGGCGATCCAATACTTTTTCAGTTATGAGACTGAAAACTACACTCAGATTTATGTAGAAGCTCTTAATTACAAGAATAAAAAAGTCACACTCCGATGATATGATATAAACAAGATATTAAAATATACCATAAAAAGTAAAACATTATAAAAACATTAAAAATAATATAAATAAAGACGGAGCAGTCATATGATATTCAACAATCCCCTCAAACGTTCACACTTTTATGCATTCTCATCACGTGAATCTTGCGATTTCCACTCTGGGTGAAACGCTTACCACATTGCTCACACCGGTAGGGTTTTTCAATGGTGTGTGTGCGAATGTGATTCGTCAATGTCGTCGACTCGACGAACGTTTTCTCACACATCGAACACTCAAATGCTTAATGCCACCGTGAATTCTTTCATTGGCCTTGAGATTTGAACTGTTAGCAAATGATTTATTGCAGATTTCACAGCAGTATCGTCCGGCATTTCTATTCTCATGCCCTTTTATGTGGACTCGTAGACTCCTTTTCTCTCTGAAAGATTTTCCACAGTCCGGACAAACGTTTTCAGGGGATTTGTGCTCTGCAAAGGAAAAAGAAAACTGAGTAAGTGCACTTGTAAATGAAAAACACTCTTCCATTTGAAGACATGAAAAGAGCAAGTGTTTATAATTACCTTTCTTTGGAATATTTTCTTTGTTTTCTACACGAAACTTCTCATTTAACTGGATGTCTTCCATTATGTGTTGTTCGTTTTCTTCCGGGATGAGTTGGTTGTTATCTTCCGATTCATGTCTCAAGATGGAGCTCTTTTCCACTGGTAAAGATTCTTGGTTATTCAACTGTGATAGTCATATTTTCAAGAAGGTTTTTTGGGAGGAAGACAAACTGTTGTTTTTGGTGCATCTTGCTCCTAAACAATAATATTATCTGAACGATATGAAGAAGATCGAAGGCTGAAAAATATTTTTTTTCAAAGGGTTTAGTATGAAGAACGCAGTTTATTTAAAATTTAAGTTAATTAAATCATCAAAGAGGACATTTTAGACTTACATCTGTTGCAGAATTAGCTAAATTTTAAATTGTTATGAAAATGAGCAATAAGCGGATTTATTATAAAATATATTCTTACCTTAAATCGAGAGTTTGCTCTTCTATGTACCGTTTTTGCAAATGTCCTGTTAGCCATCGCTTTGCTCTTAGCAAACAGCTGCAAGGGAGAAAATCGTACCTTAGAATATAACACTTATGCTATTGTATCACTAAATGGACAATACATATAAATGATGACTGCAGGAGATCCAGCAGTACTGCTGTAATTTAAAAAACTTAAATTATTTTTATTCCACGTATTCTTGTGTACACTTGATTCTTAAATTGAAAACTCAAATCATTAAAAAAATACCGCTAATATCGATTTCAAAATGATGTCCCTCGAAAGGTCTGCAATATCACAGTCGCAGAAGATTCCCAAGGAATTATTCGCATAACGTTTTGACCTGGGATAATGTAGCCTTTCGTGGTGGAGCCATAAATTCATCGAAATGAAATGTTCTTAACATTTATTCGTCTTCAACTCTGTTTCCAATAAATGAGAGAGAATGTTGGTTGTCTGCCATTATGTTTAGAGACCAAAAAGAAACACAATCACTCACAAGCACAAAACAAAAATCAGAGTTAGAACATTTAGAATATTATACGTAGCCATAAAGAAAGTCGGAGATTCAATTCTGATAACGGACTAGAACTTTTTTCTATGGCTTTTCTTTAGCTACGGTTAGTCGACAGTTGCCTCAAACAAATGGAAATTTTACATCCAAGACGAAATGCGGATTGTTAATCTGAAGACTAAACTAAATCGATCAGAACACATAAGATGCGCAAATAAAACATCTCTCTCTCTCTCTCTTTAGCATGCACGTTGTGCTAACAACAATGAACATTTACAAATATGACAGTCAGTGTCAATGATAAGAGAGGAGACTTGCGATTATCTCCTAAAGCTTCTGGGGGAATGAAAATAATATAATATATATATAAGGGTGTTATAATATATTGTATATAAACACTTACAGCCGCATTTAAAAACAAGTAATACTCTGGGTTCGAGACTTGCTTTCATTGACTGCGTTACTAATAGAATTTAGCCCGATTAATTTCTTTTGGTAACGAAATTGTTACGCGCAAATGGGGGGGGGGTATTTTGCAGTTGATAATTAAATATCGTTGCTTTGAAGAGAACATGGAATGTGTAGAGGAATAAAACAAAAAATGCTATAAATGAACAGTATTAAGATCTAATTTAGCGAATTCTATTTTGATTGAATCGTACAAACAGGTTCTGAAATCGGCATTTAAACCACGCTCCCGGTCAAGACGTCTATAGACGTCACGACTATCATGAATGCGAAGTGCATATTAAAATTGTAACACCATTGATATTACATTGAAATATATGATGGATACGAAGCGTATGAGGATGCGTATTTGATTCATAGCGAACGGTAAGGTGGTTACCATTTTAATATGCACTTCGCATCCATGATAACCGTGACGTCTTTAAACTCCCCTAATGTTGTGTACTTGTTTTATAAAAAATAAAAATCTTCTGTTTGCCAGTCCTTTCCTTTCGATAGGATCGCTACTAATAATCAACTTTTCCCGGCTAGGATTGCTATATAAAAAAAGTCTGAAGCAGAAGTATTTGTGGATCCGTTAAGAGAATAAACAAAACACAAAAAGAGAAATTGAAATTATTTACAGTATATAAGCAAAAAAAGATGAACCTTGAATCTTACTCATCGACGACATAATCGTAATTATGTCCATTAGCAAGATTCATCTTAAAAACATCGCTTTATGATGAATTCATTAAAACATTGAATGGAATGTTTTAATGGACGTGAAATTTCCATTAAAATTTCACGTTCCATTCATTGAATGGAACGTGAAAATGCCAGAAGTAGTAACATTGAAACATATTTAGTACGATGCAAATAACAAATGCACTCTGGTCGACTGAAATGCATTTAGGGTGAAAGTTAATTATGCTTGTCCGGTTAAACTTTCGGCCCAAATAAACCATTTTTAAATTGGCAAAAATTATAATATTTCGGAACCGATTCTCCGCGGAATTTATTGATATTTAGTTCTTAGGGTCTATTATTGAAATTTGTCGGACCATTTCTAAGAGCAAAATAAGAAAAACAAAATCATCTGTAGTACATATGCGAACGATTTCCTTTCAGTTGTTGTATAAACGCATTGTTTGCATGGATATGTTTAATTTCATTTTAATATTAGTTAAATTACACGCAAGAATAAAACCAAATTTTTACATTCCATATCCCTCCTGAAAAGTCAAAGATTTTAAATGAAAGTCAGCTCTCATTAAAAAAAAAAAAATTGATTTCGCTCTTAACATTCTGTAAAAACAAACCTCAACATTAAAAAAATAAAATAAAATGGTGCAAAGCACTTTTACAACAAAAATGGAAAAATTACCTGCCCATTCGCGGAACTGAACTTCTGGTTTCCGTTGAAGATCTATCAAAAGAAAATATGATCCTTATTCTAAGACAGAGTAAGCCAATTACGAACACCGTCGGATATACCACTTTTGTATCCTGAAACCCTTTCCTTTTACGCAAACTGTCAGTCAGTAATTTTTTTTATTAAACCGGTCAATTAAATGTACCTATTCGAGTCAACATTATAATATCTTATATCCAATGGCTTAAGTAACTAGGAACCCATCCGGGTTTCAAGATTCTCTGAACTCTCAAAACAGATCAAATTACGTGAAACAACACGTTTAGCTTACTGGCAATGTGTGTGTATTACAAATGATATTTTTATACTTATATTATTACAGTATTATATGTATATATTTTTGACACATTAAATTATTATAATTGGCGAATCATGCATTGTTAAAAGGATTATATTAACATTTTTCAATTACAGCCTTTAATAGAAAATTAAAAGTTTTAGATCTTTTCGAAATAAACTTTTGTTTGTAGAAATTCTTAAGGAGAACTTCTACAAACAAAACTTTGATTAAAAAGAATTCTTCAGTAGTTTTAAAAGGCGTTGTGCTTTTTTACGAATTAATTACGAAACCAGTTAAGAAAATTAATATTTCGATGTTATATATCTTAATGGATGGTAATAGAAAATCTGCTATTCATTAATTTTATGATAATAAAAGTGATGTCTAACCATACTGCTTGAAATGATATGAATTTAATATCTTGTAGCCTGGTTATTAAAGAATAATGAGACCTGATGAAGAGAATAGAATTAACACAAACATGTGACACTTTAAATTTCATTTACAACAACCATAATCTGCGCCCCGACTTTCCCTAGTAAGATACATGAAATCGTCAGCAAACTTAAGAATAGGAAACTACCACATCCCGATGCAATCGCCAACAAAATAATCAAACGCCGTCTGCGTAAGACTTATGGCTATTGTCGCTATTATTAATTCAATATTACGATTTCGCTACTTTGCACTACAACTGAAATAGGTGACGTAATTCGAGTTCTGAAATCAGAAAAAGCAACACAACTTCCTTTTAAAATATGACCCATTCAATTTGCTCTCCTGCCGTGAAAAGATGCGAGAAGGTAATTCTAACAAGTGGGGCACGCTAGTAAATTTAAGATCGAGTATTGAAAAGCAAGAAACAATTAAATCTTATCCCCGATGAGGAATTTGGATATCCGGAGGACCACTTCGCAGAACAATTCCTTAGAGTGGCGGGGAACATCAGTATAAGGATTCTCTGGAAATAGCATACGGGCTCCATCTTACCAGACGTTGGCAAAGTATTCTACAAAAATATGCCACGGCGAGGTTTCTTAGAGGCAAAATTAGCAATAAGCTTTACAAATCCTACATCATCTATCGAAATTACTAGTGAAGCTGCAGGAAATCCAATCCTCGGATCGAATCCTCGAGCATTACAGCAGGGTTTCTGCTGTTGCTCGGTCTTTTTGTCATTTATGTGACTGACAATCTATGCACATTTGCCACCATCAAGTCAGTCAGGAAGTTTTCTACCGTACAGAACTCCACGTCTATCCTTCAAAGTTTCTCTCCTAACGGAGTCAATCACAATTTGAAAAAGATGGAAGTATCGACATCTCCCTATCGAACTCCAGTTCGGACAGGAAAATGCTCGGATAGCTCGTTTCGAATCGGAACACTTCTGGTAGAGTCATTATATAATGAGTTGAGGATATGGATGATGACCAGTGGCCCATGCTCGTTTTCTAAAGCCTTCTACATGGCGGCCAATGAACACAGTCGAATGGGACTTGAAGTTGATAAAGACAATCACTATTTGCTTCCCACATTTGAATCTTTCCTCCATCAGTTGGCGAATGGCAAATATGTGATCAGAGCAGGACCGATGCGACCTGAAATCTGCTTGTTCCTCACGGGTGGTCTCTTCACGTACTTCTTCAGCCTTCCTTGTATTACTTCCTGAATACCTTGCCGATGATCGAAAAAAAGACTGATGACGCGGTAGTTCTTGCATTCTCGGCAATCACCTTTCTTCAGGATCGGTACGATGATGGTTTTTCCCACACTGCTGAGATGCATTCCGAGCACGAAATGCGTGTCAACTGGACATGACGCTGTTGTAGTAGTACATCTCCTCCGGCTGTGATCGTTTCGGCGGTGACTTGGTCCACTAGGAAGCCTTTCTCTTCCTCAATGATCTTATTGACTCTTCACTTCAACCAACCGTTGGTTCGTCGTTGAAGAATGCCTCTCTTGGAGGTCAATGGGTGGCGATTTAGGGTGGTGGTAATGGCCTCTTGGGTGGATTGTGATTATAAAGCTGCTGGAAGAATTCTTTCCATCGCTGAAGGCGCTCAACAGTGCAGCTCCCAATGGTTACATCTGTCTTCTTGATGTTGTCATTTATTGATCTGGTTTCTACTTTGGCACTAACGATATAGTGGTTAGAAGACGCAATCGACCTAAGTGTATTTCAGGGCTATCGAAGACCACTTTGCTTTAGCACGCTAAGAAGATTATTGGCAAATAGGGTGCTCAAAAGAAGAGCACTGCTACAAGCGATTGGCAACATCATTCAAGGTGAGATAATTCTCTGGGGCAGTAAACTAACAGTTCCTTGATAGAAGTCGAAGTGGAAGACGGGGAGAGATAAGAGGCCCACTAGCGATAAAGGGAACGATAGCAAATTTACGATCAGATTGGATACCGAATTTAGCTGCTAAGATGGGGTTTTTACATTCCCGGAAGAAAAATGTTATATTACATACATTTAGGCTGACTGTAAACGTTGTCATGCGCGTGTCGTTTTCAACGTTTTTCTTTAAGCTTAATTCCTATTGGAAAAGGATCCTCTTGCAATGACAGCGAATCATAATTGTTATTGTCACCTTTCAAATGTCTATAAAACCATATCTATGCTATCCTTTTGGTCTCGCTGCTCTATTTTATTTGATCACAGGTTTGTTAAACTCAATCTCTTTTATTTGTTTATTTTATTGTGAATTTGTAAAACGCAATCATGGATATAAACAGCAGAATACAATCCTGTTCAACAATGTGCGACATCGTATATGACAATGCATTTCCAATCACATAATATATTTGTAGATCCCTTCATCCTCTCCCGGTAGAAGGTATTACGCAATTTATGTACGCTTCCTTATTCTAAAGAATAAGTTAATTACTTTTGACTGAATTAAAATAATTATTAAGTTTTTGCCAAACAAATGTCACTGCATTTAATACAGTTTACTCACTACGTATAACTCAGCCATTAACCCTCATACAAATAAGCTCGATCGTATTAAAATATGCCTACAGGGTACAAGGTTAACATTATTCGAGCAACATGCGAATAGTCGCACGAACCCCAAATTTATCCACCTACCCCAATAATAAAAATAGTATGTCCCGAGGAATTTTTTTTAGTCATGCGCGTAGTAAGATTTAGTTATTTCTAGTTTCATTTTAGTCCAACGGGTTTTTCTTCAGACATTAGTCTTTCAAACGGACAATTTCATGTAGTGTTAATCATAAAAAAAAAAAAAAAAAAAAGTGAGGTGAGTACCCTCCCTTTGAAAGATTGCTTTTCTTGATAAAATAAAAAGCAAATGGCTTTTCGAAAGTAGATGTTCTTTGACATTATATTGATATATAAATTGGGATAATAACTTGGAAAGATGAGGAAAGTTAAACGTCTTGTAAATTAGTGCTAAATAGAACCTCATAGGTAGAACAGAAAGTGCTTCTCTACAACGTCTGGTAGTAGTTGATCCATAATCTCCCTTTCTCCGCTCCTATGACCTTGTATCAAGGTGTTACCACGTTAATGTGGTAATGATTTGCTTGGATTTCACTTTATTTTAAACGAACCGCACGCTGTATGCATCTTGGCATGAGTCGTGTGAGAGCGATAGCAATTATTCTGGATTGCTCCAAAATATGTTAGGACATAATACATGGAGATTTTCATTCCTTGATTCAAGCGTGAGGAAACCACCACTTGAACTATTTCTGTAGACGCTTACTTCGCGTGAAATTGCCTTTTTAAAGGCGCAACAGAACGCTTTTTGGTCGTGTCAAAGGGCAAAAGCATTGTGTTAAAGAAAATGCACAGAGCATTCGCAGATTAGGAGGGGAGAAGCTTTTGTCGAGATTCTCTTTAGTTCTCAAACTAATGAAAGTGGAAAAAAAAAAAAGAAAAATCGACGTGTGCTTCCTTTCTCGTATTTAATAAATGTGAATGAAACTGTCGTCATTTAAGAAAATAACTGGTTTAAGTAAGTTGTTTGTAGAACCTTCACTTCTGCAAAGTATTAAATTGAACTGAATTTTTCTTATTAAATTTAAGTGAAAATTAAAACGTATTCAACGTATTGAAGTAACCACTATTTAATACTAACGTATTAAACATGAAGTATGCAAACTCGGTGCATCTACTCGAAATCAGGATTATGCTGTTCAAACAATTAAGAGAAGGATCATTGGACAGAATTAGAAATTAAATCCATTATAGACGTCTGGATAAAAAATGAATGAGCTAAGTCGAACATTAGAAATAAGTGGGGAGGGGAGATGAGCAAGCTTGATACGTCACGTGGAAAATACGTTCGCTGTCTTGGTGAAGCAATTAACTATCAGTTCTAAGTGATCTTTCCACATGTTGGAGAGTTGAGTCACCACATACGAACACACAGTGTGTGTGTGTGTGTGTGTGTACCATAATGGGTGCACTTCAAAACTCCATTGCGGAGTACTTGTTTGGGATGAAATGATGCAATAAAATACGCGTGCAATTCATTATCCACTTGGTATTTTTACTATTTTACCACGCACAATACGCAAAGCGCGCTCTCATCTCCTTTTATGGTAATTGCGAAACTGCCAGCGTTCGTTGCGATCAAAGGGTTCGTAAATTAAACACGGTCATTCAAGGACTGAACTCCCTTTTCTCTAAGGGAGTGCATTTAACTCAAGTGAGAACATGCAAATTGATTGCATACTGAATGTTGGCCAGCGAGTTCTGCGTGTGATTGAAATTAGCACGTGCATCTCTGATCGGTAAAGTCAGCATGTGCCCCTAGTATGCTGTTCCCCCTCCCACATACATATTCGAAGGGCTTTTCTGTTAATAGTGGTATGTCATGCGTTTGCCCTTCATATGTGCATACGCTCCTTTCCGATGGTAAGATAATGGAAGTGGGAAATAGCGTGATCAACAAGGGGCGCCAATTTATTTCGACAATCTAGAAATTATTTTCCATATTTTATCGTGGCAAAGCAATTCTCAAGTATGCTATGCAAATAAAATATCAAAAATTTGGCGATCTCTAATTTATGTTAAGAGCTGCCTTTTGATATTCGCACTAATTGAACGAATCTGTTAACTCTTAGAAGCAACACATTGCAGGTTTAAGGAGTCGAATTGCATTGGGTGCTGTCTTTTCAGGCAACAAAATACATCCTTAGCTGGTTGTTTTCCAACTAATACTCATGATTTTGACTTTTCAGGATCACTTCAGCATGTTATTGTCCAAGTCGCCAACTATGTCGCTTTGTGAACTTGATGAGCTGATGGTGAGACCTCAAGTATGATGCATGGAAACTAATAATCCGAACACTAGAAAATTTACACGGGATTGTTTTTAAACAAAATACTACGCTTTCGAATCAGATGTACTTCGTTTAATTGATGGTATTCTTAGCAAATTTATATTCTGATTATTCCATTCGTAAATATAAATTAATGGAAGTAATTCCGAAGGTCGGCGCCAAATATAATTACCCGAATGAAATTAATCATGGCGTCCGACTTTGTACTGAGATTGAATTGGTTAGGAACACTAACTTATTTGAACAGGAAAGTGCAACTTTATAATGACAAATGCTGAGTCGCCCTAATTACTATAGACTAGTGATTCTCAACCATTTCAAATTGTGTATCCTTTTAAACCTATTTCTATAAATTGTACCCCTCGTTTTTAAAATAGCTGTTTTTTATATACTGACTTTTTTGATCAATGACTATCTTAATGCAATGCGCTTAAACTCAGTCAATAACTGAACTAATAACGTCTAAAGTCAAAGCGTACCACCGGTTGGGAACCGATGCTATAGACCAGTGTTTCT
The DNA here is from genome assembly GCF_054136105.1 of Typopeltis vanoorti. Lineage (NCBI taxonomy): Eukaryota > Metazoa > Arthropoda > Arachnida > Uropygi > Thelyphonidae > Typopeltis > Typopeltis vanoorti. The sequence goes on from NC_143553.1 coordinate 57,472,568, forward strand.
CAACCTTTCTAAGGCCAAGGACCAGTAAAATGCTGAAAACAATTCTACAAAGGACCACTGAGTTAGAGGTATAGCTGGGGGAGCGATCCGCTGCGGGTGGCACTTTTTTTTTGGCGTTTAAGAAATCTTGCCTTACTATCTATAAAGCAGACTGAGTGATGAAATAGACTTCGACAATGTCATCGACGATTTTGCGAACAGAAACGCAAGAAAACTAACATTTTAGAATGTTGTAATTAAAGTTTTACTTCAAAAATAAAAATAAACAGTATTTTTAATTTATTTCCCTATACGCCATTTTGACTTTGGGTAATTTTTTAAAAACCCAAGTAGGAATTACCAACATTTCAGAAAAACTGTGCCATTTATAACATAATAAATCTAAAAGCATGTTTTGAATACATATGGAAACATAATTAAATTGGAAGTAAACGATTAAAAGTATCATCAGTGAAAAGAGTTTAATTTTTATTAAACAAATAACATCTAATGTTACTACGTACTTTTAATGAGATGGTTGAGCTTCTCGGCCCTAGCAGTGTTACTGGATATCTGGCTCAATATTGGTCAAAGTCAGTCGAAGATCGGCACACACACGAAACGATTTCTGTATTTTGTTTTTATATGAAGGAGCGATGAAAATCCTTTCTCACAAAGATAGGTTGTAGAGAACTGCATGACGATTTTCAATGCTTCTTCAGATAATTCCGTAAATTCACTTTTCGCTGAAGATGAGATCCGAAATCGAGCCAAACAAAGATCACGGAATTGTTTAAAGTCCACTGTCATTTGAAAGCTCAATTAACTGTTCTTTTTTCGATAACGAAAGGTCGTTCTCGTGACTGCAAGCCTGAAATAGATCGCGAACCCACACAAATTTCTTATAAAAGTTATTCGGAAAACATGTTTCAGATTTTTCAGGAGGTCACAAACCCTTTCCAGAAACTCGGAATCAACAAAAATATCATTTTCCACTAAAAAGCATTCCAATGTTGGAAAGTGCAAATTGTCGGTCTTTTTACATAATTAAGAAGAGAGATTTAGTTCATTTAATTTCGAAAATATGTCTGAAAGATAGGATAGTGTTTAACTATGCTTCGTCAACAAGGAGTGATACAAAATCAGAATTACGTTCATTTACAAATAAAACTTTGCAAATAAAAAATGTGCCTTAATTGAAATAACCTTGTTAGTACTTTGCCCCAGGAAAGCCAGCGAATTTCAGAATGAAGCAGAAGTTGTATATATTCACTGCCCATTTCATCGCAGAGTACTGAAAATAACCTGTTATTTAACAGTCGAGCTTTGACTAAAATTGACTAACTTTACAGCATAATATAGCACAATTTTGAATTCTGGTGGCATTCCTTTGGAGGTTAACGCTTCCCTATGTATGAAACAGTGTACCTAATTCATATCCGGAACTACTTCCTTGACCACAGAAACAACCCCTGTAAGGGCGCGAACTCCATCCGAACAGAAGCCTATACATTTTTCCCACTGGATCCCTTTGTGTATTATGTAATTATTGAGTGTGAAATATTTCTACAAAACAATATGCGCATAATAACATTTATAATGATATATGTTGCGTAGCATTAACTGCGCATCACTTGTAATATCAGTAGTCTCGTCTATTTGTAACGCATAATCAGGGCTCTTCTTAACTCTTTCGATTAACTGAGATTCTACGTCACCTGCTATATCATTAATTCTGCGACCGACAGTGTCATTTGAAAGAAGAATCAAATCAACATCTTTTAGTAACTTGTTGCCAAACTGTGGAAGTAACAAATTTTCCCCGATAGAATGAGGTTTCCCTGTTTTCACTATGCGCAAACTTAAGAGATAAGATGCTTCCAGTGCCTTTCTATTAATAGAACCCATGTCTGAAACCATCTTTCCCATAATTTAATGTCCCTAAGCATCGCTACAAAATTCATTTGGCTTGTTTTTCATATCACAATGTTTAGTTTCTAAATGTCGTCAGTTTTTTTTTTTTTTGCAGGTTTTATGCACTCGTTCGACAACACTTCATAACACAACACCTTGAGGTTTCTGTTCACTTTCATCTCCGCACCAACTAAACACGAATTCCAAATTTTAACTGTTATATTTCCTACTGTATTTTTTCTTTGAACTGCTTATTTCCTCTTTTAATAGTATCAGATTTACTCGCCATTACAACACATGTATCACAATTAGGGTTAGCATCGCCAGTTTCATTTGCATCATTTCTTTTCCAAGTCCTACTTCTAAGCCACTTTCCATTATTAAGAAAACGTTTCCGAAAAATATATAATACTAATGTTGACTCAGGACACACTTTGTCCAAGTATCACTTAGCACGTCTCAAGATATACTGAACCTTGATTGAAGGAGGGGATACCTTCAATAATAATTAACCAACAAGCCATTGGTTGAAATATTGATAACACTCGTTCACTTCGAATCTGACAATACAGCAAGGGAAGGCGAAAGCAATAAAACTATATTACTGCTCACTTCACCCCTCTTTTATTATTGTCATTCTGCCACTAAATTTGTAGCGGCAGAATGATGAATAATAAAAAGGGTATAGCGAACAATAGTTTTATTGCTTCCGCCTTTGAACATTCTGACGATATTTGTTTTTAAGTTTCCATTTGATTTCAATAATTTGTACTTATTCAATTTTAATTTGTTTAGATAATTAAAAATATATGTAATTAATTTAAGTCTGCCCGCGGACCACAGGTTGAGAAACACTGCTATAGACGATTAAGCAGACAACGGAATATAGCGTAAAAAAATTTCGTATGTTTCGAATCCTCTCGAGCACTGCTTTCCTTCGAGGAGTGAAAGCAATTTTTAATTTAAGATTGTTTGGGAGTGGGCTGTAATCTTCAATATTTCCTGAGTAATTTAATACTTTTAAACAGCTTCTGTGTATATTACTATGAACATCTGTGATGCTCATAGTGGTGAGAATAGTGGTATATGGCGAATCAATATTTTTCCAGCTACCTCTAGACAGACCATTTGTGTTGAACCTTGTAGGGTTTTCACTGGAGAAGTATGTCCATTTTCATATCGCTTATCTTTTAGCGCTTGATAAAAAAAAAATAAAAGTATAAATCATTTGCTTTAAACAAGCAACTCGAGACATTTTTATTATTGATAACAATATGGAATGTTGGGCGTGTATTTCCAATATTTAATACCAGATTATGCGTCTTGCGTTATCGCGTTTTTATACAATAGATTTGATGGTCTGAAGGACAATCTTTATATGAAAGATATCAATTGCGATATTTGTAAAACAATAATCAGATTTTTAGCGCAACTGAGCAGTGGATGTTTAAGAAGTCATACTTTAAGTCCCTTTTTTATTGTTCGCGTTGTGTTAATCAGTGAAACGTTTGTCAGTGGATTAATTCTGAATCGCACCATGTAAAATTAAGATTATGTAAATCTTCATTATAAGTTAATCTTTCGTTTATAGCAATGCAATTTGAATTAAAATGTTAAGTCTTGTTTTTATAGGAAGTTGTAATTGCTGCAGTGAGAAGAGGATATTATATCGGATTCGCTTAGTATCGAAAATCAAGGTATTTAACATCCATGCAGAAGTGCCAATCTTCAGTACTTGGGATATACTAACAAGAATGCGGATTCTACTGAAGCCAGTTGAGATTAGAACAAGCCATTGGATTTATGTAAATATTTTATCTTTCCGTATCTTAAATACATCACGTTAGGTGAGAAAAGGAGAAATTTGATTTTGGACTGAAATAATTTTCACATTATGTCAAAATTGAAGAGCTTGATGGACAGCGAACTATCTGAATAGTAACCACATTTTTTCGACTTTGAATTTATGCGAGAATGAATAGGGGCGATGTCTAACTAAAATCATCAGAGCGATAAAAATAAGGAAACACATATTTGAGTAGGAATCACATTTTTGATTCTTCAAATGAAAAATTTGAATTTACAAAGCGCTAACGTCAATTATTGACGTTCACAAGCTGGCACCAAAACCACAAATAAGGCAATTTTTTTTTTGCATAAGAAAGTACAAAAAAAAACCCTTTAGCCATACGAATGAAGTACTCATTGCTGTTAAGTGTATTCAAGCAAAACCGTTGTCATGGAAACATCGCGCCACGCATTTGTCGCTAACAATTTTTATTATGTCGAAGTAACATGAGAATTTTGAAACTAAGTTTTCAAACCCAAGTAACTTAATTCTCACAAACACTACATGTTATTTTGTAAAATTTGTTTTTGGTTTGTGAGCAATCGATGCGTTCAAATATCCACCAGTTGATGAGATGAGCTAATTTGATATTAGCAAATTAGTCGTGGTTCTCTGTAGTAAAAAAAAAAACTTAAGTCTGTCGGAACAAGAGCCACAAATGATAGTGATTGTTTTTACAAGAGCATCACCAAGATGAACTGGGTTCGTTTCTGCGCGTTATGTAACCACTCGTGATGTGATCCCACACGATGGTATGTTCTAAACATGATTATATTCGGTATTCATAAAATAAAGTATGATTTAAGATATATGAAAAACCATTATAGTACTCTAATCGGTCACAAACTAACTTCTAACTTAGATGATCCTCATGAAATCCTGTTACATGAGGATCATCTAAGGTTCAATTTCTTTTTGTAACCTTTTTAATACTATTTCTCTTTGAAATTCCCTCCTGAGCTTTTCTCAGGGGTTTTCTAAATCTTGTCACCTATTTTTTTACTTCGAATTTAGTTATGTGACAGGAAATGAACACCAAACACGTTCTACAAATCAATGATTATCGCAAACTTTCAATTTTACTATCCAAGCTGTATTTCCAGTTACCCGTTCACTCATATCGCGCACCGTTCCAATTTCCATCTTGAAATCGATTCCAATTTGACATACAAATTTCACTTATCAGCAATTCAGTGAAGTTTTTACTGTTATGACTACTACGGAATGGTATCGAAAACAAACCTTGACTAGCACTAAGATTAACAAAGTACTACCGTAAAATACGTAAGATGCTCGCGACTAATAGTCTCGCATTTATGGAATAGTCGCGGAACTGCAACTGGAATTGTAAGCGGAACGTGATTAAAAGATATTGGACGTTTTCTGTATTGAAAGTGGAGGATAAGCGGAATGTTAATTGGTAAATCCAAGCGATTCTCTTGCGGTGAAGTACTGAGGGATTGCTGTGGTCGTTTCGGCTATTCCTTCGCCACAACAGGTTTTCCTCAAGATATGGTTTACTGAAACTTCCAAGAGAAAAACGGAGTTATTTAGTAGTAGAATCTTATTCTAATGAATATAAGAGAAATGGAACTTCATCGCATCTTTTAATATTCAGCATGTTTTTTTAAACAAAAATTCTAAATCATTCCCTAATAGTAACAGAACAAGTACATTGATTATTCGCCATACTTCACTAAGCAGCCTCTTTGGTGTACAAATAAGGCTTTCTAACAGGCAGTCCTAACACAAATTGAACTTCAGAATGTCGTACCCATCCACTCGAGCCAAAGTGTAACACTTGGATGAGTGAACATATAATTATGGACATTTCCGTTTTTATCCACATTTCCATAAGTACGTGACCAACTAATATTGGTAAACTGCTAAGAAATCTTTCTTCAATATTATGGAAATACTATTAATTCTGCAATAGGCAATCCTGGAAAAACACTGAAGATGTTAAGACTTCCATTCCCTGTTTAGTCGCCACGGGTGATTTTTCTTAGGAAACAATTGAAGTATTAAATATTAGCCAAAAATCGTCACTTCATCTGTGGCACTGAAAGGATTTCGACTTGTCGAATCTTTCCAGAATTGATCCTTGTATCGGATTTCCAGGTACACATTCATGTCCGTAGTGTGTAATGAGTTTACTTTCCGGGCTGTTTGATTCAGTATTTGCTAAATCTGTTGGCTGTAATTCTAAATCAGTATTGTTTCGAAATATTTGATATATTCATCAGTACTACATTCAGTCTGGCGAAGAGATCGCCTTTGTAAATACTTTTCCTATGCATGAAAATTTTTCCTTGGTTTGAATCATAATCTAAAGTTAGAGAAATATTAGCTAGATTTCTAGCAGTACATGCCTACTTGTCGAGTAGATCAACGTTAAATTTTAGGACACCAAATTTTTCATTTCATCAATAGATGATCCTTCCACAAGATTCATTTTCTCTTAATTGCTACATTGTCTTGTCCCCTCTTATTCGTAACTAGACAGGCTGTTAGGGTGGGACTTTTCATCTCTTGGAAATTCTTCTCTATACAAGTTTATCAGGTATGTCTTTTTTTTCACTGTTGCTGTCATTAATTCATATTACGTGAATAGTGTCATCTGGATCAGAGCTGAATGAACTTTCTGCTGTGATTCACGTTGACAAGTATAATGATTGTGCCAACCGTAGCCATTCTAGTCATATCCTATATTAAAGCAAACAGATTATCGTTTAGGTAGTTACCTCTACTTCCTTCCTACGAGAAGGTTGGCATTTTAAGGCACTCTTTGTAGGAGTACTACAATGTTAACCCATTGCAAGTCAAGTTGGTTCTGCACAAGTAGTTTCTGCAGAACTCAGCTTCAATTGTGGCCCGTGTACGTAAACAATTAAAATCTTGTATTTTTTGGATGAGAAGCCACTTGCTCTCAAAAGTAAAATACTTTCTTTATATAAAGTGTTACAATCAGTAATCTCTTTCCTCGATACGTATAATATTTCGATATTCCATCCACTCGCATTGTATTTTAGCTACTGTATGGAATCGGTAATAAGTCATTCTTTACTAATATAAAATTCTCTTATTGCTTCCTTGCATAAATATCAAACCTTATTTTCTCACATTAGGGACTTAAAGGAATGAGAACAATGGTAACTGTTTCGCGTTTCAGAGCTGAGTAGCCAATTTAGAGCAGCTGCAATCAAGTCAAGATGTTAGCAAGTATGTTTAATGGCTCCCTTCGAATGACTGCCAACAGTTGACTCCATTAAGTGGATTAACCAGTCTTCCTCTGCTTGAATTTCTTAATGTCAATTCATTAAAGCCTGCAGTACTAACGTTCTAAGCACATTATGCGGTGCAGGCATTAACCCTATGATCCTGATAAACCCGAAAGAATATCTTACGAAAAATGAGAGCTAGTATTTCCAAGGCGTGAAGCTACTCTAAACTGACAATCCAATCTGGGTTACATAGAATTTTTGTTCCTTTAACTGCTTCATATTCTTTTCTTATGAGTAAATTTTGTATATAGGTCTTTATTACATTACTTAGACTCGACAGACTTGTCGCGCAACATGTCTGTTAATGGAACATCTTTGATTGTTGAAGTAATAATATTCTTTATCGTAGGACCCAGTTATTTGTTCCTACAAGTAATCTAAGGAATAACTACATTACCGAGCTAAGATTTCAATTTCTTTTAAATATTTGGCTGACTTTATGGCTTGTAAACTAAACATTTAGTAATATGATCCTGCTGAATGTTCGAGATTTTTATTCCGACTAAGATTACTTACTCGGTATCAATGCTTTCTCTTTTGGAAAATGAAGACCTGCTTCACAGGTGAAATATGGCAGCTGATCTCACTAGCACTACTTTTGTTTAAGTACGTTTAATGTGACTGAGTATCGATGACTCCGTGCGTCTGTTTGTGGAGGATTCATTTAGGTAATATCCCCATATTCTTGTAACACTTCAGGGTCAGCTCGCAATCCGTGATATTTGTATATGAGAATAAATGGTCAGCATGGCTATACTGGAATAGCCTTGGTAAAAACAGTGAGGAAAACGTCCATTATGATCAAACAACGGATTTCGTATTCGTCAATCCTTCCGTTTGCATGAAATCAGAATGTGCATTCATCTTTCCGTCCGACTTCGTCGAATGTTGATCCTTTACCCGACCGTAGCAGCAATATTGTGCTAGATCAATTATCTCTACTGTTCCGCAGACAGCATGTTCAAGATCTTGATACACGCGATAAATTAATCATTTTTCTCTTTTGTATGGATAATCCATTTCTGACCACATACTTGTTTTCGGTTTGTCACACTATTCTTTGTCGACTCAGGACTGAGATTGTCAAGCTGGATATTTGTCGTAGCCGGTGCATCCGCCGTCCAATATAACTCGTAATCAAAGCTACTTAAGTTCAGAATGTTGACAGTTACGTCAGTGTAATAAAAATATTTTCCAGAGATCTGTTTACAGCACGAGCCTCGCTTGTCGATAATTATGATGCTGCTTGATGCTATCATAATGCTTCAAATATTTGTTCTAATTGTGTAGGTCTGATCCTAGTGAAATTCCACGATCCACACATGAAATTTTATTCCTCTTCCACTTATTCCATTTTTGCCGCCTGTTTCTTAAATTCTGACTAATTTTGTTTCGAAGTATTTACAGTTTAGTATGCCGAAAATTATTTATCGTCTGGTGTTTTTTCAGTAAAATAACTTGTACTCCACCCACGAAAATTTGGAAAAGGATTTCTCATTCGGAAAATAACGTCACGCCTTAAATCAATATTCTATTTAATTAAAGAAGTTCTGAATTTACGCGTCTTCGGACCTTATATTCGAAGAGAAACATTGGTTTTTCTAAATTGTTATAATCTGATTTTCATTATGGGTGTATTTTTTAACTAATGCTTCGATTTTAGCCTTCTGCGTTTATCTTCTGAACTTTATTCTTGTATCACTTTACATACCTGGATTTTAAACTATCGTTTAATGATAGTTTAAAATCTGGATTTTAAACTATCATTAAATAGCAATATTAAATTTTCTCGCCTGTTTTTAACTCTTAATTTGAATTGAGCTGTTACCTAGAAATATGACTTGACAACACTTCCTTATAAGATTAAGGGTTTTCGAAACCTTTCACTTACTTCTGTCAAAGCTGCATTTCAAATGACCTCTTCTCCCTCGTATGTCGCAGCGATCAAATCTCCAATTTGACTAATCTTGCAACTTTCATGATTATCACCATACAATTTCAAATTGAAATTTGTTCATTTGTCTGCCCTTTAATGTTATAACAAAACGGTAACGAAAACAAATCTTAGTGAAATACACTAAGGTTCGTTAAATACACGAAATATTATGTAAAATAAGCAAAATGCCCAAGACTATTATATAATAACGTGAAACAGTTCATGGTCCGGTCAAGGAGAGTGCTCTGTAAGAACTGTCACGTCGACTTGCATTATAAGCGGAAGCAATAATGGAGGAACTGAAACTAGACGTTGCTCAGAATATCTTGGTCACTCAAGCGTTTGGCGCTGTAATGAGACTGCTGTGGTCGTTTCTGCTATTCTTAGGCCAAAACCTGTTTCTTAAGACAATTTTTCTAAAACCGCAATGAAAAACATTGACGTTATTTAGTGGTAATCTCTTATTGAATATGACAAATCGAAATTAATTTCATAGTAATCAATATCTTTTGGATCAAAATATCCAGAACTTGCTCTTTTGTAGCAAAACAAGTCGACTCATTCATGATACATCCGAATAGTCGCTCTGGTGTACAAATGACTTTCTAACAGGCAGTCCAAACACAAATTGAACCTCTTCTTTAAAATGTGTCGCACTCATCCACTCTGGTTAAGGTGTAACACTGGGTTGATGAGTGAACAAATTATGGACATTTGGGTTATTCTCAATACTGTCTGGAAAGTATAACATGGGAAAAACCCAGTATGCTATCTTAAAATAGAAGTATTTTGCAACTGCTACGAAATCTCTTCGATATTCTGGAAACAATGCTGTCCAGGAAACAAATCGGGCATTAAATAGCGAAAACATGTCCTCATCTTCGATACTACTTACCGCAAGGATTTCAACTGATCGAATCTTTACCGAATTGATCACTTGTTCTTAGAGATTCAACTTTTGTATAGTAAAACGAGGTTACTTTCAGGCTCACTCTATTTAATCTACATTCGCTAAATCTGTAGACTATTTCTTAATTTCATTGTCTTTCGAATTATTGAAGATATTGTTTTCATCAGTGTTGCATCCAATCTGGTAAAGACGGAGTTTTGTAAATTCTGGTCATCTTATCAACATGTCTTCGCAGTTACATAAAAGGATTCCCTTTTTAGATTTTAATCATAATCTAAAGATTATTAGCTAGTTTTCGAGCAGTGTATTAAGCCAAGAGGTCCAGTAGGTAATTTGTATGACATCAAATTTTTCAAATCTTCATTAGAAGATAACCCTTCCACAAGATTCATATTTCCTCTTCATATGTTACATTGGGTAGTATCCTCTTGTCCGTAATTGGACACATTGAAAGTGAGCAACTTACTGCATCTCATCTTGCAAATTGTTCTCTTACGCATACTGTAAGTTGATGTATTTCATTCTTTTTCCACTGTTGCCTTAATTTGTTCATATTACTTCAGTGATCAGGATGAGAGCCAATTATTTTCTTGCTGGGATTCCTTTGATACCATTAATTGTAGAATACTTGTGCCCCCGTATCCATTCTAGTTAGTAGACATTATCCTACTTTAAAGCAAACTGATTATCGTTCAGGTAGTTACTCATATCAGTGTAGTTAATGTTACCTGTGCTTCCTTCATACCAGCTTAACATGTAAAGAACCAGTTCACATTACCGGTTTATTTGCATATTCTGCAGCGTCTTATCACTATAAAATCAAGATTTTTCAGGTTGAACTATTGTCACAATCAATGAAATTGTGAGAAATTTCGAACTGCATTGTACTCGTCTGTTATTTACTGCTGATTTTACTGCAATCACGACGGAAAGGTAGCAAAACGAGTTTCTTAGCTATACGATGAGTTAACAGAAGTATTAACGTACATTACTTAAGATGCGCTAGTCTAATGCATAAGTTCATCCGGTCACGGAGAATTTCCCCGTGAGAACTAAAGTCGAACTGCGAAAACTAAGCAGTGGTTGGCGATTACAGGACCTCGCATATTGTCGACTGAAAGTGGAGGATACTCGGAATATTGCTTGGTTACTCAAGTTATTCTCGAGTCGTTCCGTAGTGAGTGAGTGCTATGGTCGTTTTGGATATACTTGGGCCACAACTGGTGTCTTCCTCAAGACGAGGTTTAATAAAACTGCAAAGAAACATTAGTTATTTAGTGGGAAATATCTTTTAATGAATATAATAAGACAAGTTGAACTTAATATTATGTTCAGTAACATTCAATACCTAATTTTTAAATCAGTTTCGAAACAAGTTGACTGATTCATCATACTAATTAACTTAGTATGAGGGGATAATAAATCCCTCATTATTTTTCAGCCAGATACGAAAGCCGGACATCTCCTAGGAGCTGCATTTTACATTATGAGAAAATATTTAAGGATAGTGACGGATCTTGCTCCACCTTTTGCAGCGAGTTGCCCTAGTGTTGTACTACCCGGGTGATGACTTACGCCTTGACTCGCCGATAGTTCTTCGGCATGAAACTCTTAGATTTCGATAGTCTTCGATCTCCGAGCTTCGTATCCGGCTCAAAAATGAGGGATATATTTATCCCCTTAACTTAATTTACGCCGCCGGAAAAATATAGCCTCTTAGCTCTTTATCGTGATTCATCATACATTCTTTGATCAGCCTCTTTGCTATACAAAAGAGTAGGAGCCAGTCTGAAAACAAATTAAACATTCCAAGTGCTTTATACCCGTCCAATCAAATAAAGTTACACTGGAACGAATAAAGAATAACGGACATTTGCGTTGTCCGCAACATTTTCCATCAAGTATAACATGGGACAAACTAATATTCTATCCCCAATAATAATGGTAACTGCTTTGCAACAGCGAAGAAATGTTCGGTATTCTGGATATCATATTGTTAATTCTTCCGTAGACAGTCCTATAAAAGGATTGTTATTGATGTTGCCATTTCCATTATTCAATTGAATCTGGTTAATTTTCCCTGTGGAAAAAAATGAGGCATTTAATATTGGCGAGAAACCTTCCCTTCATTTTGGATACTTCCTGCTAGGATTCCAGCTGGTCGAATTTTTCTTGTGATGGATTTTCGGGTAGATATTAATCTCCGTATTGTGTAATGAAAGGTTATTCTCCAGGATCTGATTCAGCATTCGCTAAATTTTTAGGCTGTTTCTTAATCAATTTCTTTCGAAAATGAACATTTTCATCAGTGATACATCCAAACATTCCGAAGACATCGCTTTTGTAAATCCTAGTCATCGTTTCAGCAAGAAATCCTCGCAGATGGTTTTAATTAATCTAACGTAGACTGAAAAAGTAGTTATTTTTCTGGCAGTATGTGAAGTCCTCATCGGACCAGTAGATAATTTTTAGGACTCCAGCAAATTTCACTGAATTAGATGACTCTTCCAGAGGATGCTGTCATTTTCTCTTTATAACAGTGTAGTCTCCTCTTACCCCTAACTATTGTACGCCCACACTTCCGAGAACCGTAGTTTGGCGAATTGCCAAGAATAGTCCATCCTTTCTGAAGGAGAGAAAGGAATGAATTTTTATTTTATTTTGTATATTTTTTTTTTACCATACATTTTTCCAACTAAGCAAAATAGTTACCATTTTAACAACTACAATGTTCGTAAAAGAGAACTAAATTTTCCGACCTGTAATAATAAACACTCATCCCACAAGACGGATTGATTACCCTCTTGTCGGAATGGATTCTCGTTGACATGCGCAGAAGTGTCGAAGAGTCTCGCATCTGTGGGCGTACAGACTAGTTCAGTTGACTAGTAATTGACCTTCATTCAATTAACGAAGAATTACTGTTTTTGTGATAGGCTATATCAGAAGCACTCTACTTGCCGATCTATGTTGAAAAGTTTAAACTTTTCATAATCTGAAAGCCCTCTAGAACTGATAAATTCCTTAAACAATGGCCAGATTGCTGACTACTAGCAATTGGTCATTGCACATTTTACCAACATTGGGCTGCTCTCCAAACAAGTACAAACAAGTTATTCTGTGACACTGCATTATGGAACTTGTTTTTCTTGCTAATGCATTAACTTACTCTTGAACTCTTTTCGCTGTCACGGTATTTCGAGAAGTTCGTCTTAGGTCACTGTCCTATCTTTAACGTCTTGCCGGTTGCGATGATTATTGCAATCCATCTTTCTAATGTTTTTTGTCTAGCATATTTTCTAGTATTTGGTTAGGCTTTCATTTCGCTATAAATCTAGATCTTCCCATTCTGCTAACATATTTAAATTATTTTTCTGTTTGTTATTCATTTTTTCACAGATTAAAAGGCCAACCTTTTGTATATTTCTAATTTCCTGGGACTAACTAAATATCGCTAAAATTTCAGAGTGCGAGGAGATTTCAGAGTATAACACCCACTCTAAACGTTCCTCGGATTTTTCAATATGATATAAAATGACAATCCAATTCCAAATTTTCTGTACTTTGAGGGCTGCTCATTTAATGGTTCAATTGGCACTTGTTCGGAGGATAAATATTGACTTCCAATTTTGGCCACTCCTTAGTTATTTGTAAAGTACTAATTTTACGGACTAGTTTTACCACCTTTTTAGTATCGAATACCTGTAGGGAAAAATGTGGATCGATGATACTCAGCTTAAAGTTTCAACAGGTAGAATGTTCATGATACTCGTGATAAGTCGATGGATGTTTAACTTGACTTAAACGGCATTTTTAGTAACTGCTGTGGGTAATGTTTGCGAGGTCTTCTCCACGTTTGTAATATTTTTAATTTGTAAAAGAAGTCGGAGAAATATATTTGATATTTCCCTGACTTCTTTAGTTTGGTCGAATCTTTCCCCAATTGATCACTTTAAGCGGATTTTTATGATCACTTGTAGCGGATTTTTAGGTAGATATTAATCTTCTAAGACTCCCATTGGAATCGTATTTTCTCTTAAATGTTATTGGGTAGTCTTTTACCTGTAACTAAAGCCATTATAAGGGTAAAACTTATGTGCATCCCATTCCAAAAAATACTTATAGGGCATACTATACAAGTTATTCCAATCTTTTCTACTGTGGCCATCATTTTTTCATATAATGAGTAGTGTGATCTGGATCAGGCAAATCACTTCTGCTGTCTAATTCCTTTACCATTAATCAGCAGAATAATGGTGCCAACAGAAGCCATTCCAGTCCTCACGAAGATAGCATTATTTTACTTTAAAGGAAACGATTGGTAGTTTCGTCTGTCAGTATAGTTACCTATCCTTCCATCATACGATCATCTTAGCGTGTCTCTTGTAAGCCATTTGTCTCTGCTTCCCAAAGTTATGGATGTAAGGCCCTCTTGGAAAAATTAAACTTTCACGGCTCCATGGAAACAAATTCGTAATATTTATTGTATTTATATTCAATACAAAACATAGGCAGCTAATATCGCAAAATTCAAATGCAGATATTACATTTTTAACATCTTACACATTTGACATGGCACACTTAGTCTTAAAACATTTCACATTTCTTTTTCATTATTTCACGGGTCTCTCAACGAAAGTAACGGTCCCCAGGGGGATCGCAGCCCACGGTTTGCGAAGCGCTGAGTTATTTGACAAAAGGTTAAATTTCGCGTGGATTTAAGATCATTAATGCACGTTTGCGAACGTATAGCACATTTTACTACCTTGAGACTGCATTGGATAGCAGTTTCTGCGAACTCTGCTCTCTAGGTGCTATATGGTATGTTTCGTTCCATCAGATTTTGATTATCTGAAACTCTTCGCAGCATTTCAACTTTTGGATACGTGAAATCGGCCGAGCAAGGTTTTAATGGTCTGGCAGTTTTGTAGCGAAGAGACTTGATGTGAATTTCGATCATTGTGAAATATCCTTCCCATGGTAACTTCCCTGATGTGGAATCGTTACTACCACTGAATTATTTTAAATTTGATTTTCCACTTTGGAAATCATCTATTTGACAAACTGATACTAATGATTGCAAGTGTTTCCTGTTAAATGGTTTGTTTTGAAGAGGTAGCCTTAATTTCTGCAATTAAGATTACGATCTCTAAGAATCCATGCAAGCGAATGGAAGAATAAGATGTGGCATCAGGTTGAAGTTTTTCTCATAAAGAAAAAATCGAAAAACAGAAAACTGAGGCTACGAAAGTGTTAAAAATCCAGTCTTCACTCGCTCCAAATGCATCCAATCCTACGCATCGAATTGTTTCTCATCATAGCCCTTGATTCATTTTTATCATATCGAGGTAATATACTGATTCTCACTCTTCACTCTCGTCTCTTCCAACAACACATTCATGTCCTCTCTCATAGTGAACTTATCGCTATTAGGTCTTCAGCACCTAAAATTACGATCACGTTTACTGTTCTGTTTATGAATTCCTGCCTTTTATTACTTTTCGCTCCGGGAAAACTCGAAGTTAAGTTAACTCGCTCATCAATAACATGTTTTATCATAATCGCCATACCAAATAACATCGTTGTTTTAAACAACGTCACTTGTTTCCGTGTTTTGTTTCCTATTTTGCTGTTTAATTTTCTTTTCCTCGACATCTTGTAATTCCCGCGTCGTCTCTGATCTTTATTGAAATTTTGGAGGTTAATTCATTTTTATTAACCTCTTCCATATCTGATAACTTCGTTAGCGGGGATAGCTTTCTCGACTACGCTGAACTTAGCATTACCTTTTTGTGCGTCTTTGGCTCCATTTTTAACTCAGTTGTATTAGTGAAATATCTTAATGTTATAACACTAACGTTCTAAGTAAAAACGCAATAAAACAAATATCAATTTTACACGGGCGCTAAATTCACCGACCAGCCACAATGTATCCTTGAAATTCTTCACACGATATGCTTTACATCGATTTGCTTCGATGTATTAAAGCTTGTCTCTTATAAGACGAACTACAGTACTTATGTTGCAAAGCAGTTACGTTGTATGTTGTACCTCTATTTATCATATCCAATTTGAACCTTAAATTAAAACGTAATGTTTTTCCTAATCGTAGGCTTACTTGCACCAACTCCACGATGTCTTTTACTATCGGAAAGCACGACTCAACTTTTTGAATCGTTTCCAGATATTACTGGATCCATGTTTAGCAAATTCAAAAACTTTACACACGCATCTTTGTTCACGAGTAATGATTTGATCAAGTTGGACTAAACGCATACTGAATTGGTTTTAGTATCTAAAGTTGAGGATTTCAGATCCGAATGTCGAAACCAATTTTTAGGGATAGCTGTGCCAACAACGTAGGACAAAATGGACTTTCGTTATTGTATACTTTGCATTAACAGATATTCAAACCTACTTGAAATGAAGGATATTAGTTTTCATTGTTTATGTAATGCGCTAGTCTTTTACGCTTATTACTAATATATTAATGAAATACGGGCACACGAAGTCGAATTCTTCATCCGGTGGAGGATTTCTGACCCTACGTCTTATATCTTAATAGCTCAACTACAGTATACAGTTATTACTGTTTCAGCCTTTCTGCAGCAGTCCATTTCTGATGAAACTGATGTTGAAATTGAAGAGTGTTTGATTTTAAAACGTGTAAAATCACGTCAGCATCGCAGAAGAATCTGAAATTATCCAATTCTACAGCAAGAATCGGCGATTTTATTCTCCCACTTTCAAATAAAGTAAATGCTGGATTCCTAATGGAAAGCAACAACTGTTAGGACTTCATTTTTACCAGCTGGATGTATGAACTGGATCGTACATCACAAACTAGAGTATATCACTATTTGAATGGTTATCCATCGCCTTTCAATGTGCAAGATATGCGAATTTTAAACGTTTGTTACCTTAACTAAAGCAAAAATTTATAAGACTCGAGCATCGATGATCTTACCTTTTTTTTTAAATTTTATTAATTTCATTGGTTTAGCTAATGTACTAAGTATTTGATCCAACTGGATCATCGCATTGTTTAGATTGAGCAGCGTTTGAGGAATTAATGTTTTACTCTTAATGTCAAAACGAAATAACCAGTAAGTTGATGTAATATTCAACTATTTAAATTATCTAAGCTGTGTGTCGGCTACTGTAGAACGCGGACTGTCGTTCCTTTTGCTGCCATTTGCCCAGCTACAACAGTTATTTGGTGATAGCGAGATATTGCATTGTATAATCTTGCTGTCTGCTAATCCTCATTCCAACGAAACGTCAGTCAAATGTATAGGCAGCTGTTTTCTGTTCATTCATTTTTAATGATAAGCCAATGTGATTGCTTTCTGCACATGCAGAAATTACCACGACCTTTTTGGATTTTTGATTGAAAAATGGAAGCCTTCAAGGACTTCTTACTTAATGTGAAGCTGGTTGTGCAGTTCAGGAAATTGCGCGGAATCTAACAAAGAAAAATTGTTAATTTCCTTTCGTTGGTGAGTTTCTGAGAATGAAGCCTTCGATAAATATACGGAAGCAGCACTTCTATAAAGCGGTTTCCTCGTTTTCATGGGTGTGGAAATTGAGAAATCGCCAGAATCTGATTACAATCACTGAGAGAAAAAGGATACAATGGATAAAGAGTGGAGTTGTGCCACCGAGGAACTAAGTACGCAAGAAAATGATTTTACTTCAAATGCGAAGATAACTTCGTATTCAATCCATATCTTAAGACTTTCAGCTTGTATACTGCTATGCCCCTTCCTCGTTTAATACCAAGACATAATTTTCTTTCAAGTAAATGTGATTATTATATAGATTACCAAAACTTTGAATTTATAGATCAAATATATGTGAGGTTTCGCATAGTCCTGTTTTTAAACAATAAGCTAGTTGATTGTTTAATGGTTTTTAGCTCAAGTTTCGCAAAGCTCATTATGTAAAAGCGAAGGTTGCAGTAGTATTAAAGCTGGATAAGCTGGAATCAGATGCACGAATTGTGAAGAGTTAATATCAAGCTATTTTACTAACAATCGGTCACTTGGTTTTAGAGACCAAAGCTCGCACAGTTAAAAGCTTATCTTCTGCGTAATCATTTTCTCGATAATCGAGAAGTGGGCAGTGTCCGGTCTTTAGAATTTATAGTAAACTATATTTAACGATTCCTCGTTGATTAGCCATAATGGAAATGCATTTTTCTGCTCGTTAAGTATCAGATGTTTAACATGGTAAGGTTAAACCACTGTTTGGCAGTATATGCTCAAATACCTAACTCGTTACTTCATGTTTCAGTCATTTCTGTAGAAATATCTCAATTTCTTAAGAAATAAAATTTTAAAAAACACTTTCAAATAATCGATCACGATTATGAAATATTCTTAAACTATATTAGGTGCATTTTATATTTCTTTATAAACGGAACAATATGGCACCTCATGACATAAATCGATATTCAGATTTTTATTCTGAGTACCGTGCTTAGACTTAGGTGTTTCCAATTAAATCTTGTCCATTAAAACATTTTCGAAGTCGTTCATCTTCAGCGGATAGGAAAGCAAATCGCAGAAATAACATTTACTATAATTTAACACTAATTCAGTTACTATGTTGGTAGGTAAAACAGTCTGGTCGCTGTGAATCCACTTGCTTACGGGCTGCGGCATCAATTTATATGCGAATGAGGTTTTAGGTGTTTTTAAAAGCAGTGTTTAGTCTCTAGAGCAGCTTTTATGGGTATTCGTCCGCGAGCCGTTAAAAACATTAGGAAGCATACTCTTCCAGTTCATTAATAATAAACTTCCTTGGCTAACTCAAGGTAATAGATTTATAATCTTGAGAAAATCACGTCAGTGTGCTTGATGGTCCGCTCTGATCTTTCAGATTGAAAGTAGACTTTCACAGTCGAAAGTGTAACTTGAGTAGATTAATGAATCGAATAAAGATTTTTCACCTAATGTTTGCTTCGTTCTTCACCGTACGTTTAGATTAATAAATCTTAATCACCAGTTGTAGTTTTCTGTTAATCTTTCATGCCAGTTTGTTTAGAACTTATTTCTACAGTTAACTCCGTACTAGAACACGGAGTCTGACGGAACTCCGCTCTACGCTGTTATTTCTCGTTACATTATTTACGAGTCTGGAATTCTTACATCTTTAAGTGAAAGTTGTTTGAGTTTTTTTAGTATTATCTTTACTTAAGAAATCGAACACTTGGTAAACTGACGTATTAAAGCTTGCCGCAAATAGTTTTTCTTATTAGATATTTTTTACAAAATTACTTGTTCAGCGAATGTGTATTATGATTTCTACATTTAAATCTCCATTTTCAGATTCCATGCAATGGATGGAAGAAAGAGGAATACGGCAAGTTTTTCAGGCAACTCAACTCGAAAGTTAATGGATTATTCCATTTATTTCTTATCCAGTTTAAACATTGAAGTATGAAATATGACGTCATCGCAATTATGAGCATACTTAGTGAGCTTTGCTTTTTTCATTATCAGAAAGCAAATGATTCGCTCGTGTTCGAATAATGATGGATCCATGTCTGAATTCATCAACTTAACATCTATTTTGTTCGACTCATAAGTTAACCAACGTGATCTCAAGAATTCCTTTTTAAGTAGGGAAAAGCATCCCTTTCATTTTTATACATGGCTTTATGGTATACGCAGTCCTACTTAATTTTCGTTGTGTAAGTGGTGCCAGTGTATACTTCACACATTAGCTTACGTATTAAGATGAAACATGGATGGAAAATCAGAACGGAATTTTTTTCGTCGTCAGATGAATTGTCTTTGATATCGCTACCTTTTAACGTAGTGAATCAAGTACACGCCATTTTTCAGCTTAAGCAAAGATTAACAAACTTTTGAATGGTGTGCTATTGTCGTTATCTGTAAATTTAAGAATGTTTTAATGTTGGTCAACAAATGACCAGTAAGTTAATGTAATATCTTTTAAAATTATCTAAGTTTATTTAAATGATCTCTAAGCTGTCAGTTTGTTTCCTATATTGTCTGATGCAACAATTTTGGATAAATCCCATAATATTGGACTGTTTGAAATTTATAATTGAAAGTTTCATATTTAATACTAAAAAAAAATCTTGTTCATGAGCATTCAACGACTTTATTAACCTTTTACCCTTTCCTCTGGTTATTAGTTTCGCATTCATGCGATTTCTCGTTTAATCACCTGTATTCAGTGTAGAATTGAGAAATTTGCTTTCTCACCCCCCTTTTAAACCCAAGCAACTTCCTTTTGATGCCATTGAGTATCAAGTGGTAAAGCTCTCGATGACTATCCCAGAACCGTAATTTTATGTACTAAAAACTGACGATAATCCCATTCTGATGTAAAATGGAAGTGGATAGGAACGCGCAGTAGTACTACCGAGAAACAAACCAAATGAGTTCATTTCAACGGTGATCGGCAGACATCTGTGAAGGCGTCGTAGGAGGCACTTTCTCCTGTTTCCCCATTTCTGGTTTATTGCTAGCAGGTGGAATTTTTCTCTGCTATGAATGTATTTATAAATAATGGGTCTGGAAAAGGCTTGTTTTAAACATTAAGCTCGTATCAGATACACTTCGTAATATAAAAGCACATTCATTATGTTATACTTGGTAGTTCAATATTAGTTAGTTTGCCGTAGAAATGCAAATCATTACAGTAAAGTGATTCTTAACTTCTATGTAACCATTTCTCTTGAATTCAGTAATTTTACTTGATTCAGTTAGTATCATATTTAACGAAATTTTAATATATATTTAAATATACTAGCAATTAAAGTCATTTTTACAGTGTACCGTAGAAATGACTGTTTAATTCTTAAATGACCAATCCTTAAGCTTTCTACATAAGGATTGGAAGTTTAGTGAAGTAAATGTTACGTTGATCATTAAATTCGAATATGGCATATAAAAGAAAACACTTAACCTTCCTGTGCTAAGTTGCAATTTAATATGCAATACACCACGAGAACAATCAATGGAAAAGTTCCTTAATGCTAAAATTACAGTTGGACACTATTTTTGTGCGTTAGTCCAATTCTTAATTATACTTAAGACACTTGTGGTTAAATGTGAATGCAATTACATTGTTTAATTAAACTATAGTACTACTTAAGTATTACAAATATGAACATAACATTTGTGGTTTCCACAAAACACTACACTAAGGCTTCACTTTAATAGCCACCTTTGTTTGCATCCCCATCTGATTTGTTACGGTGCCTCTCGTAAAGAACCCTTGAATTATGTTCGCCGGGAACAATTGACTCTAACCCTCCCTTAAATGTTGTTCAGATTAATGTGATATGATCAAATGTAAACTCATACTGAAATATTCATCTTTTATGATGAAATAATAATGGCGATAGTAAAACACTTTAAAAAAATAAATTCAATTTTATTGCTGCTAGCTAGAAATATTGAACGTTGAATTGTCCCTAAAATGTATGTACCTGCGCAACTTTTATGGGATTTTGTTGAAGAACTTTCTGCTAAAAAAAATGCTTTCCCACAGTTACTCTTAGACATCATTAGCGTGCCCATGGGAAACTTGTAAAGTAACGATTTGGTTTTTGAATAAATATATACATGTGATTTCAATCTACGGCTAATATTCTTAGTTTCCTGTTCGTCGAAAAGCTCCAGAGATAATTTATTACATGTTTTTAAAGCATTAATATATACAACAGATAAAGTACGGGTAATGGCGAACCCGCTATATTTTTACATGAATAACAAAGCTGATTTTAACCACAGAATACAAAAAACATTGTGTGCATTCATCTGGTGGTGATTCTTTGCTTCAATTAGTGGGTATTATTGTACAAATTTATTGACTGATTTCGATGGAGCGATAATGAAAACAGTATCAAATACTTAAGTAACTTATCGGAAAACCCCGTGAAACGTATAAGCTGGAATATGGGTTCATATAAGCTTGTGTGATTTCTCAGAAAATTCTTAAATGCGTATCTGACTGCAACGGCTGCATGCTTGCGTCTTTGTAGCAACTTCTCACGATATGTATATTGGGGAGGGGAGCTAATTTTCAGTTTATTTTTCTTGTCCACCCTAAGGCAAAAAAATTGCCAGAAAGTCATTTTAATGAAAAAGTTTTTAACACCTGTAATTATTCAAAATAACTATAAACCAGCTGATCGGGAAAAAGTGATTCAAATATAAAGAACCCATTTTTTTTAGTTTCTCGTTAGGGCAAGATGAGTGTTTTTATGGCAAAGTGTGTTGCTATCAATTCGGGCAGAAAAAAAAAAACATTGATGGCTTTTCTTCGACTTGATAACCACAAACTTGAGTTCATTTCTGCTCCCTGGTTGGAACGAACCTCTGTAAGAGTTGCTCCGGTTATTATGAGAGCAAAGTTGCAATAGATGGCACTGGCAACAGCTTTCAATAGCCATAAAGATTGCCGAAACAAGAAAAGCAAACGAGAGCTGATCCTACATTACATTTGTATGGCCCAGATCAAGAGTACAAATGGAAGGATCGCATACTATATACAGTATAAATCTAAATGTTTAGGAGTTGTAAATCAAATACTGCTAAATAAAATGTTCCATCTTTGCAAATATACCTTTTTGTAAACATAAATCAAAAAATAGGTTCAAAGTCATGGTTTTAATTTGAAGGAAATTGCGTGTCTGGATGTTTACATGAATAATAAAATAAATATTGAGCATTCATAAAATGATTATATATTCAAATAATAGAATTTATTTTCCATGGCGCGTCTTTTTTTTAAGTAAATTCAGTAAAGATGCTCTACTCAAGATTTTCACATAATCAGTTTATTAAACCAGTCTGTCCATATAAAAAATCTATTCTGGTTATTAAAGCCAACTATCCGTAATCTACCTATTAAAGTTATTATCCAAAGCATATATTTCAATTCATCAATCCCGGAACACTGCTGTCTATAACTGCCATCGTAACCAATTATGGCTGGCTGAATTAGGTGTGTAGATGTTATGTTCCAGTTTTCATTCGTGTATTCTGTCCGCAAGAAGATAATACATGTGTATGTCATTGTTATTCTCATCCAGTGGCGAATTCCAAGCTTGCTGCGCAAGCTCATTAATTGCGAAAGAAGGAATATTTATTTGTTAATAAATGCGTGCATTTATAAGCATTCCATTTAGGCATTTATTTTGTAGACAGAAGACGTCTTAAGCTTGCGTGGCAATAATTGAGCTTTGCGTTGTATCGAACGCCGATGCTTGCTCGTTTACCCAAAGTTACCTTGGCTTGCTCGGTTGTGGGTGCGTCTAGGTCCTAGCTACAGCACTGTGATTTCATGCGCGCGCATAGCCATTTCCGACCCCTTTACGTCGTCTTAAACCCTACGCAGTGAAAGTAGCCCTAGCCAGTGAGCTTCATCCAGCCTTTACAAGTGTGCGTCTAGCTTGGGAAAATTAAGTTACAACCAACTTTTTATGATGTTATTGACCAGTTCTTAAAAAAGAACCGTAGTATAGAATTTGTATTCAAGTAGCTAAATGGAAATTTTAAAAAAATATCATTTGTGAAATAAATGTTGTAGTTATATGATTAAATGTACAGAAATTTCTACATACATAATTTTAAATGGTCAATAATTGATTATTTCTCTAACCAGACTTCAATCCCACCTCTCACTCTCAATGACAACAAGAGCAAGCGTGAATTTCAAGACCAGCATTTGCCCTAGTTCTCATTTAATAATTTTTGTGTTTGCGATGTACTGGATCCTCTAAAGGGCAACTGCACTGCGAGAATCACATGCAGAGCCGGATGCGAAAGCTGACTACAGCGAGCTCACCAAATTTTTGGACGACAAAAATATCCCTTTCCACATGTTCATATTAAAATTAAAAAGTGAAAAATCTCAAGTAGCACTAAGCGACGAAAAGATTCTGTAACCATGGAGGATGTCGCCGTAGGCCGCGAAAGAGCAGAATACAGTCCGAACCATCCGTTAAAAGTTAGCTAGAAACTCATAGCAGATTAATGAAATGCCACTCATCTTGGTGGAATTCAGCAAACAAAAGATCTTCGACCTAAAACCATTTTTCACATGCCTATGAAACAAGAATAATTAATTAAGGGGTGTTCTTAGACACTGCCACTGTTTGCCAGAAAATTATGTCGCTTGCAACGCTAACATAAGGTCGATTAAATGTTAAATACGGAAGAAACAGCGCTACGGATAGGCAAAAGATCCAAACAGAGCCACATGATTCCGGCGCACCACATCAGGCTAACTAAACAGGGTACAAGTGATAATTGACCACCAAAAAAAAAAAGAAAAGAAAAAGTAAATGGAAAAATTGACAACTGCACCGGCACTCTCATCAAATGCCTATAACCCCCTCCTCTGTACAACAAATCACTTAAGCACGCGTCTCATCGCGGAGGTGCTTGTTGTGTCGAAACAAGCCGAAAATAAAATATCGAGCTACAGCGTCCATTCAATCTGGAACCATAGCATCTAAAGGCGGACAGAGGTTTCGGACTTGGTGCCAGCGGCCCCAAGTTATGTAGAAAAATTAACATAAATATGTAAGAACGATATAGATATAATGCATTTTCAGGAAGAATTAGAACAGTTTCTACTATTTTAATAGAAGATAACGATAAACTCAATACTACCACACAAGTACCAACCTACAAGAGAAATTCCAAATGGAGAAATTTTTTATGTTCATTAAATTTTACGGATAATTTTACGGCTGGGTCCCCAGCAGGCTTAATCCGTACATGAGAGCAGCAGCTTTGAGAGAGAGATACTAAGTTCAGACAATAGCCAGAACTCTACAATCAAGCTTATTAGACACCCACGAACAGCCCTTACTACATTAATTCATGGTTAATATTATTAACCATCTATTAAATTCACAAGAATTTGACTCCCTATAGTGCTGAGGTAATCATTGTAAATTCAGAACTATGTTCATTACCGCAACCACAGGTGCTACACTTAGGGAGGAGGAGGGGGGGGAGGTGAGAGGAAGGCGGCACGACAATCTCTGTCGAACACGGTGAAATCCCGCCATTAACAACATAGGAATGACGCGAGGGAGATCGAAACAGCAAACCACTGAGAATATACTCAGTATAACTCTCCAAACACACACTGAAAACAGAAATAATAAACACAAACCAAGCAGTGCTAATAGTAAGACATCAGAACGTCAAGGCATACCCGGTACAGATGAACTACAAACACAAACGGGAAATCATGTTTGGTGTGACCAGTAGCACTGTGGTTCTACAAGACCTCCAGAATCCACGTACTACCACATAGTGTAGGACTCTTCGATGTTCTCGCCATGCGATACTCTGAAATATAGCACACTAATATCAAATAAATGCGTTGGACCCCCTGAACTCTGATTTTAACCTAGTTTTATTCCCGCTGGGTTGAGACCAAGAAAAATATCTGAGATCGGTTCCTAGCCACAACTGAACAAAACTAACAACTACTCTACACGAATGCAGTGCGTAGTTCCATAAACTGGTTCACAGGTAAAATTAACGACTGAATTTCGAACTTAGTAAAGCAGATGACAGTTGTCCTGAATACTACCACCGGTAAAGTACCACTTGCATATTTCGACTGACTCTCAAAAGAAATTAAAATCATGCATGAAGGAGGGGGGAAGTAACTAATACCAAACTCTCCTCGGAAACGACAAGCATTCTTCAGAGATACTACGAACGAATTTCGATATGTGATTATGAACTATTGAAATCAACAGTAGGTGACGAAACTTCAGACCTTGAACACCCTCAAGATTAAATACTCTGAAAAATGACCAAATTTCCACGAACAGATCTCCCACCAGTCGACAGCGATTGTAGTCAAATTTACGCAGACAAAGCTGATACTTTTGTAGAGAGCCAATAGATAGCCCAAACTACACCCAAGTGAACAGACCTCATTGATAACAGGCTTTCCTTGGTGAGTAAATGAAATTATCGGCATAATTAATAATAGGAAAGCACCAGGTCCGAATGATAACAAAATCATCAAACGCCTAGTGCGTAAGGCTTTAAGCAAATTGCCGCTATTATTAATTCAATATTACGATTTCATTGCCTTACACCACGGTGAAAAGAGGTGATGTAATTTTAACCCCAAAATCGGGAAAGGAAACACAATTTCCCCCTCAAATTATTGTACAGCCACTTTGCTCTCCTACTCGGAAGAAGTGCCAGAAGGTCATTTTAAGAAGAGGGGATGTTAGTAAATTTACGCTCAGGTCGGGTACTGAAAGTCAAGAAAGAATTAAATCTTATTCCCGATAAGTAATTTCGATTCCTGGAGAAGCATTTTAATAACAATTAGTCATGGCGAACAGCAGTATAGGGTTCCGATGGAATAGCAGAGAAATTCCATCTTACCAGACGTTGGCAAATTATTCGAACACAAATGGCCCACCCCCCCCCCCCCCCACCCCCCCCCCCCCCCACCCCCCCCCCCCCCCACCCCCCCCCCCCCCCACCCCCCCCCCCCCCCACCCCCCCCCCCCCCCACCCCCCCCCCCCCCCACCCCCCCCCCCCCCCACCCCCCCCCCCCCCCACCCCCCCCCCCCCCCACCCCCCCCCCCCCCCACCCCCCCCCCCCCCCACCCCCCCCCCCCCCCACCCCCCCCCCCCCCCACCCCCCCCCCCCCCCACCCCCCCCCCCCCCCACCCCCCCCCCCCCCCACCCCCCCCCCCCCCCACCCCCCCCCCCCCCCACCCCCCCCCCCCCCCACCCCCCCCCCCCCCCACCCCCCCCCCCCCCCACCCCCCCCCCCCCCCACCCCCCCCCCCCCCCACCCCCCCCCCCCCCCACCCCCCCCCCCCCCCACCCCCCCCCCCCCCCACCCCCCCCCCCCCCCACCCCCCCCCCCCCCCACCCCCCCCCCCCCCCACCCCCCCCCCCCCCCACCCACCGATTTCAGTGTTAGTAGGGTTAGTTTAATGAGCGCATAAACGGCTGATAATCCGGTTCTGATGGAAAACAAAAAAAGAGTGTCTCCACCAGAGCTAGCAAATTAGTAGTAAATTAGTATATTACTAAAAATTAGTAGTAATACCAAAGAAAGCAAACCTAAAAGCAGACCTAGAACAAGAAAAATATGCTCCTTAGTCTAAAACATACTGAGCACAATTCGTCAGTCAGTCGAATAACTGCCTGAATGTTCCCAAT
Source organism: Typopeltis vanoorti (assembly GCF_054136105.1). Taxonomy (NCBI): domain Eukaryota; kingdom Metazoa; phylum Arthropoda; class Arachnida; order Uropygi; family Thelyphonidae; genus Typopeltis; species Typopeltis vanoorti. The sequence goes on from NC_143553.1 coordinate 57,499,652, forward strand.
TCCTGTTTAAGTGGAAATGGTTGCACTGCTGTAACGTAAGCACAGTAAAATTTGCATAATCCTTTTTACCTGCGATTACAGCAAATATTTGACTGCTTTCGGCTCCCCCGGCGCCAAAATTTCTCCTATCGGCGACTTTTCGTATTAATATTTTTTTCTCGAAAATCATCCCCCCCCATGCATCCAAAATCTCAATATTAAATTTTGTCTCATTCCGTATATTGATTTTAGCCTCCATTAGATACATTAGATCAAATACAATTCTAAAAGACAAACTATGCTATACAAAACAAATTGCATATCATTAAGCTGGAAGTTCAGTAGTTTCACTTGAGTGTACAGGAACTTCCTGGTTCTCTTCATTTCGAATTCTTGCGCGTTACCCAAATTGAAAGCAACACCCAATGACCTTAAAAAAGCTGCAGGTTGGTCGAGAAAACTTAAAGTTTTAAGTTTAAGTTTTCTCGACCAACTTAAAGCGTTAAGTTTAAGTTCTTTCAGTGGGTAGGGTAGACGGAAGAACAGAAGCCGGTTCTGTGTGTTTGCAGTTGCCCAGTAAAGGTATCAATACAACGCTTGCACGTTGTAATTGTATACGAATTACAACGTGAAAAAATTCCTTTGATCAAACAATATATACAATTTGCATATACAAATATATATAATATAATAACACAAATATGTACAAATGTCGGTTCATCGCATGGCATTTCCGATAATACTAACCGTATATTTGCAATAATAAATGCCTTCGCACGCATACCTTATGAAACTTTCATTCTGCATATTATATTATGCTTTTAAAAAAAAAAAAACCTTAACAATTCGATTGTGAGATTTCTGCAGTTACGATCAGTGCTAATTGAAATAATTAACAAATACTCGGCATTAAAAATCGGTGATTTTGATGCCGAGGGTTTTGTGTATTGCCATAAACGACTGTTATTCTATGGCGTGTATTATGCACTGGCATATTTAAATTCCTGTGACCAAATTGACGATAATAATACATGCGTTGAGCAGAGTATGATAATACAACACCTTCATGGACTCGTTTATCTGTATAGCCCCCTCTGATTTATGCCTATTGTGAGGGAATTCTTGAACTGTATGCAGTGTTCCTCTGCTACTAATTGGGTATAATTTTCAGCAATCCCATGGCTGAGTGGCAGAAGCTTAACTAAAGTTAGAGGATTTGTTTTTATCTAGATCATTTTCAGTAATATCTTTCCAATAACGTGATGCTTTGTTTTCTGGAAGCCCGTTCTGATTTTGAAATGAATTTCTGCAAGTAGGTCTAATCTTGTGTGCTTTTACTTTTTCAAGAATTTTGGAAATGACCGACACATTAGCTATTGACCTGTAGTTCTCAATATTACTTTTCTTTGTAATTATCTGTTGAGTGATGATACCAGTGTTGAATATCACGTTTAGTTCCAGAAAATAGGACTGGATTGTTCTTCGATTTCAGTTGAGAGATCGTCTTGTAGTTCCACTTTAGTTCATGGGTTTATTGTAAAGCTCGGGCTGTTAATTGTGTTGATCGATGGGGAATGAATTTCAAAGTACAGTTCAATCACTATGCAATTCCTGACTCATCTAACGAGGCTTCAGCAATAAAATCTTGGTGTTTGAATTAAATTTAGAATTTCTTTGCTTCACATTGAGGGTATTCGATGAATGTTTTCGCGACGTTTGTATAATGAGTGCAAGTTCGGTATTGTAGGTTGAACGGTTTTTGGATCGCCTTGCTTTATTTTTGTAAATTAATATAAACAATATGAAGCTATCGTATAAAGTTACCGAACCATGTAAATAGCCTGTTCCAGTTTACTTTTATAGTTTATTTTAAAAAATATATTTTTGTTTCCATTTCTGTCATGCCATATACTCCATTCGCCAGTATAGTTTGTTTGGTGGCGTTTTGCAACGTGTGGGTGAGGGGGGGGTGCAATGGAATTAAGTTCCAATGCAGTGATCAGCGATTTCGTTTATTAGAGATAATGTATTGATAGCTCGTATGTGGTATTTGTTGATTGCGTTAGTGAATCCTTCAGTATCTTTCTTAGGATTTATGTTGTACAGACTTAGATAAACAAGTGTTAGTGGTTGAAGAGACATCAAAGATGTTAATAACTAATTGAACGGAACGAACGTGTTCTATTATTATGCAAAAATATAAATTTTGACAACGATATGGACTAAGCGATAGAATAACAATTCTACTCTCCAGTACTGCAAATTTCTGGTTCTTAAAACATCACGTAGTTTAACGATAAATTTTATTTATGTAAAAGAGTATGATTCTCATGTTGTATTCATGAATTTGGGTCTTTTCAAAAGATACATAGAACAAACACTTTGCTAAGGTTTAGACAACATCGAGTTGTTATATAGCTATACAGTTAAAACAGTTGTATTAGTCATCCAGATACTATCCTTAATATCAAGTGCTAAATTACGTCATCCATTGCTTAGAACGAAGAATGAATTAAAAGATAAGTCGAACAAAGCAGACATCACCTGCTTTATTGAGATCATCAATGCCTTATTTTTAGATGACATTTAAATCAATATAAATGATTCAAAACGAGTGAATTATAACTTCATTAATACTAAGTTGCCATTTTTTTAAAATCCCATTTGTCGAAAAATTGACTTATCATAGGCTAAATAATGCCCTCTTGTTTTAACTTTTTGGAAAACATGAAACCTGTACTGATTGAACTAAAGCAGTTCTGTTGAAGATGTGCCGCTTAACTTTTATTATCAAAAAGAAATTATCATGCAACAGTCCATTTTTTTAATAGTGATCAGGGAATCAAAGCACATCCGCACATTCAGATTTATTTACCTCTAAGTGACGCAATCAGTTTTGATATAATTCTAATGGGGGGGGGGATAAATTCAATATAACCCTTATTTAATGTGTGGCTCTTACGTTCTTAAGATAATTCTTAAATTTTAGAATCTTCAAAATGGATCCACAGGTAAACTGTGTCACGAGAAAGGGGAGAAGGAGGACAGCCTAGAGATCGAGTTCGAAGAACTCGTTCTCTAGGCTGTCCTCCAAATTAACCAAATTAGGTAAAAAATAATTTTATCATTAAATGGGGAATCAATTTATTTCCCCAGAGATTTCATAGGTTATTCACAAGGCAGCAAACTACCTCTTATCACAGAATCTGAGTGCATTTCTAAAGCATACTAGATAGGAAGAGTTGTCAAATTCATTTTTTGCGTCATCTAAATGTTGTAGAACGATTTAGCAAACCAAATTTCGGGATTAAATGTACGAGTCTTTTAATGGAAAAATTCACTATTGGCCAGAGACGAAGATTGACTGTGGAATACGCCAATTTGATTCGACCTTATAATGGGTCTTCAGGACTACAGACAGAAATATTAGGACAAATGAACAGGTGCATTCCATGTATCTGAGTTCGAAATTTTCTAATGCCATCTGTTATTTTGGCATTGTGAATATTATAGTTCAGAACGAAATGACTAGAGAGGACATTTCGATGGCTTTACCTCAGAGTGGACACCAAATAAAACTTAATTGAAATCCTAGTTTCGATTTAATTAGTCTGCAGTTCAATCCAAGTAACCCTCTATCTGGGCTCGTTGTGCTAATTTGTGTATGTGCAATGAATGTATGGTCAATCGTGTGATTTTGTACATATTTTATAGAAAATAATCATCCAAATACGAAAGTGCTTAATGGAATCTGTTTGAGGTAGTAGATTTTGGCATTCATATGACAAGAAATTTTAATAATTTTTGGAAGATCATTTAGAATGTTTTTTTTTTTTTTTTCATTATACAAGGACGTTACGCACATTCGTTGAAACAGGTAACTTCTAATTGTTTCAAAGCTTGGTTCTCGCTTCCTGTTCATTGATCAAAAACGCGCTGCTTAGTGTAATTTATCTTAAATATTTTCTGGTTTCAGTTCCTCAAAAGATGCATCAGGTAATATTACGACAGTCTAACACAAATAACATGACATAACCTTCTCCATGAAGTTTCGTTCAAGTTATTTTTCAGGTTCTGATTTGAATGCTTCATTTCCCTCCTCTAGTTCGCTAATGTCTTCCATCCCATTCGAAGTAACCAAACCACTTATGATTAGATTTTTCTCGTACATTTCTTAATGCTGAAAATGTCAAGTTCTTTCGTAATCTTAAATGGAATTAATGCCTTGTGTTCACCCCCTTTTTATAGTCTGGTGCACTGTGTTTCTCCTCTACCTTTCACGTTCTATGAATTAAAACATATAATGCACAATATTCGATTTTATGTTTGCAATCTTCAATAAAAAAAATTGTGCTAAATATTTAAAATGCTACCGATTCAGTATACCAAATATAGTTTGTTTTCTGTTACTTATTTTACAGTTTCAATATTTTTTTTTTAGTTTTTTTTCCCTTCCCAGAATTAGATTTTCTCCTTGTTGTGATTTTGATGACATTTTCAGTGAGCACGATTCCTAAGAACGTGTTGTCTTCCTCCCAAGTAAACTTTGAAAAACCTATTAATGGAATGAGGTAGATTTCATTCTTGGCGTCAAAAAAAAAAACAGTTGATCAGGAGATGAAAATATAACCGATGGCTATCCCAGTAACTAGAAAAGGAAATATCCTAGTAATGGGTAATTCTTTTTATCTAAAAATGAAAGATAAATGTCCTCAAAAATTAAGTTTTATTGCCGCGAAAGTCGAAATTCAGCACAAATATTGTTCCGAATCTCATAAAACCAGTCATCGAAAATGACCTTCGAGATCGCGTACAAAGGATTGGCAAACAATGTCATTAGAAACTCGTGTGGTATGTGTAACAAATCTTTCGCTCAGAGTTTTAGCTTAAAGACCGACAAAAAATTCACAAAGGAGCTAAAAGATTTTTCAGTATTCGACAGGCGAGCAGGAAGTTCAACGAACATTCCACGTAGAAAAAAACACATTCCGGCAAGCTCTGTACAAAAACCGCGCAAGTGCGTGAAATGTCGTGTGCGTTTCCGTCAAAGTAACAATCTGAAGGGAGGGGGGGAAGCGCAGAAATTAAGAGTATTAATGAATCGATTGAATACCCCATTAATGTAGTTTTCCCCCCTTCCTTTTAAAGAGTACTTAAAACGCAAATGTTGATTAGCCTAACTTTTTGCATCCTGGAAGTGATCGAAAACAAGGTTTTACCAATCGAAGTGACTAATGGAGTCCAAAAGATGGAAGGAAGAAAAACGAATTCTGAGGGAAAGAAAACCCTGAAATTTCAGTGGCTTTTCATGGAAAACGTGACGAGCCACTGAAATGTCAGATGCGCGAATTGCACGTCAGCCATTACAGTTAGCAAGAATTTAAAAGATTAGCCTGTTATACCAATTACAGACAAAAAAATCAAATTTGCATCCGTGTTAATACTTTATTTGGAGAAATAACGTAATAAACAGCAAGATCAAAATGGAACACAGAACTTTGGGATGTCATACCGTCTTCATCCCCCCCCCCAAACAAACCGAAAACTTGCACTAATCAAGAACCAGAGGGAGATTCTTTTCGAATACGGACGAAAAGATCCTCTCCTGTATTATTAATAGATTTAAGTGGGAATGAGATATTCAAAGTGCGCAAGTGTATGGCATTCCATGCCAAATGATAGAATTCAATTTGTTCCCCCATTAGAGATCGTCTGGTAAACAAGTATCCAACCGCACTGATTTTAATAGATATGAATTGGGCATATAGGAATGGAGAGAAGATATTCCTTTCGTCTATCCTTTGGAAAGTGTTTTTAAAAATCCTATTGTGATGAATGTTTATATGACCCAATCAGCATCACAAATATGGTCAGGCAATGATTCCCTCTGTTCTTTTTTGTTCTGATCCTCGACCTGTTTATGTATATAGTAATTCCTCCGAAGTAATCTGACAATATAATTTGAGAACTCCTCAAAGGAAATGACTAACAATAATCCCAAGGGGAACTGAACCAAAGATTAACCACCAGACCAATGCACACAATGCTTTTTGTAGTGCGTCGTTATTATTATTATTTGTCACCTCCAGTGAGTAAGAAGAATCATCGAGGGAGGGCATCTACTCTATAACTCTGTCTCCACCACTCGCAATCCATACCAACTGTTCGCACCAACGCCATCAACCGCCGACTACTTCCACAGACAATCGCAAACATCCATGCCCACAGCAGGAATCGAACCCACAGCTTTTGGCTGGAAAGCAGATATACGCTAACCACTCGGCCAGCCTGGCTGGCCGAGTGGTTAGCGTACATTTGGCTTTATTTTGTTATTCATGTAAAAATGTAGCTGGTTCACCATTATACATGCATACTTTTTCTCTTATATATTAATGCTTTAGAAACACTTTATATAATAAGTGATCTGAGATCACTTGTTTCTCCTGGTAGGTTATTAAAAGGATTATAATAAATTCCATCGCCGTGTACCTTGATCTAACGTCACAGGTTCGTCTTTCGAACTCAACATATTACTCCGTTGGTTACCGGGATAGAATTAACTCAATGACAGCAGACAATTCATTTCCTTTCCTCAAAGAAAATAAGCTATCAATGACAATTTTATCTCCCCCCCCCCTCGCAATCTAGAGTGGAGAAAAAAGATCATTGGTAGAAAACCGATCTTGACATAAATATTTAATAATATAAAGGGGTTTACTGTTTTTATTGAAATATATTTTAGAGTCAAAGAAAATTGCCATCAAGTGATACTAAATATTCACAGAAGCCTGAATGATAGAAGAACAAAATTGCAGCCAACATAAATAGAATTTAATTAAAACTCACATGTGGATGAGTGCTTAACCAACAGAAAATTGAAATGAGTTTACTCTTTTGAAATCAAAATAAAAACGCATAATAAAAGACTACTTGTTTGTATTAATTCATAAAAAAACTGATTAAAAACATTAAATTTCTTTCATAAAGAATATAAATCTCTTGATCAGTTTGTATGTTTTTGAGATCAATGCAATTGAATCTGCTAAACATTTAAACGCTAGAAATATACATTACGTCCATTTGCGTGAGACTTGAACTAAATGCAAAATCTAAACCTGTTATGAATAGATTAAAGGACGCTTGCCTCAACCACAGCACTGCGATTGAGGCGAAAATATCCCGGAGGCCATATGAACCTGCTCTGATTGTCTTTCATAACCATAATTTTAAGAAAAGTTGGTTAGTCCTGCATGTAAATTGAGTGTGTTTTTCTTTCGTTTTGCAGAACAAAAATCCCTGGTTCACGGAGGAAAAAGCGACCCCACACCCGTACGAGTTCGGCTCACTCACCTTCAATTGCCTCGATGAAGATTGCGTCCTGGTCAGCATTCAAATTCAGTTGTTTCTAACCAAAGAAAATTGTTAATATACTTAATGAGCTACGGAGACCTCAGATATTCAAATATTATTACAATACGCAACTCTCATGGCAGCGTGTGTGTTGTGGAGGGAAAGCAAAGATTATGGTTGCTGTTAATAAAATCGGAAGTGTTTGATGTTTGTGTAAATTCAATTCTCTTCATCAGGTCGTTTGCGTGTGCATTAATCTTTATCGACCAGGCTACAAGATAGTAAATTCATATCATATCAAGCGGCACGGATAGATTTCACTTTTTTATTATCATAAAATTAATGAATAGTAAAGTTTATTACCATCTATTAAGATATATAACATCAAAATGTTAATCTTCTTAACTAGTTTCGTAAAAACATACAGTGCCTTTTAACACTACTGAGGAATTCTTTTTCATAAAAGTTTTATTTGTAGGAATTCTCCTAAAGCAGTTAAATTACGAGAAAATCTAAAACTTCTAATTTTCTGTTAAAGGCTATAATTGAAAAATTTTAATATAATCCTATAACAATGCTTCATTGGCTAATTATCATAAATAGACACATATATAAAGATTATAAAAATATAATTTGTAATAGACATTTTGCCAATAAGCTAAACGTGTTGATTCCCGTAATAATAGGTATCCGGTTTGAGAGTTCAGAGAATCTTGAAACCCGAATGGGTTCCTAGTTACTTAAGCCATTGGATATTATAAGATCACGTTGTATTGACTAGAATAGGTTAATTTAATTGAGTGGATCAATGCTTTTGGTAGTTCATAAAAGGAATCCCACACTGACATTTCTCATAAAAAAAAGAAAGGTTTCACGATAAAAAATTGGTAGGGCAGGTATTCATAATTAGCTTTCGCTGGCTTAGAATAAGGAGCATAATTTTCTTGTAGATCTTCAACTGACCCCACCAGAAGTTGCGTTCCGAGACGTTGCAGGTAATTTTTCTATTTTTGTTGTATTAAAGTGCTTTGCGTCATTTTATTGATTTTAATGTTCAGGTTTGTTTTTACAGACCGTTAAGAGTGAAAACAGTTTGGTTTCACTCTTAAGTGTTAGTTTGCTGTGATTTATAATATTTTACTTTTCAGAGAGTTATCGAATATAAAAATTTAGTTCAAATCTTGTGTGTAATTTAACTAATGTTAAAATGATGGAAAAGACAGCAATACAAAGATGCGTTTATACATCAAATAAAAGCTCGGGTAGGTACTGCAGATAAATTTGGATTTCTTATTTTGTCTTTGAAATGGTCCGACAACTTTCAATAGTAGATTATACGTACTAAATACCGACAAATCATAATGAATAAGAGTTAAGGAATATTATCGTTTTTGCCAATTTAAAAATGGTTTATTTGGATCGAAAGTTGAACCAGACTGGCATAATGTAGTGTATACCCTAAATAAATTTCAGTCGATCAGAGTGAATTTGTTATTTGAATCGTAATGAATAGGTTTCAATGCTACTAATGGCATTTTCACGTATATTTGATTCCCTTCAATGTTTTAATTAATTCGTCAAAAAGCGATGTTTTTATGATGAATTTTGCTAATGGACATAATTAGGATTATGGTGTCAATAAGTAAGATTCAACGCTAATCAGGAATTTCTCCTCCAGAAGTCGTAAAAGCTATCTTTCATGTACTGTAGGTAATTCCAATTTCTCTTTTGTTTGCTTATTCTCTTACATTCATACTTCTGCTTTAGGCATTTTTATATAGCAATTCTAACCGGGAAAAGTTGATATTTAGTACTCTATCAGTAATTTTCTAGAGCGATACCCTAGAAAAGAAAAAACTGGGGAACACAAGATTTTTATTTTATTTTTTTATCAAACAAGTACACAAAATTAGGGGAGATTAAATGCCGATTTCAAAAATTTTCTTTCACAAATTCCGAACTTATATTCTCTTCAAAGTAATGATATTTAACTGCAAAATAATCCCTTCCCCTATTTTCGCTTAACTATCTTGTTACCGAAACCAATCATTCCAACAAAATTCTACCCGGTAGTCAGGCAGTCAATGAACGTAAGTCTCGAACCAGAGTATTTCTTTGTTTTTAAATGATGCTGTAATTGTGCACGCACAATATATTACACCAAACCTACCCATCCTTATCTATCTTCAACTCTTTTCATTCCTCGATAGGCCGTAGGAGATATTCGCAATTTTACTCTATCAGTCAGATTGAGTGTCATTTATTGTCAATAATGTTCAACGTTGTTAGCACAGCGTGCTTGCTAATCACAGATGTCTAATTTATTTGTACGTCGACTTGTGTGTTCTGATCGAAACCAGACCGAAACGTTCTGCGAATTATTCATTGGGAGTCTTATGCGACTGTGATATTACAAACATATTCAAAGGGATATAATTTTGAAATTCTTATTAGTGGTGATTTTTTTTTTAATGATTGGGTGTTCAATAATTAATATTTTAAACTACACCAGTAGAGCTTGATCTCCTGCAGTAATAATTTCATTTTGTATGCATTGTCAATTTAGTCTGGAATGAATAATATAAAATCATCATTCTATGAGTCCGCGGGGTTAGCCTAATGGCTGTGCGCTTCGCAACCATATGCCTGGGGTCCTAGGTTCGATTCCCGTCAGTGACATGAGGAGCTGAAGGATTTCCATTAGCTTAGCCATAGCCAAGTTAGCCGATCTTGGGCGTGTACAGTAGGGTTTTTCCCCAGTTGACCCTGAATGTTTCACGCCGCAAAGCAGGCAAACTGATCTTGAGGATATGTTGGTCAGCCCTACTCCCCGGTGTATCCTATATCGCGTAGTCTTAAGTTCTCAAGATCAGTTTGCCTGCTTTGCGGGATGAAAAATTCAGGGTCAACTGGGGAAAAACCCTACTGTCCACGCCCAAGATCGGCTAACATGATTAACAAACCCTCGACATCGCAAAGTAAAAGAGGGCGTAAAGAAGATGAAATTCTAAGGGTGCGATTTTTCCTCATGCAGGTGTTAGCTAAGAGCAAAGCGATGGCTCTCAGGACATATGCAAAAAAACTACATGGAGGAGCAACCTCTCGATTTAAGGTAAGAATAAATTACATAATAAATCCACGGTATTGTTCATTTTCACACAGTTATTTGGAATTTAGCTAAAGAGTCGCAACAGATTTAAATATAAAATTTCTCTTTTGATAATTTACATACCTTGAATTATAACCGCGTTCTTCGTACAAAATAACCCTTCTGAGAAACATTTTTCAGCCTTCGATCATCATATGGTTTAGATGATCCTGTTGTTATAGTGCAAGTGCGATGGATGTCAGTAAAAATGTCATATCCTCCATGGAAGAGCAGCCTCTTGATTTAAGGTAAGAATGCATTTCATGAAAAGTCCACCAATTGCTCATTTTCACATCGATTATTTAACATTTTTAGCAAAACTCTCGCAACAGATTTAAGTCTAAAATCTCTCCTTTGAAGATTTGAATTATCGAATTATGATTTGAAGACATAGCTTAAATTTTAAATGTTCTTCCTACTAAATCCTTCGAAAAAAACATTTTTTAGCCTTCCATCTTCTTCATATGGTTCACAGGATATTGTTGTCATAGAAAAAGATTCTCCAAGAACAACTGCTTGCTTTCCTCTCAAAAAACTCTTCTCGAAAAGAAGGCTCGAAAATGTCAGGAAATATGTCATATCCTCCATGGAAGAGCAGCCTCTTGATTTAAGGTAAGAATGCATTTTATGAAAAGTCCACCAATTGCTAATTTTCACATCGATTATTTAACATTTTTAGCAAAACTCTCGCAACAGATTTAAGTCTAAAATCTCTCCTTTGAAGATTTGAATTATCGAATTATGATTTGAAGACATAGCTTAAATTTTAAATGTTCTTCCTACTAAATCCTTCGAAAAAAACATTTTTTAGCCTTCCATCTTCTTCATATGGTTCACAGGATATTGTTGTCATAGAAGATTCTCCAAGAACAACTGCTTGCTTTCCTCTCAAAAAACTCTTCTCGAAAAGAAGGCTATCACAGTCGAAGAACCAAGACTCTTTACCGGTAGAAAAGAGCTTCATCGGGAGAGGAAAACGGGAAGATAACCAAGTAATCAAGGAAGAAAACGACCAACACATAAAGGAGGAAGGCATCCAGTTAAATGAAGCTATCCCAGTAGAAAACAAAGAAAATAGCCCAGAAATAGGTAATTGTAAGCACGTGCTTTTTTTTCATGTCTTCAAATGAAAAAAAAAACATTTTACTCATTGTGTGTTATTTTTTTTTCCAGAGCATAAATCCGATGAATATATTTGTCCAGAATGTGGCAAATCTTTCCGAAAGAGACGTCGCCTTCAAATTCACATAAGAGGACATAAGAATAAAAAGGCAGAACGATACTGCTGCGAAACCTGCAAAAAATCATTTACTACAAGTTCAATTCTGAAGACACATGTAAAAACTCACTACGGCATTAAGCCTTTTGAATGTTCAAAGTGCGACAAAAAGTTCAGTCAAAATGCCTCTTTGACAAAACACATTCGCACACACAGCGATGAAAAACCCTTCGAGTGTGAGCAATGTGGTACTAGTTTCACGCAGCCTGACAATCTCAACAGGCACGTGAAAAATTTGCATAAAAGTGTCGAGAATTGAGGGGATCGTTGAATATCATATGTGCTCTGTATTTATTTAGATTTATTTTAATATTTTATATTTTTATTGTATTTCTTTTAATATCTTGGTTTATCACCGGAGTGTACCTTTTATGTTTTTCCTTTTGTAATAAAGTGTTTCTACATATATATCTGAGGTGTTGCTTTCTGTCTTATAACTACCGAAAAAATTTTGAATCACCAATTTATTAAGCGATCTCCATATATATTGTCCCGAATCTAAACACTTGACTATTAGTAATAGTTAAAGCAAATAATGTGTGGCTGACGGAAAAGATGATAGTATTTTATCCAAATTTACGATAATTTTTCCTTACTTTTAGGAAAAAAAACTGGCTAATTTCATATGGAACCGAGATTCTGTCCAAGTTAACTGATAGCTCCAAGTATCTTTGAAACTGACTCGGACTTTCCACTAACCATACTCATTTTCTCTAAGGTACAATTTTTCAGGAAATAAAACCTTGCGTGAGAGGTCTAAATTGTGACGTTAGCAGGGTTTGTTTACTTTCTGATACAAAGAAGGTTTTGCTTACTACACTTCGAAATATTGCATATAGTAATAAATTACGAAGTTGATATTTTTTTAACCTTTAGCAAAGGTTTATGTATATCTAAAGAAATGTTTGTAATAAGTCTTCGAACAAATTATGGAGAAACGATGACCGTTTTTTCTCGCATTCCCTAACGGCGTATTTGTGAGTGTGCTACTGACTAAGCTATGGAGAGTAGATAAATGCACAATATTCCTGAAGGAATCAAAACAGTGTTTTTTTTTCATTGAAATTGTAATTTAATATATATAAAACTTAAATTACAAAACATAAAATGTAATTTTTTTTTCTATAAAAACGATGTGCTATCAGTGTCCTTGTTCATCCCCCCACCTTGGAAATAGGTTGTACCTTGTAAAAATTTACTCAAGAAGTTGTGACTTGACTGCCGTTACAGGTAAAAAATTGTAATTAATTTACACTGAGGTTCAAATTAAAAGTTGGCCATTTTCCTTAATTACCAAATTACTGATGGAGTTCTAAATACAGTGAGTATAACCACGCTCTTTCATTCAATAGACAAACGGAGGGACCATGCAAAATTCAGTGAGAATACGTGCTAATTTTTTTTTTTTTTAATATTAATCCCATACCCAGAGAGGTCGCAGAACTATTGCATATCAGCGCCGCGCGTTGGGTGAAGATGATGAGAGAAGTTTTTTTTTAAAATAAAGAGTTGCAGGTTTTACAGCAGTTCGAGAATACTTCTTGAGGGAAGGATGTCCCATAGGGCAGAATAAAACAGGAATAGAAGCAAGTTCGGCGTGTTTGTAGTTGCAAAGTAAAAGAGTACTGGGCAGCTGAGGCGCTCATATTTACAAATGCAACATGAAGTGGAGGAATGATGGTTGCCGATTCACTGGAGCAGTGACCATCGAAGTACTGGTACAGTTGACGCAGTGCTGAAGCACTTCATCAGTGAGATAGAAGTTGAAATGAGTAAGAGAGGGATCGTCTATGAGCCTACTTGCTCACCAGTAGATAGCGTCAAGGATTTTAAGGGAAATTCTAGACTCACAGCACTAAACAGTTCAGTAGTATTCTAAACATAGGCGGATTTGGAATTTGTGTATGTGTGTGTATATATACCAACAGACGATTGGGTGTAAAACAGTCTTGAAAGAAAGAGTGGCAATTTTGTTGGATGCTGAGAAGACTATTGAAGTGATGTGTTTATGCCACGTTTATCCAACGAAGGGTAAGAACGTTTATTTCGAAATCCGATTGAAAGAAAATTGCTTGGTCTTTTGTAGAGTAGGAAAGGAATGGAATTGCCATCAAACAAATTGAATCGATATAAGATATCTTCCTTCAGTTACAGACTTCGAAAAAAGATTCAAAGCGCTTTCATAATACTGCCATGAGAAGATTGTCCTTGGGGGGGGGGGGCATGCACTAGTCTCTAGTAAACCACTTAAGTCAGTGTGAAATCAGTTTGACAATTGCTGTATCCTGATAACTAAACGACAAGGTTCACTTAATTATTTGGAAGGTTCTAATGAGTATATACGTTTTTTCAATCGAACATCGCGTGAAACTATAGTAAGAAATTATGGATGGTAATGGCTGAGTGTGGAGAAAATGCCAAAGGCCAGATCATTAAAATATTACCAGAAACTGAAAATAACATTGTTCGTAACAGGAATTTTTTCAAGTCTAGTATTTCGAATTGAGGTAAGGCTTAAGAAGTTTTTTTGTGTGTGCAAAGTTTAAATGTTGCATGGCCGTATAGTTTTTAAGGCTAGTTTGGTAAAATTTTGTACCGATTCACAAGAACGTTTATGGATAATAAAGATTGTCATTATATGTATTACAATTTAATACTTTCACACTTACAAACTAATTATGGATAAAGGAGGATTTTGTATTACTTTAGAACAAAAAGAAAAAAACAGTTGCGCTTGTTTTAAAAAATGGAATATTGTTTTTTTATACGAGAGTATGGAAACAAAATCGAAGGGGGGAAAAGTGTGGATATTAAAAATATCCTGCTTACAATAGTCATGTAAAATTTAATATTGAAACATGTAAATTTTGAATAGGACATAAATACTTCTTGTATATCGAGGCCATGAGATGATTAGGGAATTAAAAAATCCATATAAAAATAAACAAATTCATTCTTCTGAGGTTTCACTGAAGTGAAATTGCCAAATATCAAAAGTTTTTATTATCATTTGGAGGTTGAAGAATGATCGCACCGGGTGTTTGAATAACACTGGTACGATCTTGTCCAATATCTGAAAAGTTTATAAATGTATAGAATATTGCTGAGGACCTTCCGAGGTAAGCGCAAAACTACTTCCAACAATTTGCGAGTCCAAGACATGGCTGTTTGTAGTTCAGTTTCTTTTTTAATCTATCATTTCTCTTATTATGAAGAACTGCTCGGAGAAATATGTTACACAAACGTCACTTCCCCGGCCAGCTTCGAAAAACTAACCAGCAGCATACTTTACTATCCAGTGAATGATGCCCAGTAGGCTTGCTCTCCTGAAATGCGACGAAAACGAATTAGTGTCGAAATGAAACTATCCATGCAACGGTGAAATATTTTCTGCTATTCAGGAATATAATCATGCTACATAAAACATATTTTATGCAAACAAAACTGTATCTGTTTTCTGATAATATTTCGCTGTGTATAAAAATGGATAGCTGATAAAAATTCAACACTGAAACTCGATCTATTGAGAGCTGGTCCCGAAGTCGGGGAGAGAAGAATGTATCGATACCAGGAAGATATATGTCGATAGTTAGTCAAACGCTTTAAAGAAGTGTTTGACTAACTATCGACATGATTATTTCATCTTAAGGGGTATTCGTGTTCGAACCTGGGTCGGCATGATGACGTATTTGAGAATATGAGCTTCAGTGTAATGGACTACACAACCACATTTTCCAGTGTTAGATGAGTTGGCTAACAGATAACGAATATTGGGATTTATATGAACAGACATTTAATTGTCTATTTGGAAATATTTTATTCTCTTCCTGTCTTTGCCTGCAAGATAATTTTAACCCTTGCAAGTTATCAAAAGGATTATGATGAAATCTATATCTATAGCTGGTCGACTTGGTTTAAAATTAAACTGCTACATATATGTAACTAGATTACTAATGGCATAGTTATTTTTTCTATTAATTTACTGAATAGAAACACATAACCTATAAATGAATTTGACACAATTCCATTTCGTTTTCTCAAAGAAAATAGAATTGTGACTAATCTCTCTGTCCTGATTTCCCCCAACATCAAAGAAGCCTAAATAACATAACAAATGTTTAATTATTATTAATCGTGACAACTCTAAGGAGCCCGAAGACTCATTGCGGAAGGACACCTACTATACAACTGTCTCCACCTCTACTACCAATCATCTCTATCAAGGCCATCTATCGCCCATCACCACAACTAGCATCTTTTGTCTGTAAACTGCGTGTATTCTGAAGAGCCGATTTTTTCTATATGCGAGAAGAAAAATCCGAGTTTCCGGGATAAAAAAACCCTCCTACCTCTGTATGAGATCGGTAACTCACCTTCGATTGAAAAAGTCCACATAAACATTCCTCCCGTCACAACGAGAATCGAACTTGGACCTATTCCAATCGAAGGGTGCAATGCACCGTCGTTCTTTCAATTGCGCTCCGGAGGCAATTTAAGAGAAAATAAATAAAATCCAACTGTAAATTAATAAGAAGCGAGTGCTAAAACACCAACAGAATCAAATGAACATTTTTACATTCGTTGGGTTGCTTCACTCTTTTTAAATAAAAAAAAAAACGAATAATAAACAATGTTGTGTTTAATAATTCATAAAAAAACATTTAAATTTCTCAACTGAATGATATAGTTCCCATCTTATTATTTTTTTATATATTTATCAGATTAGTGCAATTGATCTGGTAAACATTTAAAAGCTATTCAATTATCACGTTTCTGGACTTGAATTAAATGCAAATTTAGACCCATTTTTGAGTGGTTTAAGAAACTCTTCGCATCCACAATCGATACTGAGGTTGAGGCTGAATATCCCCAAAACCAAATAAATCTGCCGTGATTATCTTTCATAATCCTAATTTTAGGAAAAAGGTAGTTAGTCTTGTATTTCGATCAATTGCAAAAACTATACGTTGTTCTCTTGAAACCCGCATGAGTCCAGAGTTGCTTTAAAGCCACTGATATTGTAAGATTATGTTCTTTGAATAATAGTTGCAATTAATTGATTTGATAACTGTTTCGGTGGTACTCACTTAATAATCGCTAACTCTTTAAGAATATATCTTTAAGAAGAATCGGAAGAATTATAGATTATAAAAGATAGCAACACCAAAGTTGTTCATATAACTGGCGTACACGTCTGACACTAAGCAGCATATTTTTCTACTGTTAGAGAACGTTTAATTGCAGAACTTCAGGTTCAGTTGCAGAACGAAGAGGTAATTTTCCGTTGGTGTGGTACTTAAAGCAGATCCTTTTTCCCCATTTGATTTTAATGTTGGAGCTCTTAGAGAAGATTATAAATAGAATTTGAGTGAATCGCATTCTAGTGCAGTTGGCTGTTATTTAAAACAATATTTGGAGAAGATGTAACGTAAAATGTGTCTATTAAATGAGCAATGAAACCCATAAAAGGAGTAGACGATCGAGCCCGGAGGGGTAGTTAAGTCTTTCATTTACCCCTCTACGTGATTTCTTTCAATATTTTATGAATTTATGTGGCGGATTTCCATTGAACGTCTCTTCCCAGAATGCATAACCCCGGCTATGAAATTCGGAGGTAGCAGTGTGATGATCCGGTCCTGTTTATCCTGGCTTCGCTTAGGACCTTTGTGGTGACACGAACATTGAACTCCGAAAGGTATTTAAATATTCTGGACAACGCACTGTCTTGCTGAAAGCGAATGGTCAGTTCCGTATAAATGCTACACAGTAGAAAGTATTGTATTGGCCAGAATATTCATATAACTGCGTGGTCTGTAGACACGAACGTCACCACACTTGACTGTCCTGCACAGAGCCCTGTTCTCCACTCTATTGAACATCTGAGATCAAGGGACATCCCCCCCATCATATCAATTCAGTACCTCGTTATATGCTTATAGGAGGAATGGTCCAAAATTCTCATTGAGCGCTATCATATGCTTGTGGAAAGTATGTCCCATGGGATTGCTGCAGTCATCACAGCGAGAATTTGTTTCTCACACTATTGTGTCCGTTAACTTGTTTCCTCGCAATGTGCTTGTGAAGATAATTAAAATGAAAATATCTTGATAGTATTATTCAGAAATGTAGAGCTTATGTGAAATTGTTTATACTCAAGTAAACAAAATGGAGAAAATGAGCAATTAGGAAAATTAGCCAAAACATCTGGGCGAAAAATTCGAGGGGGAAGATAAGCAGGAATATATAACATGCAGAAAATAATTAACTACTTTTACAAATCAAGTGATTTTTTAAAGGAAACCTTCTGTGCAGTATAATTTATTCAGCAGCCTTTCTATAGCAAATGGTTCAATACAACTACTGATACGCGACAAAAAATAAAATAGCCTATTATGTAGACGGAAGTTGGTTAAAGTTGTGAAATATTTTTAACCTACAGGAGACAAAAAAAAACGAAGGATTCTTCAACCCAAATGCTTCCATAATCGTGTGAAGATACAACCTGTCCTTTATAGGGGGTGGAAAATCAAAACTGTACTCAAGCATGGGTGTCATTTTCATTGACAATTTCGTAATCCATTTACGTGAATAGATAACATATTCTTCTCGAAAAGAAGTCAACGGACATAATTAAGGGCAAGGTATATCGTCCGGTGAAATGAACTGTGTCAATAGCCAGTATGAAGTGGAGGAATATGATGCTCCCAAGTCAGTGTAACCGTGTCCAGTGAAATGGCTGCGAGAAAGGAACCGACACAGAATTTGAAAGAAGCGTTCGGACAGGTTTCAGACCTAACGTTTCGGCAAATTGGGCCATCCCAAGTCAACAGTCAGTGATTGTATACTGAGATGGAAGCGCAGAAAGTGGATGATCCATCACAATCATAAGCCTGACCGTCGGGTGCCACTAAGTACAATATGTAAAAAACGGCCATTTGTCGGACGAGACGTTGAATGCGGAGTTCTGGGCATCTACTGGAACAAGAATTTGCACAAAACATTCACAACTGAGGCTACAATGGAAAAGCATGTTGATGTGTGTTTCCATTGTAAGACCGCATATTGCAAACACCACATTACCCGAACCAGCATGTAGCGTCGTCTTCAGTGGTGCAAAGTCTGTGCAGTGGGATATAGAAGATTGGAAAGCTGTGTCATCGAGAGACAAATTACTCTACACCAGTGCTTCCCAAACTTATGGATGTAAAGACCGTTGGAAAAAATTAAAATATTTCACGGCTCACCATCGAAACAAAAATTGTAATACGGACATATAAATTATAATATTTTTTGTATTTATATTCAGTACAATTTATATTCAAGATCTTGAGTTTGTAAGCTTTGTTTTCTTATCAATACCTTTGAAATGAAACTGGTATGAATAAGTACTTACATTTTATTAAGCGCCGTTTATTTTATTAATTACATTAAGCGCCGAAATATGCAGCAAGCAAAATTTGTGAACCAACACCAATGTGGATTTTTTCCAATTAAAATAAAAAAAAAGGAATAATAAAAATTAAATCGTTTCTTTTAAGATTTAAAACAGAACTACTTAGTCTTAAAATATTTTAAAGAATTTTAAACATTATATTATACTCTCTTCGCAGAATGCATAAACACAAATATAAAATTCGGAGGTAGCAGCGTGATGGTCGGGTTCCGGTTTTCCTGGCTTGGTTTCGGACCTTTGTGATGGCACGAATATTGAACTCCGAAAGGTATTTAATATTCTGTACAATGCACTGTCTTGCTGAAAGCGACTGTCAGTTCCGTATAAAGGCCACGAATTAGGAAACATTTTGTATTGTCCAGAATATTCAGATAACTGCGTGGTCCGTGGACATGAACGTCATCACACTTGACTGTCCTCTACAGAGCCCTGATCTCCACTCTATTGATCATTTGTGAGATCAACTAGAGTCGGATGAGTTCAAGAGGCATTTCCCCCCCCCCTCATATCAATTCAGTACCTCGTTATATGCTTATAGTAGGAATGGTCCAAAATTCACATGGACCGCTATCGTAAGCTTGTAGAAAGTATGTCCCGTGGGATTGCTGCAGTCATCATAGCGAGAATTTGTTTCTCACACTATGGTGTCCCTGGACTTGTTTCTTCGCAGTGAGCTTGTGAGGATCATTAAAATGAAAATATCTTGAGAGTATTATTCAGGAATGCAGAGCTCGTGTGAAACTGTTTATACGCAAGTAAACAGAATGAGGAAAATGAGCAATTAAGCAAGAAAAAAGTGACGAAAATTTGGAGGGAGGGATTATACAGGAATGTTTCAGGTGTTAGAAATGGAGTTTGTGAAATCTGATATCCGACAAAAAATAAACTAGCCTATTATCTAGACGGACGTTGATTCAAGTTGTGAAATATCGTTACACTTCTTGACTATCTGGTTGGTTGATTTATTTAAAGTGCCAGCTGAAGCAGACAATGCTTATAAATCCAATATTTTTATGCCTGCTTTCTTATGAAAGTTTGGCTTATTTTTTGCGAAATGACAAACGCGTCCTACGAGTCATAAAGTTTCCTTCTAATAAAAAATATAAAACAGTTTGCATAATATCAGTTAACTATATCTCCGCGTAAAATTAGCATAACACGATAAATCACATACACCCAGTTATACGCTTGTTAGAAATCTTATGCTTACAGAAATGAATTAGCAACATATTATCTGGTTTAAAGATTGTAATGCAAATACTTAAAATACTGACAGAACTGATTGAAAATTATGGATTCCAAGAAAAGTGCTTAACATACGTGATTTATTGCAGAACGAGATTTAATTTATGATCTAACAGTTAATTGGCTTACATGTACAAAATTTAAGAAATATGAAAAATGGAGTACACAACGGATAACAGTCATTACCGTTCTAATTGGCGTAACTTAATTTTCTGTATGTTACAGAATGTGAGTTAAGTACTTTTCCAGTCATTGTTTTTTAAAGCAAACTTTGTGTATAATTTAGTCAGCATCCCTTCTATAACAAATTGTTCAATACAAATTATACCATTTCAGTTACATACTGACTATCAGCTGTGCACTGCAATTAATGCGTTATAATGAATACAAAAATAGCGAACAACCGCTGAAAGAAAATGTAATTTACAGTTTGTTAAAGTAATAAATGGTACTGATACATTAATAAATTAATGTACTGATGAGGCGTAATCCTTCAAAGCTAGAGTAACGTTTTGGGAAGAGAGTGGAACTGAACAGTGTATTTTGCATTCATTTAATAAATGGGATGTAGCCG
Source organism: Typopeltis vanoorti (assembly GCF_054136105.1). Classification (NCBI taxonomy): domain Eukaryota; kingdom Metazoa; phylum Arthropoda; class Arachnida; order Uropygi; family Thelyphonidae; genus Typopeltis; species Typopeltis vanoorti. Next base: position 57,520,680 of record NC_143553.1, read on the forward strand.
TTGGTTATTGTAATTTCTACGATTTACGTGTATTTACAAAAAGGCTGTCACATCTGCGCCATGAATTGTAACGCCTGATTGTGGAGAGTCGTGTATGTCATGAATCTGTTGTTATTCTAAGTAGACTGTAATTTATGCTATTCCTCTCCATTGACCATTGTTAACATTTGTTATTCTCTCTCACATATATATAATCTCCAGTTTTCATACCCAGTCATGGAGGGCAAGACATGTATATTTTCTTTTGATAGGTAAGAATGTTTCAGATTTACCTCAGTGATAGCGCATTCTTGTCAAAGATTAACATTTTTTATTCAAAGAATGAAGCTTAAGTTCGTAAAAAAAAACGTTTAATGTAAACAAATATAAACAGTAGATAATTTATTATTTTTATAAGGATATCTGATCTTCATATTTTCGACCATGTAGAAAGAATTAAATTATTACCATTCTAATAATTTTAGAGTATGATCTGAATAAAATCTTTGACTCAAATACAATTCTAAAAGACAAATGTACCATACAAAACAAAGTGCATATCATTCAGATAGAAGTTTTCTAGTTTTAGTTGATTGTATACGTCGTTAGTGAATACAGGAACTAATGTGTCCTTTTATTTTTTATTTCTTGCGCGTTACCCAGATTCAAAGCAAAAACTCAATGACCTTAAAAAGCTGCAGGTTGTTCGAGAAAACCTGAAGTCTGGTGCTCAGAGGGTGCTTAAAAGAAGAGAAGCCGGTTCTGTACAGGATGTTTGCATTTACACAGTAAAAGGTATTCATACAACGCTTGCACGTTGTAATTGTATACGAACACTACTATAAACAATCTACAAATCTTATTTCCATGCATCTCCGTACGATTACAATATATGGTACGCATATTTACTACTAAAAGACATCTTTTAAGCATCCTTTTCTCGCATGGTATTTCCGATAATGCTAAAAGGTACACTTGCATTAATAAATGCTGGCGTACGTAAACCTTATGAAAATTTCATTCTGCATATTACTTTTTTTTTTAAACAAACAGCAAATCGATAGTGAGATTTCTGCAGTTACGATAAGTGCTAATTGAAATAATTAGCAAATACTCGGAATAACAAATCAGCGATTTTGATGCAGAGGGTTTTGTGTATTGCCATAAAAGGGTGTTATTCTATGGCGTGCATTACGCACTGGCATATATTTAAACTCCTGTGACCAAATTGAGGATATTAATCCATGCGTTCAGCAGAGTATGATAATACAAACTTTGACAGATTAGTTTATTTGTATAACTTGCTCTGATTTATGCATATTGTGAGAGAATTCCTGAATTCTATGCAATGTTCCTCTGGTACCAATTGGATATATTTGTCAGCAATGCCATGGCTGAGTGGCATAAGCTTAATTAAGGTTAGGAGATTTGTTTTTATCTAGATCATTTTCGGTAATGTTCTAATAACGTAATGATTTGTTTTTTTTTGGAAGATCGTAGTGATTGAGATGATAAAATCTCGTTAAGTTCCAGAAAAATAGGTCTGAATTGTACAAATTTAAATCCTTTCCTGTCTACACCTGAAGTGGTCTTTGATTTCAGATGAGAGATCGTCTTGCAGTTCCACTTTAGTTCATGGGTTTACTGTTAAGTTTGGGAAGTTAATTGTGTTGAGCGATGGGGAATGAATCTCGAAGTACAGTTGCATCATTATGTCAGTACTGACTCATCTAGCGAGGAATTATCAATAAAATCTTGGACATTTTAGTTAAATTTAGAATTTGTTTGCTTTACACTGATGCTCTTCGATAAATGATTTTTGCGACGTTTGTATGAGTGCTGGTTCAGTATTGCAGGCTACATTTTCTGCAGCAAAATTTACCAGCACTTTAGCTATAGAGCTGTGGTTCTCCTATATATATCGTTTATCTAACTGTTTTTGTATCACCTTTTGCGCTTTGCTTAGGAAACTGCAGTATAAAGTTTCTGAATCATGTAATAGCCTCTTCCAGTTTATTTTATAAGGCTATCTCTGCGATGCCATACACTCTATACGCCAGTATAGTTTGTGTGGCGGCGTTTTGCAACGTGTGGGTGAGGGGAAACAATGGAATTAAGTTGCAATACAGTGATCAGCGATTTCGTTTATTAGAGATAACGTATTGATAGCTCGTATGTGATATTTGCGTTAGTGAACTATCAGTATCTTTCATAGGATTTATGTTGTACAGACTTGGATCAAGAAGTGCTAGTGGTTGAAGAGGCTTCGTCAAGGATGTTATTGCCTAATTGAATGGAACAAACGTGTTATACGATTATGCAAAAAACATTTTGAAACGATATGGACGAAACAGTAGAATAAGAATTCTGCTCTCCAGTACTGCAAATTTCTGGTTCCTATAACGTCACGTAGTTTAATGATATATTTTCATTTATGTACAAGAGGATGCTTCTGATAGTATATTTATGCTTTTGGATCTTTAAAAAAGATCCAAATGAAAAAATAAGCCTAATAAAGCAGATGATGTTTGCTTTATTGGGATCAATGTCCTACTTTTATATGGCATTTCAAAATACCACTGAGTAAATCCGAGTCAAATTAACTTCATTAATACTAAACTGTCATTTTTTTTTAAAATGATATTTTGCAGAAAAATTGACGTTTAGCAGGCTATATATAACGCCTTCTTGTTTTGACGTATTAGAAAACATAAAACCCGCTTAACGTTTATTACCAAAAAGAAATCTATCGTCCAACAATCCATTCTATGCAGGGAATCAAAACAAATCGCACGCTCAGATTTATTTACCTCTAAGTCAAGCAGTTAGGTTTAATATAATTCAATTGAGGAGGGTGTACATTCGTTTACGTTAATGTAATGCGTTTACGTTCTTAAAGATAATTCTTAAAATTTTAGAATCTTCAAAATGATAAACAGAATCACGAGAACGGGAGGACAAGCTATAAAACGAGTTCGAAGAATTTGAACCAAATTAGGCATAAAGTAATTTTTATCATTAAAGAGAGAATCAAATTATTTCTCCACAGGTCGTAGAATATTCCAAGGAAGCAAACTACCTCTTATCACAGAAGCTGAGTGCATTTCTACAGCATACTAGATATGAAGAGATGTCAAATTCATTTTTTACATTATCTTAATGTTCAAGGATCGATTTCCCAAAACCTTGGGATTAAATATTCGCGTTTCTTAATGGCCAAATTCCCTATTGGCCAGAGAAAAAGATTGACTGTGGAATACCATTAAAACGTTCTACAGAGATTAGATTCGACCTTATAATGGGTCTTCAGGACTACAGACAGAAATGTTAAGATAAATGCACACGTGCCTTCCATGTAACTAAGTTCGAAATTTTATAAAGAAACCATTTATTATTTCGGCATTGGGAATGTGATGGTTCAAAACATAATGACCAGCGAGGGTATTTCAATGGGTTTAGCTCACAGTGGACACCAAATAAAACATCACTGAAATCCTAGTTTCGATTGTGTATGTGCATTGAATATATGGTCAGTCTTGTGATTTTTGTACGTATTTTATTGTAAATAATCATCCCAAAAGTCCTTAATTGAATCTGTTTGAGGAAGTGTATTTTGGCGTTCATATGACAAGTAACTTTAAATTCCAACGTGGATTTCATCTTGCTTGAAGATTGCGTATTTTTGAGTTTACCACCACTGACAGTGAAATTTAACCTTACGCATGATTTTTTTTACGCACTTAAAGCATTACTTCCTTTCATGTTACATATAAAGGCTATCGCAGGCATTTTCCAAATTCAGCAATCGAATACCGACATTTTAAGAAATAATAGCTTCTAGGGATCATTTAGCAATTTTTTTATTTTTGCAATACACGAGAAAGTCTCACACAGGTCGAAATGGATAATATTTTAATTCTTTGGAGAGCTTGGTTCTCACCTCTTTGTGTTATTTTCCCCAGAGCCTTTCCCTACACCATTGTTTTTTCTGACATAGGGAGCAAAATTTCCTGTTCATTCATAAAACACCTATTGTCTAGTCTATTTTATCGTAATCGTTTTCCTCAAAAGGAACACAAATATAGATAATATTGACTGAGATATCCAAGTATCTTTGAATTGACTCGGACTTTCCAGTCAATTCATACTCATTTTCTCTAATCTACTCTTTTTCAGGAAAGAAAACGTTTGCGTAAAAAAGGTATAAATTGTGAAGTGTGCAGGGTTTTTTTTACTTTGGGATACAACGGGAAGGTATTCTTTCCACACACTGAAATATTGCATGTAGTAATAAATTACAAAGCTGCTTTTTTCATCTTTAACTTTTAGACAAACATTTATGTATATCTAAAATGTTCGTAATAAGTTTGAAATGTCACATGCGTGTCTTCGAACAAATTATTGAGAAACGCTGACAGTTCTTTTATTTTAAAAATCATAACAAATATCCTAAACATATCCTACTCGTCCATCCATCTTATGAGGAGGGATTGCCGCATCCCCTAACGGCAGTATTTCTGATGTAAATTGAGTGTGTGCTACTGACTAAGCAATGGAGAATCGAAAAGAAACATACAATATTGCCTTAAAAATTACAACAGTATGAAACGGTAATTTAAAATATACAACTCGCAAATTAGAAAAAAATAATTTTTTTTCAATAACAAAAGATTTACTATCGGTGTCCTTGTTCACCCCCTCCCCTTGCAAATTGGTTGTAGCTTATACCCATTTACTCAAGACGTTTTCTTGGTTGTCGTTAGAGGTAAAAAAATTCTACACTGATGTTCAAATTAAAGTTTGGCTATTTTCTATTAGTTACCAGATTACCGATAGTTTTCTAAATAGATTTAAGTATAACCACGTTCTTTCTTTCAATGGACAAATCGGGGAACCATGCAAAATTTAGTGAGAATACTAAATTGAATTGCTAATTTTTTTAATATTAATCCCAGATCGAGACAGGTCGCGGTCGTATATCACATCAGCGCTGTGCGTTGGGTGCAGATGAGGAAAGGTTTTTAATAAAGAATGGCAGGTTGTATTTAGGGAATACTTGAGGAAGAATGTGTTCCAGAGGGCAGAATAAACGAGGATGAACAGAAACAAGCTTGGCGTGTTTGTAATTGCAAAATAAAGGAGTGCTGAGGAGCTGCTGCACTAATATTTACAGATGCAATATGAAGTGGAAGAATGATGGTGGGCGATTCACTGGAGCAGTGACCATGTAAGTACTTGTATAACAGACGCAGAACTGAGGCACTTCATCAGTGAGATGGATGTTGAAGTGAGTCTGTAAGAGAGGGATCATCGCTGAGCCTACTTGCTCACCTGTAGATGGCGTCCAAGAATTTAAGGGACGTTCTAGACTGACCGCCCTAAACAGGCGAGTAGTATTCTGAAAAATACTCTTCTGGAGAGGCTGCTTATTTTGTAGAGAGAGGGAAAGGACTGGAATTTCCATCAAACAAAACAAATCGATATAAGATATCTTCCTTTAGTTAAAAAGACTTCAAAAAAGATTCAAACTAATGAAAGCATGGCCTTATGATTTTTAAGAGTATCTTGCTAAAATTTTGTACCGATTCACACAAATTCATGGACAATAAAGATTTGGTCATTGTATATATTACAATTTAATAATTTCACACTTACAAACTAATTATGGAGAAAGACGAAAAAAAATTTGTTTAAAAAAAAAAAACAATGCGTTTTTATTTTTTTTTAAATTTTTTTTATTTAGGGGGAAAAGTTGGGATCCGGCTGCTAATAGTCAAATGACATTTCAAAATTTAGTAGAGATACATGCAAATTTTGAATGGAGATAAATACTTTCTTTTTGTATATCGAGGCCATGAGATGATTAGGGCATCAAGTTCCATATATAAAAAAAGTCATTCTTTTAAGGTTTCACTGGGGTGGAATTGCCAAATATCAAAGTTTCTGTTATCATCTGGAGGTGGAAAAAAATCGAAGTATTTGAATAACACCCAGTTCTATCTTGTCCACTATCTGGAAAGTTTATAAATATATAGAAATTTTCTGCGAACTTTGCGAGTTAAACGCAAAACTACTTCCAACAAATTGCGAGTACAATACATGGCTGCTTATAGTTCAGTTCCTCTTTAATCTATCATTTCTACTGTTATGCATAACTGCTCAGAGAAATATGTTACACAAGCATCGCTTCCCCGGCCGGCTTCGAAAAATGTGAATGATGCCTGTTGAGCTTTCTCTCTTGAAACGCGACTAAAACGAATTAGTGGCGAAAAGAAACTGACGGCGAATATAATCGTCCGAATAAAATTGTAAATATATTTTGTTGCGTATAAAAATGGACAGCTGATAAAAAAAAAAACGAACAATGAAACTGAATCTATATAGACAGCGGGTTGGGGGAGTGGCGGAGAGAAGAATCAATCGATATCAAAGAAATATGTCGACAGTCAGTGAAGTACTTAAACCTCTATAACTATCGACATCATTATTTCATCTTAAGAGGTGTTCGAGCATGAGTCCGCATGACGACGTATTTGAGAATAAGGGGCTTCGGTGTAATGGACCACAGACAATCACAGTTTCCTGTATTACATGAGTTGGCTAACAGATAAGGAATATTCGGATTTATATGAATCAGCATTTAATCGCTTATTTCGAAGTATTTTATCCTCTTCCTCTCTTTGCCTTCAAGATAATTTCATCCAGTTACGTAATCAAAAGGATTATAACGAAATCTATAATGGTCGCCTTTGTTTAAAATCAAACTACTACATCTATTTAACTAGATTAGTTATATTTTTCTATTAGTTTACTAGATAGAATCACAAGAACCTCAATGAATGTGACACATTTTGTTTTCTCAAAGAAAACAGAATTGTGATTAGTAATCTCTCTTTCCTCACCCTACCCCCTAATCTCAAAGAAGTCCAAATAACATAATAAATATTTAATGCGAAAATAATTAAAATCCCACTGCAAATTAATAAGAACTGAACGCTTAAACACCCACAGAATTAATTAAATGTTTTTACATTCGTCCGGTTGCTTCACTCTTTAAATAGCCAAAAAAAAAAAATAAAGAATGTTGTGTTTAATAATTCATAAAAACATTTAGATTTCTTAAGATGGGAATTATATCATTCAGTTATTAGTTTTTATATTTATTTACCAGTGCAGGTAATCTGATTAACATTCGATTGTTATTCAATTATCACATTTTAGAACTTCATTAAATGCAAATTCGGAACCATTTTGAAGCGGTTTAAAAGACCCTTCGCCTCAACAGTCGGTACTGAAGTTAAGGCTGAATATCCCCGAAGCCACATAAATAGACCAACCACCTTTTCCAAATTTTAGGAAAAGGTGGTTCGTCTTGTATTGCGATCAATAGCAAAAACTATACGTTGTTTTCCAGTAACTGAAAAGTTTATAAATATATAGAACTTTGGTTAGAACCTTCCGAGTTAAGCGCATGGGCCCAGAGTTGCTTTAAAGCCATCGACATTGTAAGATTATGTTCTTGGAATAATAGATCCAATTAATTGATTTGATAACTGTTTCGGTGGTTCTCAAATAATAATCGCTAACTCTTTAAGAATATATCTTTAAGAAGAATCACAGATTACAAAAGATAGCTGCGCCAAAGTTGATATAATTGGCTTGCACAACAGACACTGAGCAGCATATTTTTGCTGCTGTTAGAAAACGTTTAAGCGAAACTCAGGTTCAGTTGCAGAAAGAATAGATAATTTTTTTCCGTTGGTATCGTACTTAAAGGAGATCCTTTTCTACCTTTGATTTTTAATGTTGGAACAGTTACAGAAATTTATAAATATAGAATTGAGCTATCTCATTCTAGTGCAGTTAGCTGTCATTTAAAACAATGTTCTGAGAAGATTTTAACGTAAGATGTGTTTATTAAGTGAGCAATAAAGCCCAAAAAAGGAACAGACAATCATGCAGGGGGGAGGAGGTGATTATGTCTTTCATTTTCACCTCCACATGATTTCTTTCAATGTTTTATGACTTCGCTATGGTCAATGTTTAGTGCAGATTCTGTGCAATATCAGACCAAACAAATAAGTCGAGCGACATTATGATTGCTATTAAATTTAATTTCAAAATTTACTCTCCTTAAAATGAGTAAATAAAGCAGAATCAAAAAAAGTAAGGTCAGCGCTGTAATCAACGCATGCTGGTGGCTAATAAATCCATCGGATATACGAAATTGGGCTGTCTCATACACTATTTTTATTTATTTTTTTAAATATTCGTTATCAGCGAATCGACTCCTCCAAAACTAATAGATTCATCCAAGACAATTCGTATTACTCTTCCAGTTTTCATTTCTTTTCTTTACATTTTTCTACCAATGCAACAAGGTTGAAAATGTATCATAGAATCCTTTAGAGAGGAAAGAGCTGGGAGAAGTTTTATCTTCTTGAATTCTTTTTTTAAATATATCCAACCTCTTTGGGAATCCCCAAACACTTACTTTAATTTTAGATGTGATGCTGAAATATTACTTCTGCCGATTTATATTTATTTGAATGAATATATATATATATATATATATATATATATATATATATATATATATGCAGGATAGGTGTCACTGTCTGCTGTACGACATTGTTAGCTCGGCAGGGTGGTGGAGGAGAGGTTATATTTCACTCGCTCTGCTGCTAGCCACTGCGGTGGGTGGTTATTGTAGAACGTTTTGTTTCTAATCGCTTAATTTGAAAGAGAAATACTATCATTTTTCTTTTTAATTTTGATACTGTTGTTGTACATTTATTAATCATAGCGTCTACTGGCAAAGGAAATTTTAGTGGGTTAATTGAAGACAAGGTAATTATTAATACAGGAAAAGGCGAAACCTGTGTATCTCTTGCAGACTTGTAATGTAATATTGGTACAGCAATCATATTTAATATTTTAAGGGCAGAAAAATTTGAAAGCTAGAATGCTTTCAAGCAAACAAATGAAGATTGCTCTAAAATTTATTCTCATGTATGTTTTGATTAAATAACAAAGCTCATTCCCAATTAGTTCGGACAATCGACGTTCAACTGTGTCGAAAAATGCTACTTTTTGAAGAAATAGAATTTCCTAAAGTAACTAAAAGTATACCCAATATTAATATTCAAATTAAACGGGATATTGAATCCCACATTGTTTCAAAGCCGAATAAGAAACTAAGATAGGGATTCAATATCCCCTTAATTTGAATAATTTTCAAATCGCCCAAGTGAAGCCTTTTGGCTCTTTATTTTCAATAACCAATATTAATAGTTAAATATCCATTCTAGACCTGCTTGGGTGGTTTAATCAAAGTAGAACTAGCTCAGTGTGAATGCATACCCAATAAACACAATCATGAGAAAGAAGGTGGGTGAGTGAAACAGGCGATAAACAAGAGTGAAGTTCGATGATTTTCAGCAAGGCAACCAAGCTAAACACCTAGGTATCTTTTACATATTATACCAAAGTTAAAAAACTTTCTACATCTTACTCTCATCCTCAGATTTTTATTTAAGAAAGTCAAAGAACCTTGTAGCGACTTGTTTAGGTAAAATTTATAAGCTCTGCACTACTTGAAACTTGGTATTCTTGGTCTGTCTCCCACTGACGAGACCTAAATAAAGGTCGAAACCGGTTCTGGGGGATATGCTTTGCATTAGGGGGAAAATTCTAAGAAAAGTGATCATAACTTAATCCACCTTTACCACGAGTTGCCTCATACTTGCACTACGAAACCTCTTTATTTTATTTTATTTTATTATTTTTTTTAAAGGCGGGGACTTCAAGAATGTCCGGAAGCATAATCTATTCATAATGAAATCGATCAACTTAACTGCACTTAAAATGATAAAAGATTCCTTGTTAACGTAGAGGGGACTAAATAATATGAAGGATTTTTTGAACAAGTGCTTCCATAGTCATGTGAAGAAACAACCTGTCCTTCGGAGAGGGTGGGATATCAAAACTGTACTGAAGCCACTAAAATTCAAGAATGAGTTGCATTTTGATTGCAGACAAGGTCTTAATCCATTTATGTGAGTAGATGACATACTGTTCTCGGAAAGAAGTCAAAGGAGACCCTTATGGGCAAGGGATATCGTCGGGTGAAACGAATCGTGTCTGCAGCCAGTATGATGTAGGAGAATATGATGCTCCGAAGTCAGTGCAACTTTGTCCGGTGAAATGGCTACGAGAATTTGAAAGAAGCGTTCAGACAGGTTGCAGACCTAACGTTTCGGCAGGTTGGGCCATACTAGATCAACAGTGATAGCATACTGAGATGGAAGAGCAGGGAGTGAACTGCAAGTACTATGTGCAGTGAATGACTCACCACACTCATAGGCCTGACCGTCTGGTGCCACTATGTAAAAAAAAATCCACCATTCGTCGGAAGAGACGTCGAGTGCGGAGTTCCAGGCATGTACTGGAACAAGAATTTGCACAAAAATATTCACAAGCGAGGCCACAATGGAAATTCAGGTTGATGTGTTTCAATTGTAGGACTGCCTATTGCAAACACCCGAGCCAATATATATATATATATCATCGTCATCTTCAGTACTGTAAAGCGTCTGTACAGTGGGATATGGAAGATTGGAAAGCTGTTTTATCAAGTGACGAATTACTCTACATCAGTGCTTCCTAAACGCATGTTTGCAATTATACAGTTATTTTCAAGATTTTGCGTTTGTAAGCATTTTTTCTTATCAATACCTTTGAAGGGAAACTTATTTGAATAAGCATATTTATTTACTAATATTCATTCAGCGCCGGAATACGCAGGAAGCAAAATTTGTGAACCAACACCAATGTGGATTTGTTTTCCATTAAAATAAAAAAAGAAATTCATTCATCTTCAAAGGCCCACATTTCCTAATTGGGTTGTGGGGGCAGCAGCTGCAAAGAGGAACTTCCAATGGTCACGATCCTATGGCACGAAGCTCAGGTGTTCCGGTGGGACTCCCAAACGGTTCCACCCAAGGTATTGGATATAATCCATCCAGTGAATCCTTTGGACGTCCACGTGACCTCCCATCCCTCTGGCTTGGCAAAGAGGGCCTGCTGGGGAGCCTCTCTTGTGTCATTCTGACCAGGTGCCCGTACCAACGTAACGGATCTCTCAACACGGAGAAGCAACGGTTGGGTATTGAGGGTTCCCGAATTGCAGAGATTTTGACCCTGTCGAGTCTTATCAGCACCTGAACCCCTCGGAGGAACCTCATTTCAGCCGCTTGGATCGTGTCTGCATTCTTTCGGTCATTACCCAACTCTCCAGACAATAGGTGAGGATGGGGACATACTGAATTGAAGACAGCCAGCTTTGCCTTCTGGCTTAACTCCCGCTTCAATATTGCGCTTGCTGAGCCAATCCTAGTAGTTCTAGGTTCCATCACTCGTGAATATGGACCCAAGGTATTTAAACTTCTCCACCTGCCTCAGTGGGACTCCAGTCATCTGTAGGGTGCACTGGGATGGCCGCCTTGAGACCACAAATGTTTCAGTTAATTCCACACTAATCTTCATTTCTACTTCTGCACAAACAGCTACAAACCTAGGTAACCTCCAGCAGGGTCCGCCGGAGGTATCTGTGGAAGAGTTAAGCAGAACTAGGTCATCTGCAAAAATGAAAAACGTCCAATGCTACATCTTCCAATTCTGACACTCACTGTTTCGGCTGAGAGTATCAATTCAGTCCATAAATATTAGGAAATTGATTGAGAGGTGACAGAACAAACCCTTGGCAGAGGCCAACCCAGACTGAAAGGTTCAGATTTTCTGCTTTACCCTGACACAAAACTCCTGGCATTCATGCAGGGATGCGATGGCAGCTAATAGTTGGCCATCCACTCCATACTGTACTACTTGCCAAAGCTTATCCCTGAGGAAAGAACCTGGTCATATGCCTTCTCCATGTCCACAAAACATGTGTAGACATTCTTGGCATATTCCCAAGATTTCTCAAAGACTTACCTTAAAGTGAACATCTGGTCAGTGGAACTTCTAGCAGGGGCAAGCCACATTGTTGTTCCTGGAACGTTGAATCAACTATGCTCCTGCACCTTCTTTCCAAGCATCTACCATATACTGTCCCAGGCAGACTGAGCAGAGAGACGCCACGATAGTTGCTGCAATTCCTGCAAAAATGCTTAATATGCTCTGGTCTTGAAAACTGTTTTGTCTTTCTGCCATTGCTTTGGTGTTCGCTCAGATATCCAAGCAGCCTGACACTCGAGTTAGCCAGAAAACAGTCTCAATTTAAGGCTTTTATTATTTCGGGCCCATTTCATTATTACCAGCAGCCTTGCCCGATGTTAATTGCTAAATTAACCTCTTCTGCTATGAGACTAGTTCATCGCCCCGATTTGCACCTTTTGGATGTCCACAACTACTGAGCCGCCTGGGTTAAGAAGGCTCTCAAAAGTACTCCTTCCATCTGCGGAGGATATCCTTCTCCAGTGTTAGAAGTGCACAATCAGAGGCCTTAATTGCCCGTGCTGTGCAAGATTTCCACCCTCGAAGGCGGCGGATGGTCTGATAGAATATGTTTGCATAGGATGAGTAAACTTTGTCCAAAGGATTAAATACGTTTCTTTTAAGATTAAAAAACAGAACTACTCAGTCTTAAAACATTGTTTTATCTCACGACCTCCAAGGGCGCCACGGTCTACAGTTTGGGAAACGCCGATCTACACCTCTACCGAGGAGATGGACGGACATAGTGGCGGATGTCCAGTGAACGTCTCTTTCCAGAATGCGTAATGCCAGATATAAAATTCGAAGGTAGAGTGTAATAGTCCGTTTCTGTTTTTCCTGGCTTGGCTTCGGACCTTTGTGGTGGCACGATCATTGAACTCCGAAAGGTATTCAAATATTCTGGACAATGCACTGTCTTGCTGAAAGCAAATGGTCACTTCCGTATACAAAGTAGGAAGCATTGTATTGGCCAGAATATGCAAATAACTGGGTGGACTGGGGAATGAACGTCACCACACATGACTGTCCTTCACAGAGCCCTGATCTCAAGCCAACTGAACATCCGTGCGATCAACTAGTCGGTGAGTCAAGGATCCCCCACCTAATATCAATCTAGCACGTCATTATATGCGGTAAGCATTTATAGGAGGAATGGTCCACACTTTCCATTGACCGCTATCGTATGCTTCTGGAAAGCATGTCCCTTGGAATGTTGAGATCAGAGCAAGAATTTGTTTTTCCACTATAGTGTCAGTTGACTTCTTTCCTCGTAGTGTGCTTGTGAGGATCATTAAAATGAATATAATGTGAGAGTATTATTCAGGAATGTGGAAGCATGTGAGATTGTATATATACTGAAGTAAACAGAATGGGGAAAATGAGCAATTAGCAAAAATAGCTAAGAAAAAGGGGGCTAAATTCGAAAGTGGAGTTATACAAGAATGTTTCGGGTAGAGTTTGTGAAATATTGTCACTTCTTTACTATTCGGTTGGTTAAATTATTTGAAGTGCCAACTGAAGCTGATAATGCTATCAAGCCAATATTTCGATGCCCACTTTCTTTTGGCGGTTTTTTGTGAAATGACAAACGCTTCCTAAGAGCCATTAAGTTTCCTTCCAATAACATATATAACAGTGCATAATATCAGTTAACTATGCTTTCAGCGTACAATTAGCATAACATAATAAATCACATACAGCTAAGTTGTATGCTTGTTGAAAAGTGCTTAACATACTTAACTTATAAGATTTGATTTACAATCTAACAGTTAATTGGCTTACAGGTGATTATATGTACAAAATTTAATAAAACATGAATCCATGGAGTACACACGGATAACAGTCATTACTGTTGTAACTGGCGTAATTCATTTAACTGACGTTTTGTAACATGCAGAAAATAATTAAGTACTTTTCCAAATCAAGCATTTTTTAAAATGCAAACTTTGTATTTAATTTAGTGAACACGCCTACTGTAGCAAATAGTTCAATACAAATTATACCATTACTACAGCTTGTGTATTTAGTCCACATTATTTCAGTTGCATATTGTCTATTCAGTTGTCAAATGTAACTAATGTGTTATAACGAATACAAAAATAGCGAACAATCGCTTCAAGAAAATGTAACTTCAAGTTTGTTAATATAATAAATGGTACTGATACATGAGTTTTAGATGCGGCGTAATCCTTCAAAGTTAGAGTAACCTTCTGGGAAGATGGTTGAACTGAACAGCGAATTTTCCATTCATATAATAAATGGGATGGAGCCGTTGGGTACTGTAATTTCTATGATATACGTGCATGTCTGCTCTACTGTCAGTTCGTAAAGCTTCCACAGGTTGGGTTTTAAGATTATCTTAAATTTTTGAGGCAGATTGGTGAAATGCTGTCACATCTGCGCTTGAATTGCAACGCCTGATTGTGGCGAGTCGTGTATGTGATAAATTTGTTGTTACTCTAAATTGACTGCCATTTATGCTATGCCTGTCAATTGACCATTGTTAATATTTGTTATTCACCACTCTCATATATAAAGTTTGTGAAAAAACAAAATGTTTATTGTAAACAAATATACACCATATGTTCTTTTATTTGTATTTAAGTTACCATTCTAGGAATTTTACATTATGATCTGAATAAAAGTTTTGACTCGAATACAATTCTAAAAGACAAAATGTACCATACAAAACAAAATTTCATATCATTCAGCTGAAAGTTCAGTAGTTTTATTCGACTATACAGGAACTTCCTTGTCCTCTATTTCTATTTCTTGCGTGTTACTCAGATTCAAAGCAACACTGAATGACCTTGAAAATGCTGCGGGTTGTTCGAGAAAACGGTGTTTCAGAGGGTAGCTGTAGCCAGAAGAGAAGCCCGTTCTGTATGTTTGCAGTTGCACAGTAAAAAAGTATGAATACAACGTTCGCAGGTTGTAAGTATATACGAACACTACTATAAACAATATGCAAATGTTATTTCCATGCAACTCCGTACGATTGCAATATATGGTACGCATATTTACTACTAAAATACGTATTTTTAAGCATCGCTTCATTAGATGGTATTTCCGATAATACTAATGGCGCACGTAAACCTTATGAAAATTTCATTCTAAATATTATATATTAAAATAAAAAAAAGACTTAGCAAATCGATTCGAGATTTCTGCAGTTACCAAAAGTGCCAATTGAAAAAATTAATACTCGGCATTAAAAATCAGCGATTTTTATGCCAAGCGTTTTGTGTATTGCCATAAACTGTTATTCTATTGTGTTTTATGCACTAGTATATTTAACGCACTGTGACCAAATTGAGGATATTAATACATGCGTTGAGCAGGGTATGATACACCGTGACGGACTCGTTTATCTTGTATAAACTGCTCTGATTTATGCCTATTGCGAGGGAATTCTTGAATTGTATGCAGTGTTCCTCTGGTGCTAATTGGGTATAATTGTTAGCAAGGACTTGGCTAAGTGTCAGAAACTAAACGTTAGCGGATGTCTTTATCTAGATCATTTTCAATAATACCTTCCAATAACACGATTCTTTCTCTGGCAGCTAGTACTGATTTTTAAATCAATTTCTGCAAGCAGGTCTAAGTTTGTGCGCCTTTACTTTTTAAAGAATTTTGGAAATGACCGATATATTAGCTATGGACTTTTAGTTCTGTTACTTTTCTTTGTATTTATCTGTTGAGTGATGATACCAGTGTTGAAAAGCACTAAGTTCCAGAAAAATAGGACTGAATTGTTCAAAGTTAAATCCTCTCCTATCTACACGTAGTCTGATTTCAGTTGCGAGATCGTCTTGTAGAGATCGACTGTAACTTTAGTTCATGGGTTTATTGTTATGTTAATTCTGTTGATCGCTGGCGAATGAATTTCGAAGTACATTTGAATCATTATGCTAGTCCTGACTCATCTTACGAGGTTTTACCAATAAAATTTTGGATGTTTGAGTTAAATTTAGAATTTGTTTGCTTCACCTTTGAGTTGTTCGGTAAATGTTTTTGCGGCGTTTGTATGAAATGGAAAGAACACATACTAAGAATGAATAGAAGCAGAATACCTAAACAAATTCTAAATTACCACCCAAAAAGGTACTAGATGCAGAGGAAGACCCTTAAAAAGATGGAATTGAGTCCGGAACAGCCCACTTGGCTTATAAGCCTGGAAAGGAAGAAGTATAATCATTGCAAGTTCAGAATTGTAGGTTGACGTTTTTTGCAGTTACATTTACCGGCACTTTAGCTATAGAACTGTAGTTCTCGTATATCGTCTATCCAACGGTTTTTGGATCGCCTTTTGTGACTGCTATGCTTTAATGTTATAAATTTCTGTCTATAGGAAGCAGTCGTATAGAGTTAACTGAATAATGTAAATAGCCCGTTTCCAGTTTATATTTTTATAGGGCTATCTCCGTGATGCCATATACTCCATAGTAGTTTGTTTGGTGGCGCTTTGCACCGTGTGGGTGAGAGGCAATGGAATTAAATTCCGATACAGTGATCAGCGATAACATATTGATAGCTCGTATGTGATATTTGAGTTAGTGAATTTGTTAGTATCTTTCAAAGGATTTGTTGTGTACAGACTTAGATCAAGAAGTGTTAGCAGTTGAAGAGGCTTCGTCAAGGATGTTAATGACTAATCGAATGGAACAAACGTGTTATATGATTATACAAACATCACATTTTGACAACGATACAGACTAAACGATGGAATCAGAATTCCACTCTGCAGTAATGCAAATTTCTGGTTTTTAAAACGTCACGTAGTTCAGTGATAAATTTTACTTATGTAAAAGGTGCTTCTCAGTGTATTTATGTTTCTTGATTTTTTAAAAGGATATACTGAAACAATGCATTTTTATTGAAATAATTAGTACATTGTAAACACTTTCCTAAGTGTCTAGCCAACATTGAGTTGTTGTATAGCTATACAGTTAAAATAATTATATTAGTTAGCCAAATACGAAAACTTAATATCAAGGGCTAAATTACGTCATCCATTCCTTAGTTCGAAGAATGAATGAAAAGGTGAGCCCAGTAAAGCACACATCTACTTTATTGGGCTGATGCAATGCCCTATTTTTAGATGACATTTAAATCGATATAAATGAGCAAAAACCGAATGAATGTTAAATTTCATTCATACTAAATTGCCATTTAAAAAAATTATTTTGCCAAAAAATCGACGTATCATAGGCTAAATGATGCCTTCTTGTTGAGTTTTTGGAAAACATTAAACTTGTACTGATCATTGGAGATTTGCCGCCTAATATTTATTACGAAAAAGAAATCTGTCGTGCAACAATAGGTTGTTGCACGTCAAATCTTTCGAGACTGGTATAGATCTGGTATCACTGCACAGACTGTTGAATCGTATTGGCCTTTCGGAAACATGCGCGATTTCATCATGGGAAGTCTTGAATGTTCTGGGAATGTTTCTATGAGTACAAATTAGGCTTGAAATGGCAAGAGAGAAAACACTGCAACAGCAGCGAGAAGTCGATGGATGGAAGGAAGCTCTTTTCGTGGCTACAACGTTTTGGCTGGGCTCCGAAAAACTTTGCGGTGCTTTGTTTTGTTTACTTTTTTTTGTAACCATTGACGTTATTTTGGCTTTTTTCTTTTATTATACTAACTTGCTGGTAGCGCGTTCTGGGATTAAATAAATAGAGTCGCAAGATTCTTTTTTTTTCCCTCTAGAACAGAGTCAGAAAAAATGAGCAATGACCCTCTCACACCGAGGACTAGGACAGTTGGAGTGGAAATACCAGGATCAGTGAAACCTAGAGTCTTCACTTAAGTTCATGGAGCTGATAGGAGCCGACAAAATTTACTCCTTCACCCTTTACGGTGGAGATGGGTTCCTAGTTGTCAAGAACGTAACATCGAGAGAAACTTCTTTTTCTGTCCAGGGAAAGAAACTGAAACCCTCCATGGTGGGGTCACAAGTGCGACAACTGAAGATCGAACGCTTACCAATGGAACACCTCAAAGGCGGAGACATGTTGATTCAAACATTCAGTAAATGGGGGAAAGTGAGCAACATGAAGAATGCCTCCAAGTAGAACCCCACATGGTACTTAAGTGAAGTGACATTCACAATGGCTATTCGACCACCTGTGCCCAGCCTCTTCAACACCGGCACGTTGCGTTTCATGGTGAACTATTCCGGGGATACAGAGGCAGTGTGTGTTTGGCTCGATTGAACATCCGGACAGTGACTGCCCTCTAGCCAATTGCTTCAAATGCGTCGGGCACATCTCCAGCAAGTGCCCACCACCCTGCCGAAAGTGCTCCAATACCGAACAGAACATAACATATTGTCCTCTGCGCACATTCGCAAGTACCCCAATAGAACCACTGAACCTGCAACCTGTCCGAGACACCGATGAATGTCTTGTACTTCACAACATAAGCGGGGAGGAAAATTTTTTCCAAGTAGTCTTGGGTAAAATGAAAAAAGCAATACGAGAAGAAACCCTTTCCCCCCTCAGCAGTAACATCCGCTTTAGAAACTGTTTGCCCCTCACCCACTTCACCACCACCACATATGGAAGAACAGCCAACAGCTGAGGTGAGAGATGAAGTCAGTAATCCACCAGCGACCAACCCCTCTACAACACCAGAGGAGACTTCATCTATTGCCGACGTTACCAAGACCTCCAGCTCAGTAGCCAGTGTCCACCCTGCCAAAACACATACAAGTTGAAAAGGGGAAAAATAATTATCACCCTGCAAGGAACCACCAAAAAAAAAAGGCGGCTTCCCCAAAAAAGGAGAGCATAGAATTCACTCCCGAAGGAGTACGGACACAACCGTGCGAAATGGAGGTGGAAACCCCTCCTCACCGACACCAAAGCCCTAACAAAAAATACACTGGTCCCCAGTTCACCGCAAAAGTCTTCAAAATATCCGACAACAAAATCAGTTTCAAAGTTGGAAACTGTCGTCACGAGCTCAAACCTGGAAGCCAGTCTGCCGGGCGGTAGATATTCTGCCTCCCCGTACGCATCGATTGGTTATACCAAACAATTGAAACTCAGTAGACTTAGGCCAAGTGTAAACATCTAACATCATAATGCTGCCATTTTAATTGGTATTCTATTTAAAAAGTGTGGAATTATAATTCTTTTAGTGTAGCCTGTAACTCTTTACCAGATACTGTAATGCACCTCTATGAAAGTTAAACCTTTTCAAGCAGTTTTAAAAATTGCCTATCCTACCTACTGCTGGCATTATACGGTCGCCATTGGGCTAGTATACAAGGTGCGTACCTAGAACAAATAGGTTTAACGTTCAGCACTAAACATAATATGAATCCGCTGCAAAGTTTGTGAAGAGACATGTATTGGTGTTACCTCTATTATGAAGTGTGCAGATAAGTGCAAACAGTTATTTTTTTATTGTGCTGGTCTCAGAAAGCCAATTTAAAAAGCTCTCCAAAGAAAGGAAACAATTGGAAATGCGCTTCTTGCAAATTTGGCGAACAAAGACCTAATCAGTATTTCAACTCTTAGTTACACGACGGACGCCATTCTAGTACTTGCCAACGCCAGCCGGCAACATCTACCAGGGATAATGATTCGTGCATTCGAGAGATTAGTAACGAAAACTATGTTTAACGGATTTAATGGGATTAATAAAAGAATTAAAAATACATCAATGACTTAAGTTCGACTGAATATACCTCGAACAAAATAGATGACTTTCTGTATCATTTGTGGCTTAACACAAAGGAACTATGAACTAGAAAACGCAAATATGGGGCTGCGTAGGGGAGCTGAAAATAATTCATGAAACGGTGAATAACTTGAGTCAACAGGCAATTAGCTCAAACCTAGATATTTGGTGTTCCTCATGAGCCACGCGAAAATGTGCATGAAATAGCGAAGAACATTGCATGTAAAATCAAGATCAGCTATAATGAAGATAATATTGAGGCTATACATCGTGTTCCTAGTGGGCAGAAAAACAGACCAATGCCCATCATAACATTTAAAATTAAAACGATCAGAGACAAAAGTATCAAATATAGACGAAGAACAACTGATGTGACAGTTTCAAGGATAGTAAAATATATTTAAACGGCACCTGATTGGAAACCTAAAACACCTACTATTTATTGCCAAGAAATGTACAGAACTCAACTACCAATATCTCTGGTTCAAACTTTTCATGAGAAGAGACGATACATCTAAAATATGACGAATCAGTTGCGAAGAAGACTTGTCTAAACTCTTGGAGTAATAAGTAATTACTAACAACACTGACAGATGAGAATAATAACTGATCTCACTTTTCATAAATCTAATTTGTCATGATTCAGTTGAATTAAAAAACTATCCGAAATTCCATCTGTTAATAACATTAACATAAAAACAGCTGAAAATGTCTATATTTAGAACATCAATATATGATTGCTGTATATACATCGCATTGTTACACAGAGTGACTTTATACAAGAACTCGAGTGTAGTCTAGAGGAGATCCGAAGTGACAATGTTCTCATAACTGGGAATATGAATATTGACTTGCTGAGAAATAGCGGATCCTCAAGATTTTCTAGATCTACTTGCCATGCATGGACTCGAACAATATATTAATGTCCCCACGAGAGAATTCAATGGTGGTAGAACGTGTCAAGATCATGTATTCGGGAAACTAATTGGGAACAAAATCCAAGCAGCAGTTCTGCGCTAACCTCTCGCGGATCACCTCCCAATCGGTATTAAAGTGTATTTGCATGTACAGCACAGTGATAGTACAACCGAAAACATTCCCTACACAACCATTGATTCCAGAGTATTGAAACTCAACTTGAGCACTGTTTCCTGGGAAGATATAACGACGAAAACAAATATTGATACCTCTTATCATAAATTGATGGCAATATTGAAATAATACAAGAAACAAAGCCCTCGATTACACAGGAAATCAGACACTACACAAACATTAGAGATAAGGTGTATAAAAAGTTTAAAAAAATACCCACACAATCAATATTATGAACAGAGTTGCAAGTACTGTGCTATTGAAATCTAATACATAAATTAAAAGAAAGTAAAAACGAGTACTACCGAAATGAATTCCTAAAATGCCAAGGACATTCCCAGAAAACAATGGAAGATTGTGAATACATTAATGCAAAGATACACGCCAATAAAACCTCCCCGTACTTAAAGATATCGATAGGAATAGAGAAAATGGAGACAGAGGATTAGCTGAAGAATTTAATAACAATTTTCCACAGTTTAGCATTTTTCAGAAAGCATTCTGAAAAATGCTAAACCCACCCCTCCGAATTGCACTCTCAAGAGACTTGAGAACTACATCTTTTCCCCACTTATGAAAAAGAAATCAACAATGTTATAACTAGCCTAAAAACAACCAAAACTTCAGGTTACGATAGTATTAATACCAGCATTGTGAAAAATGCCAAATATACATTATGGGAACCCCTAATGTACATTTTTAACGTATCACGTAGTTGTCCCTATTTCTAAAAAGGGAAATAAAAATAAACTTAGAAGGGAGATCGGTCTGTAATTTTCCAGTCTTTTCGAAGATATTAGAAAAATTGGTAAAATTAGACTCGTGAAATGACAAAAACTTCTTTTCAAAGAATCAATTTGGGTTCGGGAACAGAAAATGATTTACTGAACTTCACAAACAGTTTATACCTCCCTTGATGAACATAAACATTAGCAGTATTTCTGGATATACACAAAGCTTTTGACTATCACATGAAATTTTAATAAGAAAATTAAGTCATAGGAATACCAGGTACTGCCTTAAACTGGTTCAAAAATTACTTAAATGCCAGATCACAAATTGTAAAAATAAACAACTATAGCAGCTCCTAAACAGTAGACTGCGGTGGACCACCAGAATCGGCCTTGGGACCAATTTTTTTTTAATCGATGACTTCTGTAATCTTAAACAGTAAAATAAATACTTTTGCTGATGTGACAGTACTAATTTTCTCTACAGACACAGCCGAACAAATGAAAATCGTGAATGCTGATCTTTTGAAAGTAAAAAATTGGTTCCAGGTCAAACAAACGTAGTCTGAATATCTCAAAAACTAACATAAATTTTAACTTTGCGAAAAACTGGCAAAATGAACTTCACTGCACAATTAATTTGGAATTGCAGGACAAATTCAAATTGCAACAGCGAGAAAATAGAAAGTTAGTGTCATAGCTTATTTGGAATTAAAAATTGATAGTGATTTAAGCTGGAATAATATTACCGATGTCGTAAATAAAATAAGGATTATGTTAAACAGACTTAGTACCTACATAGATTCTTAAATTTAAATATGCTAAAAATATATTCTCCCTGGATTCAAAGCACACTACAATATGATATATTAAGTTGGGGAGGAATCTATCGCATTACGCTGAAACCTTTAGTCTCGACTCAGAATAAATTAAGATCTTAATTAGAAACAAATACGGATACTGCAATATGTAATAAATACAACATACTATCCCTTAGATATTTATACTTCTATAGGGTAGTATTATTCATAGAAAACGACAACGAATACGTAAATATCAAAACAAGATGTTTCGGTAGACATAAGGGCCTAAAATATATAGTTCCAGAAGTAAATGAAGCAATACACAAACATACTTATTTAGCGCCAAAATGTATTCAGACTACCTTTAACAATAAAAGAAATGAAACTAACCAAACAAATACAGAACTCAAAGAGTATTTTCCTACAGAAATGAAGCCGTTCAAAATAAGTGTAAATTATTGGTTTTTAGCATATTTATATTCAAAGATATAAATGTGGGGCAAAGATACCCCATAACATCATTTTGGAGGTTTCTGCAACAAAAAGAGCGCCGGTGTGCTTATGCTAGCCACCTCCTCGGAGCCATGCATAAACATCCACAGGGGAGAACACTTGCCTTCGATCTGAAGTACCGGGGCTGTACCACCAGGTTCATCAACATCTACGCTCTGGCAGATCCAACAGCAAGATCAAGATTCTTCGTCACTCGACACCTACATATGTAGCGCCAATCATGTAATCCTGATGGGGGACTTCCACTGCAAGGCGGATCCAGCCGGAATAAAGTAGGGGGAAGTTTCATCTTAGGCACAGCTGGCTACAGGCACCTGAAAATTCACCTCAAACATCTGGAGGGCTCAGAACCCTTACTGTGGGGATTACACATGGACAGGCCAATGAATCGGCACAAGGCTCAACCGCTTTTATCCGTCACCATCCCTTATTTCCAGTGTCCAGGTAATAAAGCACATCAACATCAGTTCCACCATCTCGGACCACAAAATATGGTTGTGCTAGCGTACCAGCATTTAGAAGTAGTTGGTTCGGGCCCCTGAAAGTTATACTTCCAGTGTACAAACAGGAATAACACCAAGTTCTGTTTGCTGCTGCTTTAACATCTCCACTCCTAGCCCGATTTCTGGTATTTGGGTCCTGTACGAGTCCATTCCGGTCTATTATATTTAATGTCTCACACGGAGGTAGTTCGGAGGATAAACCCAGTCCTACTACAGGCGGTCTGCCCTTAAGGGGCGGATCATCTCGGCACCGATTACACTTGTGGTCCCTTCCGTATCGTGAGTCCCTGGCTGGCGGTGAAGAGAGTTAACTGATAACATTGAGCTAACAAAATGGTATTATAAGCAGAGGTCTATTTTCTTATTTTTCAATAGGCTGATTTTGGTCTTGCTTTTCTTTCACTGGATAAAGGAAGCTCTTTTCGTGGCTGCGTATTTGTCTGCTCTTCGCAAACGTTTGTCGTGCTTGTTCGTTTTCAACTCTTTTTTTTTCTCTTAGTACGAACCTGCTGCTAGCGAGTTCCGCGCTGCAGGATATATATATATATATACACCAAATCGTAAGACTCTTAATTTTTTTTTTGTCCTAGACTCAGAGACCATGAGTAAGATGATCCCATCTCGCCAAGGACTTAGTACTCACTAAAGTACTTGAGGAGCTAAAATCTACTCCAATCCCATACGAGGAATGGGATGGAGTAGATTTTAGTCTTTTTCAATTTTTTTGCAATTTAGTCTTTTTCAATTTACGTGTTTTCATTTTCAAATGATTTCTCTCTTTTGGTCATAGATAAATTATAGCGGTAATATTAAATGGTCTTTCTACTGTCTGCAATAAATGAGATTTTAAATGATAGAAAAAAAGAAGAAAATCTCTCGTTGGATGATCAGAAAAATTCTGAATTGTTCAATTGTTGATTGAACGGGGAGCTGAACTCACCGACTTCAATCGATCAGTTCATTCGAGTTTCTATTTTGGTATTGTAAATCATCTGGATGCAGTGGTGTAGAAATTAGTCGCAGTCTGTTGCGATTTAGGCCAATGTTTTGCATCTGTGTGTCTCTTGCACATCCTTGCTAATGGGAGAAACAAAAAACTTAGCTTTAATTCTGGCTGCCAATCCTTACTTAAAACATCCGTGTTTGACAAATCCGAACATCCGAAAGAAGATTAAGGATGATGAATGAATTGAAAAAATGGCTTCATAGAAACATCACCAACCCATGGTTTTTAAAGGAAGACTTAGAGAAAACGTGAAATATGTCGATTGTCCAGAAAATGTCAAGAGACGCATAAAATTGGAAGAAATTTATTACAAGTGATAAACAGAATAAAAAAGTTTATTATTTAAAAAGTAATTTAAAATTGATGCCATTGTAATTCAGAAAATATTCTAAAATTTAACCTGAGTTTATACCATATGCATAACATACCATAAAAATAATGATATTAAATCATACGATTATTTTTTTAATGAAATTATAACTTCATATTTATGTAGAGCATTAAATTGTGGTGTATGCTATGTTTTCATAAACTGAAAAGTATTTTTACATAAACTAAATTCAAGAAAAATGATTCTTTTATTTTACTTTATTTTTTATTGGTTTCGCTCTTAAGTATAAAACTAATCTATTTGCTAATATGAAATAAAAAGATGAGCTATTTTTGATAATTGTTTTGTATAGTAGTGTATCATAATTGATGTCAGAAATTATAATTGTGTCGTTTAATATCGAAGTATCTAATATAATTATTTATAATTGAACATAATGTTAGGAAAAATATTGAAATATTTAAATTCATAAAAGTTACCATAAGTACACACCATAACTAACCTTAAAACAAGAATTAAAATTGACTTTTAATATATCAGATATTATATTATAGAGGAAGGAGAGTATGAAATGCACCTGTGCTTTACCCATCTTGACGTGTGTGTGTGTGTGTGTGTAATAACCATTAACAAGATGGGTGAAGCACAAGTGCATTTCATACTCCCCTTCCTCTATAAAATAAGATGCATTTGTTTCATATAAGGTACGAGTGATAAATAGAATAAAAAGAAAATGCTGTGAAAAGAGAAATAAAAAAAATCCAGTTTCATGTAAGTGGCCACTCAAACCAACCGGTTGAGAATTTTCGAATATTAGCCTTTAAGTGCGAATGGCAAATTTAAGTTAGCTTTGCTGAAACCTCCTAAGCTTTGGGCTGGTCAGGGCCAATTTCGTGATATCTGTGTTCTTAAAGTACGCTGGTATCACGGAGAAGTTGCTAGAAAATGAGTGCTTAATCCCTAGGTTGAGTTGGATATGAGGAGGATAATGTTGGAATCTTAGGCCTCTTCTGATCCTACATGTGAGACCATAATGTGTAGCCGTTTCAGTGCAAAGTTAAACACTAATTTACACGTATACAGGACCTCTTAGTATATCATGAGGGCGATATCTAATTATATATCGGGAGGTTTGCGATTGGCCTAACGGTCTTTGGAAGTCTGCAAACAAAATAGAGATGACAAGGTATGAACAAAGTTTGAGGTCAAACGGTAAATGCTATGCCAAAAGCAATACATACGCACATTTGGGTTTGCATATCACTTCTAATGAAGTAGGTGAAGGAAAGAAAAAATGAAATTAATGACACTTTTACGGTAAGATAGACCTTCGAAAGACAACTGAAGAAAGCAGAAGAATCACATCGACAAGGGGAAGAAAAACTGTCTTGGGGAATAGATTACCTCCTTCTGGTGGCAATTTGTGTTGGGGAACTTGAACAGATTTACAGAACCCCGTTTCGAATATGAACTGCCGTATGGAATACACCGAAAGAAGAGTTAAGAATTTTAGGAAATTGCGGGGAATATTAAATTACGTTACAAAGCCCCATTTGCACTAGATAGATAGAAGTACCTATACTCCGAAATGTTCCAGCATATCCGAACACTTCGAAGGTCCAAACTATTTATTTATTTGTAAAATAAAAATAAAGTATTCCACCAAGAGGCAGGTTAACTTATTTTAAACAGTAACTTAAAGAATTTAAGACCTTCAATTCATTCTGTAATGTGATCCTTAAGATCGTTCACCCAAACTGCATCTATCATACAAAAATATCTTAGATCCAAGATTTATTCCTAAATTGTCGTGGCGTCCACCATGTCATGGAGTGAGTCAATTCTTTTAAACATAGCACTTATGAAACAAGTTAGTAAGACCGAAATATTAAATACGCAATTAATGTATAACGGTAATTCTACTGGAATACTCAATGAAATGGTTTCAAGATTTTGAAACACGCAAGTTATGAACTTCGTCGATCACGATGAAGACTGGTTACATATCTATAGATGGAATGTATGAACATGGGAACATGCAATAAACATTTTGGGAAGTATGGAAAATACTATTGTAAAAATTAAATTATTTAAGTATATTTAAAAAAATTATGGAAATCACCCTCTGATAAATATGTATTTTGTGTTTATACTTATAAATTTTACCTTGCAAACTATCATTCCATATTGTAAATAGTCTTATTTTAACGTGCATTGTACTATAAACATACTAGAGATGGAATAGATGTAACGCTGATAAGTTTCTTTCAAAACGAAGGGGGGTGTCAGTATAAATAAAAAATTATTTATAAACTCTTTCAAGTTAAATCATTTTTTAAAAAATGAATACTCATTTCATGGCGTCGTCATGGAATGAGTGGAAAGACATCATTACAGATACACACTTCACATGTTTATGGTCATTCCTTGTTATGCTAGACCTGCTATGTCAAGGCTTTAATAAAAATAACTTTAGTATGACACCAAATCAGCACCTTTTGATCCTCAAGGGTCAAAAGAATATTCCGTTTGACCACCCCTTTTAAAGAAAAAATTGGTTAAATTGAATGTTTATATCTGTGATACTATCCTGAAATTCTTGGCTATTCAAGATAATCTCAGCCATGAAGCGATTTGAGAAATCACTTTCACACCATAAAATTATATAAACATTTAGATTTATAAACTTTTTACAAAGTTAAAGACACGAAGATGAACACAATGGCATACCAAGTTCTTTTGATCATTGTAGCTCCGTCAAAACGGGCTCCTGCTCCAATGTTATTTTGCGCAAAATCCTGTACAAAAGTAAATGGCTTAGTTCTATAGTTAGTATTTTCCATGCATGATGTCTCTACTGGCAAATAGAGATCTCACGTCACAGTAATATGGCGTTCGTTGAGTAATTGTAGAGTGTTCAGTTATTTCCATTCTTGTTTTCGATGTGAAGAACTGATCAGTTTTTAAATAAGCAGTGACACTTGAATCTATGATTCAGTTTTAAATAAAGCAAAACCTATTCATCGGGATCTTCGATTTATCCAACTTTATTCAATAGAAGGACCGCACAGATTGTGTGGAGCTATTGCGTTCAAAAGAATAGAGATGGTTGCAAGGCAAAAAAAAATTCATTGATGTTAATATACCAAAAGGTAATGTTTTTTTTATAGCATTAACAATTAAGCACACATTTTAAAAAATTCCATATCAAGTTCTAAAATCGTTAATTTTTTAACCTCGTAAAGCAGTTTCCATATTGACAGAACAATTCTCAAGACTGCACAGCAAGATCAATTCCGAATGAAACTACAAAGAAACGATAATAATCTGAATGTGGCAGAGCTAAGAATAGTGATTAATATAATTTATCGATTTATTGTAGTATGAAGAGTGATATACAGAAATATGAATAACTCACGATTGCCTCTTAAATGGTGAGCCAATTTGCCTTATCTGCGTACTGGTGAATGTCAGATGGTGTATTATCTTCAGAACTTGTTCTTGGCATTCAAGTTATGAATTAGTCTACAGAGAGACCCGGACATCGGTCACAGTGCATGTTTCAACCAATTCAGAATTTTAACTATTAGGAGGTCTGACTTTCCAGAACAGCAGCATTAGAAATAATCTTAGTACGTATATCCCAATATTGATATAAGACATGTGGTCCCAATGACATTGATAACTGCTTGTTGAGTAGTGATGTTCCATGTCTGGGAACTATATACAAATATGGTTTGACTGGTGGATTTCTCTATAGTAGCATTAATGGTATTGGTGGCAGGTTTGGTCTCCAGATATTAGTTGAGATATGGAATTTAAGGACTTTAATATGTCTGAGTAGATATAAGAACCAAGGTACTGGAAATCTTACGAGTGTGCACACGTTTCTTACAGGACTTTAGTTTTACTTCTGTTGACGCAGACCCAATCGATACGGAATTTCATAGGGCAGTCTGAGCCGAGTTGATATTTATGAAGATACTGCTTATGCGAGTTTAACCTGTCGAATCTTCGAATTGTTGCCAGTTCCTGGGAGTCTGAAAGTTAAGGATAACAAAATGACAAGGTGCCGGCGAATCTCCCTTAAAAACTGAGATATTGAAAACAAAGTCCAACTATTACTCTTGTATGGCAATTCTGGTTTAATTCCGCTTTATTTTCAATGGTATGTTATAATATCTGAAAATTGTGAACGTTATCTATTGATTGAATCGAAGAATTCAGAATGAATTAAAATTTTGTTTGCTTTCTTCTGGAAGAATTGTAAAGCAATGAATATTTGAAAGTGCCGTTTTTCAAGACAGCTGGATTTTCGGACAAAAGAGGAGATACGTAGTTGTGTCGAAACTTTCTTCAGGTTCTTTCGCAGTTTCAAAAATGTTTGCATTGCAAGATTTATACATAACGAGCAATTCTTTGGATAATTTCTAACATTATCTGTATTGAAGTTCAACGACAATCAGTTTTTAGATGCAATTCTTCCACACAGTAAGCTCTTTAATTTCTTAAGAAATTAAAACAAAATGCAGTTTCATTTTAGTCTAATAATTTGTATTTCACTCTACACCTTGTGCTTTGTTTAGTGCATGAAGGATTAGCTAAAAAGGTAGCTTTCTCTGGGTTTATACATATTGAAATAAAGTTCACTTTGAGTCTGGTTGGGATCTCCTGGTCATTTAGAAAGGCAATAAATATCATTTAGATGGTTCATGTAGGCTGTGCGTCATCTGATCTCTTGCTTTTTAATGTTACTGTATTTCTTTTCTCTGTCACTTATTTCCTTTGATAAGAAGTCTTGATAACTAACGTTTTTGCTACTCATTCCTGGATGAGTTGTGTTATAAGCACAGTACTAGGAACTTCTTCAGGCTTTTGATTTTCCATTGGTATATTTTGTTTTTGTAATGCATCTGTACTGGGATTGTAGGTAGGAAGTGTCCCGTCATTTCGATATTTGCCTTTTTTTTTTATAGATTTAAAAAAGTGCTGGGATGAAGTATTTTACGTGCACCTACTGTACCATAATCAGTTCTACAGTAGAAGTTCAGCATTTTTGAGCTAATCACGTATACATTGAAAAAAAAAAAAGGGGGGGCATTCTTGTTAAATATCAAAATCCGAGTCCATTTCCTTTAAAGATTTTGCACACGTTTTTCTGTAAATTTCTATTTATGAATGTCGCACAGTTAATATCCGTTTAGTATATGAAACTTGTAATCCTCGAAATACGATCCTATTGCGCCTTAATCTCTATCTATGATGTGTGTTGAGATAGCGCAGATAATCAGATCAAGTTGTAGAAACCATTTTAAAGTCTGAAGCGGATATATAAGCAAGCTTTTGTGCTTAGTTTCATGTTATTTATTGGAAGCTGTGGAAAGACGAGATTTAATTATTCATCTTTGTCGTCGGATTTCGGTTCTCCCCCACCTGATTTGTCTTATATCTAGAAAATTCCGGTTGTTTGTTTATTATAACTATCGTCCATTCACAATCAGTTTTCCAACCATATTCTCGAATCTAGGTATGTTAACTCTAATCCACAGAGTTAACTTTTCAAAATTTCGTTTGCGAATGAAATCAGCGAAAGTAGTGCTATTGGGAAGACTGAGTGCCACAGATCGATTTTCTATAGCTACACAAGGAACGTGATGGTGTAGGGTTTCCTGTGAAAATGTCGCCGTATTCTTGGTCAATCCGAATTCAGGAATCTCATTTGAAATTTTAGCACTCATCTGTTATCCATGACTAGAAAAAAGGTAGTTGCCTGCTCAGTTAGGAAAGTCATCTCTGAGATGAAAGAAAATTGGAAATGCTCTATGATCCGAATCCAAGCCATTCCAGTGAGTCAGATATTAAACACCGCATTAAAATTTAAACAAGTTGCATTTTTATTCTTAGAAAAAATGCATGTACATCAGATATCAAATTCTTAATTTACTAAAACAATATATAAACACTGCTGTTTTTGTATTTCAATTTGGTTTTGGGATTTTCGTGCGTGAAGAAATTACCTTTTAAGTAATAAAATAACCAAGAATTAAATCCAGAAAGGAACAAAAATATCCATGACCGAAACAGGGAAGAATGGATAACCCAATTCAGATTGTTTCATTTCTCAATAAAGAGATCCTTGGCGCATTTGAAAAAATATGAAAACCAAGATCGAATCCATCGAGAGTACACGGCATTTGCCTAGTACAAAAAGAGAAGAGCTTATAGAAAGACGTACTGATGAAAATAGAAAATATGGGTTCCACCTTGCCTGAAATAAGTTCTTTGGCAAAGAACATTTCGTGATCCTTAATCTTGATTTCCGCACTTTTCATTTATTCGATTAATCTGACATCTAATACGATGTCGCACTTAAAAATCAATAATAACGTTCATATGATCCTAGATTTCCTCACATTGATTGAAATCTCTCATTTAAAATAATGAGCACGGAAATGTTATATTTTAATTAAATTTATTCATACTAATAGCTTTGGACTTAAGTTATTTTAAGAAATTAAAATGCTTCCGAAAGGACTGCAAGATATACCACTTAATACATTCTCCCATTTAAAATAGTGTAACCGTGCATGAAAATCTGCCTCCAAATATGTTAATAGTTGATTTTTAAGTGGATGACTTCCATCCTGGAAGGGATTTCCATCCGCAAATGAAACCAGCAAAAACACGCACTGTGGAAGATCGTGTGCTGATCATCTTCGCAGCGTTAATCGTTCTCTTAAGCTTCCAACTTCTATTTTTTTGGGGTGGGGGGTAATCATGCAGTTACTGAATTAAGCGTTCTGAAAGGAAAGCAATGAACTGACGCCCGGTGACTACTCCAGTTAATGGGGAATGGAGACAAACTGTGCGGTTATTCACGATGGGGGCTGCCAATGGTATCATTCTATAAACTTTACTGAGAGAACTCGTTTTTTCACCGCAGGCAGATGGAGTTAGTGCAAAAATATTGAACTAAGCATACGTGTAAAGAGTGCCGTGATATCTAACGGGAATCCCTCCTGCAAAATGTCCCAATCAATGGCAGTTTCTTTTATAGGAAGACATTGCTCCGGAGCGCTCTTTGCACGTATACTACGTTTTACATATTTTGTGCAGCAAAAGAGGCTTCTACCTAGAAAACATTAAGCACAGCCATTGGCTCACAGTTATCTATCCTTCCCCTCCCAACTGCTAACTTATATGGAAGCTTCTTTTGAGCAACGTGCTTTAGGTGCCTCTCCTTTAATCCCCCAAGTCTGGCTTAGGTACTCATGTAGTCCTATGAATGTCCATACTTTTAAGGAAAAATTTCATTGAAATATTACAGTTGTATCGGAGAAAGGAAGCAAAAATTAAACTCATGCATGATCCTGGCTGCTGTTTTGACTTCTTTTATGCCTGGATGAGTACATTGGTTTGTTTGCAGCAATAACTGATCAAGGATATACCCGAAACATGCATAACTTGGAAATCTAAAGTAACCACGAATTTGTGGATACCCTAAAACGTGAAGGAATACCAAAAAGAATCAATGGCAGTTAATCAAAAAGGATCAACGTTCTAAGAAAGGTATTTACAACTTAATGCTTCTGAAAAGGTGCGGTAGAGATTGGGTTATTTAACGAATGTTAGACTAGTGCAAGATTCTAGTTGCATAAAGTTCATATCGGTTGCTCGATGAAAACTTAAGGTTATGTACTGATTTTAACAACTGATGACAATTTTTCGTTAACAGCAATGCGAATATTTTGCTTACATGAACTTTCGTCAAAGTGGGATATTAATTTACCTAAAGTCAGAGAAATAGAAATTTCAGATAGTTTACAACTGAGTCAGAATCTGAGGAAATACTAACAACCTATTTCAACCCGAGTAGGTCGATATTGATTAAGTTACAAAATGCAGTATGAAAATTTGTTCAATACAGATAGCTAAATGTTCAGTGCAAGCAGTTTCGATTCGTTTCAACAAAGAACAAAAACATATCGAACAATTCAAATCGGAGAAAGACTCGTATTGCGGAGAAAAATTCGTATTATCTTATCCGGATACGATAGTAATCAGGTAGAGCTTGATTAGCAGTGTTCACGTGGAACTGCTGACAGCTTATTAGTACAGTTTCTAGATATGCTCCGTAGTCTAAACGCATGGGAAGTACTATCTCTTTAACACTACCTGAAATTCGGCCACCTTCCCCCTTATCCCCCTTTACAGGCCTACGGAATTCTTCGACTTAACCAACGTCAGAGTCAAAGGCAGATTCTACGAACAGAAAGGGTAACTACCTAAAGTCATATCTGCTTGCATTTTAATAGATGCTTGTCGTCACTCTCGCATACGTCTGGGGAAAGCAATACAATAATTGCGATGTTGACAAGCAGCTGTTCGTCACCATTTAGAGGAATAAGGGAGCAGCATCCATAAAAACACTTAGGAGTTAACCCGTTCCGCAGATTATCTGCATTAATTTTATTCTGTTTCTTCATTATTCCTCTTCTACGTAATATCAATGCTTATTAAAAACAAATTTTAAATAAATGTGGGGAAATGTATGGGTGTGTGGCGAATATTTGTGCATTCTAGACTTGTACAATCAGGAAAGTGATATTCGTAAGACTGAATTCAATTATCTTGAAGGGTGGATTTATTCGAGCCATGAAGAAGAAAACTTGAAAAAGAGGCTTCCATGAGTCATTTCTTAAATAACCTTGGGGTGTTTACAAAATATTGTAATTGTCCTATTAAGATGTCAAGCACAATAATGTACTTAATATAGCAAAATCAGGATTGTTCTGACAGAAGTATTGCTTTACAACCACTGATATGGAGACTAGTAAAACGTTCAGAGAAATCTAAACAGTAATTTATTCAGCTATGCATTTGTAAATGCTATTGAAGTATGTTTAGACGAATATGTAAAAAGGCAGTTTAAAAATAGGGGGAACTAATGATTCTCACCACCTGGTTCACTGAACCAAAATAGTTCAACTTTGACATAGTTTGTAGTGTCAGCAGCACTACAAATTGGCGCTGTTGAGCCACAAATTCCCGAAAGAGTAAGCTGATTAATATGAAAGTATTCATTGATTTAAAGTATTTAATACGAATAATCGCACCGAACATTTATAAATAATAAACTAAAAGAGAAACTCATCTAAATGTTCCAAGATGCAAATTCACCTTTTTATACATAGTGGTTTGTTTACCTCGTAAATAGTTTTACATTTTTTTCCCAAAAATGTAAGGAAAAACGGTCTTTGAATTTGTACAGCTTAAGTGAAATATGCGTATTGAGTTTCAAATGATAAATGCAGTATACCTCTCATTACAATAGCCAGTTTTATGGATTCCATGACTGATTTTCAAGTATTATGTGATTCTGTGTACCTGTTTCTGGCACCACCCAGCAGCTGGAGATAATCCACTGCAATTCTTTGGTTTTTTCCAACGGCAACTTGACAAGATAATGTTTTCGCTCAATGGCAATGTCTATGTTATTTTATTTGAAAAAATTCTGGAAATTTTTCCAAAAATTTAATTCTGTCAAAGTTGGCGTAATAAAATATCGGATTACTTTCAGTTGAAAACTTATTCCGATATTTTACATAATTAGACTGACTAAAAAAATTAAACCATACAAGTATAAAACAACTATGTTCTAATTCTATTTCGAAAACTGCGCTGTTCTTTAAATTCTACAAGTTCAAACTGTATGGAAATGGCGGAGGACGAGCTCCATTTTCAACTCTTTTCTTACGAACTACTATCAATTCAAGTGTTCTTGACATAGGGATCTACTTTAGTATCGACATTTTTATATTTTATTTTCACTCCATTACTTTCAGCTTCGGACGCACTTTTTAGCACCAATTAGAAAATCTGGCACCAATTAAGATTGCATCAGTTTTTCTGATGTTCTTTTTTTTTTTTTTTAAAGAGGAATTGGAGGCGATGTTTTTCTCAACCTGAAGTATTGATTTTTGCAGGTTAGAAACTGGAGTAAAATATCAATCCTTGGAAAAAGACATTCAGATAAACACGCGGTTCTCAATGTATGAACTCCACCGACGAATGCGAACTAGAACGTCTTTTGTTTTCTTTTTTTTTTTTTTAACAAAGTACAGTAAACATAATATACTTAGAAGCGAGAATGAAAATTGAGAAATTTTATAAATTTGTGCTCACATTTATCATTTTACTGAAGCTCAATTACTTTTCGTGATACACTGGCAAAAATGTAATCGTGTGATAAACTGATTAACAGATTTTAAAAAAGGTACGAAATGTTCAGAAAATTTGAGTGATGTTTAAAATCATAAAAGTGGGTGGGAGGTTAAAAAAGAAGAGATAGCATTCCCATAAACAATGTCTCAATATATCTTAAACAATGTTTCAATATATCTATCAACCAACCTTGAATCCCGCGGCATCGAAGTGCATGTATCCTTGCGAAGTCTACTATTGGAGTAGTTCAGTTGACATCGTCACTGTTATCTTATGTAACGAAAACCTCGGGTCATATTTAACATGACCATCGCTAGAAAACGAAACAAACTTTTAACCGTTGTTCCGATTATACATTCAAATTGCAAGAACCAAAAACTTTA
The DNA here is from genome assembly GCF_054136105.1 of Typopeltis vanoorti. NCBI lineage: Eukaryota > Metazoa > Arthropoda > Arachnida > Uropygi > Thelyphonidae > Typopeltis > Typopeltis vanoorti. The sequence continues at coordinate 57,555,937 of NC_143553.1, forward strand.
TTTCAGAACAATTATTAATGATACATACCTATATAGAATCCTGTTGAGCATTCCATGAAGTTATCAGAACTTGATAAATTAAGCGGCCATTTAACGTTTAGTGAGCTTCCGGTGTTATTTTTTTCTATTAACAGGTTGTCCTAAAGGATCCCTTGCGAAATACACGAAGCCCAGGCAATGCATGCATGCTGAAGGTGCTCAAGGAAATTCTTACTTGACCGCAAACAATGAGGATTCTACTGTAACGAGTTCTGGACAAGACATACCATTTGATCGAGAGTTAAAATTAAAAAACTTAAAATTCGTGGAGCCCACTTGAGTAATTATGTTAGCTTCTTCAAAAGCAGTCTTCATTTTATAAAGATGAAGTCGATTTAAAAAGGCAGGATAGGAGTCAAATGTTCTTGACCGCACATACTTGATAGTTCAATGTTGGTTCTTTACGATAACCAGCATAACTTGTTACTATAAAAAAAAACAGTCCATAATTTGTTAACCAAATTAGACAGGGATGCAATAGGTAGCGATTTGGCTAATAAAGTAAAACTTTGGTGTTTTGGGCTACCCATTTTACATATGTTTATATCTGTAGTACTTAAGAATTCTTAATTAGATTTTATTCAAACTTAATGTAAATTCGTTCACATTTTAACATAATTAAGTATAACTAAGGGTTGGACTAACTCAAAATCCTGACGTCACACTGCAATTTTGGCCTCAAGAAACTTTCCAATTGATTAATTTCGCTATGTATTGCTTTGGAATATTACATATTTCATTATAACTTAACATAGGAAGTTAATTTGTTTCCCGTTTTATACTCTATTCTGATTTGATCGATCATCGACTTAACATTTACTCAGTAGCCTTCCAAAAATTTCCATGAACTTGTGCAGAAACCGACATCTAAGTAAAGAAATACAGTCATACCTACAATGTAGACAGTATTGTCTTGATGAAAAAAAAAAGAACACTTTCATCAAACCACTCCCACAGTTTCGGTACCGACAGACTTATCTAACAGGTGACAGTAATTATTAGACTTCAAGTGCTCGTATATTTAACTAAGTTTATATTGAAATATTTCATTAAATAGTTTAGTTGAATTATCAATAAGATGGTTACACTGAAGTTACGAGTCACTTTATTGCTATTATTACTAATACATGACAGCTCCAGGGAGTCCAAAGGCTCATTGAGGGAAGACTCACTCTACAACTGTCTCCACCACTCAAATCCACCACCAGTATTTTCAGACAATCACAAAGATCTATGTCCGGATTCGAACCTGCAGCTTTTAGGCTGAGCAGATACACTAATCACTCGGCCAACCAATGATTTGAAATGGAATGATTTCTACGGAAATCAAATAATTTCTGAGATTTAGAAATTAACGTTTTCAAAATTTATTTCGAGTCAAAACTGGGTTCATCTGATGTTTGAAACAAAAATTCACTTTCAAACTATCCAATAGATTTGAAGATTGCTGAATTTATTTTTTTTTAAATGCTCATGAATATGATCAGTTTTGGTTTAGTATTATATATGAACCTTCAATTTATAAAAATATAAAAAAGACCGCTTCCTCTTCTGAAACACGTCGGCAATATTTGAAGTTTCCATTGGAATGTGGATTAACAGAATGAATTGCATCGTACAGTATAATTCTTAAACTAAAATCATGCCTGCAATAATTTTATCCAAAATGGTTGCCAGGACAACATGATATATGTTCTGCAATAGCTTATCAGTAATCATTTAAATAAATGATTGGAAAGTATTACTTTAACTTGCTGGTCATTTTTGACCAACATTAAAAGAACTTAAAATTTTAAATAACCACATTAAGTAATTATTCCGGTTTGGTGACCACATGTTTATTAAACAAAACTGTTTAAAACTTACAAAGTACTAAAACAAACCAAGTTTCGTTAGTCGTCAGACTAACATCTTCATGGGTCATGAGAACTAAAAGTTTAAAGCACAAACTGCTAGAAATTACGAAATTGAGTTCATTTGTTGGTATTGCGCACATCTAAACAGTTCGTTAAAAACCGAACAACAGATCTATATAACCGTTAATGCGTGTTAGTTGGAGACAATGCTATTTGTTGTGGCGTATCTGTGGTTCACACGTACTCTCTTCGAGTCTGAAGTGTGTAAAATGTTTAATAAACGATGACTAAACTTTATTTAAAATCAAACCTTGGTTTTCGTTGCGTTGGAATTTTAATCATTTGCTGCCTCTGAATTTTCTTTTGAAACAATTCCCATCTATATAGGAAATGTTTGTTCTATTACAGAGTAGGTCATGACCGGTAGAGGTTGTGTGAAATACCAATCCTGATTTATGTTCTATTATTTTGTACGTACTTTTTATGTTCGCTCATGCGGATTTCTCGTCTGGTCCACCCCTGGTTTTTTCATTGGGTGATGGAGGTTTCGGAGGATGAAGAGATCTTCATATTTATTCAAGTGGCAGGAAAGTCAGTTGTATTTGCAGAGAAGTTTGGCATCTGCTGTGTGGGCTAGACGGAGAGAAATCCGCATGAGCAAACATTAAAAGTGCGTACAAAATAATAGAACATAAATCGGCATTGGTATTTAACACAACCTCTACCGGCCATGATGTAATCTGGGATAGAACAAACATGCCTATATAGATGAGTTGTTTCACAAGAAAATTCAGACAGCAAATGATTAAAATTCCTATGCAATGTAACAATTGATTTTAACTCAAGTTTAGTCATCGTTTATTAAACATTTAAGAATTTCAGACCTCCGACAGAGTGAGCTTGAACCACAAATAGTATTGTCGTTCTGTGGTTGTAAAGATCTGTTATTCGGTTTTTAACCGAATGTTTGAATGTTCACAATTATATTGAGCTTAACTACAGAGACCCCGATGGAATAAACGATATTAACTACACACTAACTAAGTAGTTTGAGATATCAGAGATCTCATGACGGCGGGAAAAAAATTAATTCCTATTGATCCACGTTTTATCCTAATGCGTAAGTGAATGCGTGCATTACAGACTAGCAATCACTTACAACAAAAATATATAATCCACAATTTAAGCAGGCTTGCGTATACCATAATCCATACAAAAATGAAAGGTGCACTTCTACTTAAAAGGAATTGTTGAGATCAATTTAGTTAACTTAGTGATCGAAAAAAAATAATGGGTGTTAAATTGATTAATTCGCCAGACATGGATACACTAATAGCCGAACAAGAACGAGTAATGTGCTTTCTGATAATGAAAAAAAGAAAAAATCGAGTTCACTGTAAGTATGCTCATAATTGAGTCATCTACTTCAATATGATTAAACAAACTGGATGAGAAATAAATGGATCATATTCATGGAGTTTTTTCAGTTGAGTTGCCTGCAAAACTGTCGCCATATTAATCTCATCCTATCGACTGGATATCGAATTTCTTGAAAAGGAATAATTGGAGAAATTATGCAAAAAATAAAAACTTAAATAACATCCTATGCACAAAAGATATAACAGTTCCAGATTTACAAATGATGTAAAGAGAAATAACAGCGTAGGGTACAGTTCAGGTAATTGTACTAGAACACCGAGTTCAAATGAACTAAGTAAATTCTGTATACAATAAAGTTAATAAACTGGCATACAACATAAGACAGATCGTGAACTCAGATTTAATCGTCTTTCCTACAGTAAAGAAAGAAGCAAAAACCGGGAATACAGATTTATTATTAGAAATCATTAATTCACGTAAATTGCAATTTTCAACTGTGGAGGTCTACTTTCAATCAGAAAGTGATCAGAGCGAACTATTAAGCACAATGACACGATTTCCTCCCAAAACAGATTATAGACATCTTGAGTGAGCCAATGGAGTATCCATGAACTCCACTCTGGAGAAAAACACTGTTTGTCAAACTCTTTTAGCCTCTTTTGCATATAAATTGGAACCACAGCCCGTAAGCAAGTGGATTCAGGCCGGTCAGGCTGTTTTATCTGCAAATGTAATAATTTAATTTCATTGAATTACTGTTAAAGTATGTTTGCTCTGCTATTTGTTTCCCTATCCGCTGAAGATGAACGACTTCGAGGACGTTTCAATGGACAAGATGTAACTGAAATTAAACAAAAAAAGGTACTCTGAATAAAAATCTGAATATCGCTTTATGTAATGCCATATAGATGGTTCTTTATGAAGAAAGAAAGGTGCTATTAATATAATTTCACTTATACTTCATAAGTGGGATCTATGACTTGGAAGTATTTTTCGCATAATTTCCTTAATAAAGGATCTCCTGGTGTATTTACGTATTAAAATCCTTCTGAAAACGTGTTCTTAAAATAACACTTTAAGGACCTGTTCAGTAAATCATAATTTTCAGATTTATTGTAACTTGCTTTAGAACACAGCAATGTCATTTGCGTCCTCCCAGTTTCAAGTTTAACAGAGATTTCACCAGCCCTCTGAAAAAAAATTGGGCCCCATCTAGAAACCCACGATCAAAGCATTCAACAACTAATGGAGTCATTTCTGCAGAAATGCAGTTGTATTAACGAATTAAAAATAATATTTGAGAATATATTTTTTTAACATTGGGAGTTTAACCTTCTGTTTAGAAACAGACAGTTATCGCGCAGGAAGTGAGTGAAAACAATATTTAGCCTTTTCCGTTATGACTAATAAGAATGGTTAAGTCGAGTCTAATATAAAATCAAAAGCATATAAGTACAGTACGCTTCGATTACATAGGTTTCACTGTTGAAGGTTTCAATTTCTACAAAGAAATGACCGATTGTTAGTAAAATAGTTGAACATCAACTCTGCAGTTCGTGTATCTGATACCCGTTTACCCACCTTTAATACTGCTGCAACTTGTGCTTTGGCGTAATGAGTTTTGCTGTACTTATACTAAAACTATTAAACAACCAACTAGCTTATCGTTTAAAAACGAAACGGCACAGCTTTCATAAATTTGGTCAAAATTTTGATAGTAGTCTTTATGAGGACACTTATTGTAGAGAAATATTACACCTGTTAAAATGAAACGAGAAAGAGGCATAGCAAGCTATCATTCTGAATGTATTAGGATACAGACTTAATAGGTCACTTCGCATTTGAAACCAAAACATTTTCTTGCGTTGTTTTAGTTTCTTGGATACTTTTTCTCCAGGATATCCTTTTTCGGTACAGTTATTGTGCCAGATTCCAGCGATTTGTCACAATTTCCAAATCTATAAAAACGAGGAAACCATTTTAAAGAAGTGCTGTTTCCGTACATTCATCGAAGGCTTCTTTCTCAGAAACCCACCACCGAAAGGAAATTGGCAATTTTTGTTCGTTTGATTCCATGCAATTTCCGGAACTATACAGCAAGCTTCAGATTACGCTAGAAGCCCTTGAAGCCTTTTGCTCTCCAATAATGAAAATGCAAAAGGTTTAGGCGGTTCCTGCACATGCAGTTAAGTTTCGGTTTATCATTAAAAATGAATCAACAGAAAACAGCTGCTTCTACCCAAAATATTTTAGCAATATTTCAATGATGTTTCGTTGGAATGTGGATTAGGCAGACAGTAAGATTATGCAATGCAATATCTCGCTGTCACTAAATAACTGTTGCAGTAGCCGCACAATGGCAACAAAACGTACGACAAACTCCGTTCTTCAGGAGCCGACATACAGCTAACAATTATTTAATTAATAGTTTGATATTACATCAACTTGCTGGTTATACCGCTTTGACATTAATAGTACAATAACTACAATATAAAAATAAGTAAAACGACTTCAATCAATTAATAGTTCCTTATTCTTGCCATGCTTTAAACCCTTCGAACATATGCTTAACATTAATTTCTCAAACGCTGCTCACTATAAACACTTTGATAGTCCAGTTGGACCAAATACCTAGTACTTTGGCGAAACCACAGAAACGAGTGGAAAGTCAAGGTATGATCATCGATGCTTAAGACATTCATTTTTGCTTTCGTTAAGGTAACGAAGATTCAAAAACTGCATATATAGTGCAAAATACCATCAAAAGGCACAAATGAGATGGATATAACAATTCAAATAAGATACTTTAGTCCATGATGAACGATTCAGTTCAGACATCCAGCTGGTAAAATTGAAGTCCTAATAGTTGTTGCTTTCCATTAGGAGTCCAGCATTTACTTTAGTTTAAAGTGGGGGAATAAAGTCACCGATTCTTAATGTTGAATTGGAGCATTTCAGATTCTGCTGTAATGCACACGTGATTTTGCACGTCTTAAAAGATCATAAACACCCTTAAATTCCAACATCATACAATTTCATCCGACATTGACTGTTGCAGAACGGCTGAAACATTAATTGTATACCATAGTTGACTTAAGTCAAGGTCATTAGAAATTCTCCCTCTGATGAAAAATTCCATTCTGAATTTTTGTGTCCGTATTTTATTAATATATTAGCAGTAAGCGTAAAAGACTAGCACTACAACCAAAATAATTTGCCTCCATTTCAAACAGGTCTCAATATCTCAATGCAAGCACACAATAACGACAGTACTTTGTCCTAGATTATGTTGTCTCCACACCTATCTTTAAAGTGGTCTCGACATTAGAAGCTGAAATCTAACTTCAGATATTAAAACCAACAACTCTTTTAAACCACATTCCAGCTGGAGCAACTATTTAGCCCAACGTCAAAAACTCATTACTCGTGAACAAAAGATGTAAATTTTATGAATTTGCGAAACATGGATCCAGTAATATCTGGACACGATGCAAGAAAGTTGAGTCGTGCTTTCCGATAGTAAAAGATATCGTGGAGTTAGTGCACTAAGCCTACGATTTGGGAAACTATTGTTTGAAATTTTAAGATTCAAATTTGACTTTATATAAATAGAGGACAATACATTCAAATTAATTCTTTGCAGTTGAACTAGTTGGTCTCATAAGAGACCAGACTTAATAAACGATTTCTCTCGATTTCAAGTATCTTTACGTCCAGTATACATTGTGTTGGCCGGTGAATTTAGCACTCGTGTAAAATTAGTGATTTGACTATTTTCTTGTATTAGTGTATATTTTAATGTTCCATACAATTTTTATTAAGATAAGCGTAATTTAAATGGCGCTGAAAAACACAAGAAACCTAACTGTACGAGGAGCACCGTAGTCAAGAACTAGGCAAAAACTAACTATGCCGCTCAAAAAGGAAAGTGTAAATATATATTTTGTAATACTGTGGACGAGCACCTGGAAATTTTGTATCACAATAATACAAATATATAGCCTGCTGGTTAGAGGAGACTACTGATTCAGCAACCAGGCTATTTTATAAGCAAAAATAGCGACTCAGTTACGAGTGTTCATTAGAGTAATTTCTGCGACTACCACTCAAAATTAATGCAGCTTTTAAAAATACAAACCAGTCTAAACAAAATGTTCCTCAGACCAGAAAAAATTGCTTAATTACTTTTCACGTTGTAATATCGATTTATATACGTCATCGAACGTTTTGGGGAGTGGGGAAGCGGTTAATAGGAGAATAAGAATTAAGCATTTAGAGATGGAATCAAACGCGCAACGTAGTCATTCCCAATTTGCTTTGGAAAATTATTTAAATTAAAATGCAATGGACTTTTAAAGAAAATTTATTTTAAGAGAATATAATTGGTAATGTAATGAGTAATGTCAACTAATTGTTGTGGATTCAATAAACATTATCTAAGTGAAAAAAATTGTTTTAATGACAGATGTTCCCTCTTTAAATCTCACTTTCTCCACTCTAGCATCGTTCGGTGCTGCCATCTATAGGTATAATACACAAACTCATTTGTTTATATGCATCTAACTTCTTATTGGCTTTGTGTTCTTTGGTGTGAAGTGATTGGTACTTTGAATCTTGTTTCATGTATATGAGCACTATGGGTCATAAAATTGAACTGGTCGGTTGGCATGTAAAAGAAAAATAAATACATGCTGAATTGGAACGAGAAGATGGTTTATGGTAGCCTTTGATAACAGGTCTGTGTTGTAACCTGTAAAGTGTTGTCATTGGGGGATGGTAAATCATACGAGATTTCATTACATCTAGAATGAAACGTCATGCAGCAGAACATGTAAGCAATGCTGAAGTTGCTTTTGCTGCAAGTGTTAAAATAATTGAATTATGCTCATAGAACAAATTCAGTGCTCATACAGTGACCCGAGATTACAATGTAAACGTAACGGCATTTTTATAGTGACATCATCACACACAAAAAAAAAACTGTTTTGCGTTTATGCTCCCCAGACAACTGAGAATGGAATTAAAGCAGTCCAAGTAACAAAAATAACCTTTTAATATAATTATCCAACTAACCGAATCCTTAGACTACACGAAGTAGCATAACTTGTTAGTCGATTATGGATTTTTTTTAATATAATCTGCTGTTCTAGAGACCAAGCGCGGTCCTTCCATAAATCAGGAAAATTGTCCCATTGGGTAATGGAAATTAGTGGACTCGATCACAAAATATCCAGACTGTTATTTCGAGTGTAGTTACATTATTGCCGAGATGATTAACCCAGCAAACTAAAATACTGGAAAAAACTTGCTTTTCATGCTATAAGTATATTCCAGAAGGAAACAAATGACAAACGGCTGTAGCAATCGTAATATAGTAATTACAAGCGGTTAATTCGGGAAAAATTCAACCGGCTGGAATCCTAGCAGGAAGTACCAAATATGAAAGGGACGATTTCTCGCTATTATTGAATAGCTCCGTTTCCACACAAAGTTCACCAGTTGGGATTAAATAATGAAAGGAAATCGCAACCTCAAAGGTTTGGCTATTGAATTAACAGAATATCGACCACATTTCGTCGCTGTTACCAAATTAGTTTGTCCCATGTTATATTTGGTGGAAAATGTGGATAATCCCAATGTCCGTTATCTTCATTCGATCCGGTGTTACACCTTGATCTGATTGGTACACTTCCTTTGTACAAAAGAGGTTGATCAGGGAAAGTATGATGAATCAGTCTTGTTTCGAAATCTATTTAGAAATTATATACTGAATGTTACTAAAACATAAAAGTTCAACTTTTATTATATTCATTATAAGAATATTTCCACTAGATAACTAATGTTTCTTGAAGTTTTGGTAAACTTTATCTTGAGAACGACACCAGTTGTGGCCCAAGTATGTCCGAAACGACCATAGCACTCCCTCAATACGGCACGACACGAGACCCAAGCAATATTCCGAGTATCCTCCACTTTCAGTAGAAAACATGCGAGGTCCCGTAATCACCAGCTGCTGCTTAGTTCTATCCGCAGCTCTACTTTAGTTCTCAGGGGGGAAACTCTCCGCGACTGGACCTTATGTACAGCTAAGAAACACGTTTTCGCTACCTTTCCTTTCCGTAGTGATTTACAGTAAAGTCAGTAAATGACTGAAAAGTTAATGACTTTGTAATTAGAAAGTTTGTTTTTCACTTGGTTAGACTATAATAAATTTAGTTTAATCCTTTATCCAAGTGTGAGCAAACAAAGTTTGCACCTGAAAATATCTTCAGGACTGGGGTAAGGTAGTACAACACCGGAAAACTCGTAGCAAAAGGTGGGCCGAGCTAACATCACTCCTATCTCAGTATCGCCCATAATGCAAAACACATCTCCTTACGGATATCTCCACTCTGGGCATGGCACCCACTGAAGAGACTCCAATAAAAGGGCAAAACTTTTCTGGGTAGTGGCCCTTCTCTTAATACATAAGATTATACATATCTGCAAGGAGATGTTTTGCATTATGAGAGATACTAAGATAGGAGTGATATTAGCTTGGCCCACCTTTGCTTCGAGTTGCCCGGTGTTGTACGCCTTAACCCAGTCCTGACGATGTTTTCAGGTGCAACTTTGTTTGCTCACACTTGGATAAAGGATTAAATTAAATTTATTATTTTAATTAGAAAATTGTGACAATCAGCGAAATTGTGAGAATAGTCAGATTGGAAAAAATATTCTGAACCGGAGACTGAGACACTCAAGAATATACAGTGTAAACTGGTAATTGGAACCGGTTCTTTACATGTTAAGCTGGTATGAAGGAAGCACAGGTAACTAACTACACTGGCATGCGCGACTACCTAAATGATATTCAGTTTACTTTAAAATAGGATAATATCATCTGACAACTAGAATGGATACGAGCGGAAGTTATTCTATAAGTAATTGTATGAAAGGAATCGCAGCAGGAAAATAATTGGCTCTCGTCCGGATCACACTGAAGTAATAAACAAATTAAGGCCACAGTGGAAAAAAGGACAAAATACGCGACGAACTCTTAGATTATGAGGAAGAGAAAAATTTGCAAGAAATGCCGGACGTTGTTTCCTTGCAATGCGATACCGGTAACAGGATACCATACAATGTAATAGATAAGAGAATACGAATCTTGTGGGAGGGTTATCTTCTAACGAAGATTGAAAGATTTGATAACAAAATTGTTATTGCCTACTGGACTTAATACACTGTTAGAAAACTAATCCTTTTAATCTTTAGATTATAATTAAAACCAAGGAATAATCCTTTTATACATCTGCGACGACTTGTTGCTGATAAGATGACCAGCATTTACGAAACCGTGTCTTTACCAGACTGCATGCAACACTGATGAAAACATCTTGAATAATTCGAAAGAAATAGAATTAAGAAAACCTATCGATTTAGAGAATACAGTTGAAGTGAGTCTGAAAGTAACCTTGTTTTTTACTACATAATACGGAGATTAATACTGAAGATTCGTTACAAGTGATCAAGTCAGGAAAGATTCGACCAGTTAATCCTTGGGGAAAATACAAAGATGAAGGGACAGTTTTTCGCCATTTAATAACCCATTTGTTTTCTAAAGGAAAATTTACTACTTGCGACTAATCAGATTTTTCCATGACTGGCTATTGAATTAATAGACAGCATCATCATTTCCAGAATATCGAAGAGATTTCGTAGTAGTTGCGAAGCAATTAGTTTTTTTCCAGATAGCATACTGGTTTGTCCCATGATATACTTTCCGTAAAATGTTGGAATAACCCAAATGTCCATAATTTGTTCACTTATCAACCCAGTGTTACACCTTGGGCAGAGTGGATGAGTGACACATTTTGGAGAGGTTCAGTTTGTGATCGGACTGCTCATTAGAGTCATTTGAACCCCAGAGCGGCTACTCAGCATCATATGAATAAGACTTGTTTTGCTACTGAAGGGCCAGTTCCTCATATTTCGATTTAAAAGATGTATTGAATATACTATGAAATGAATTTCGTCTTATACTCAATGAGATATCACTACCGCCAGATTTCACGGATGTGAAGCCAGGTCTTCTTAACCAAAGGGAAAGCATTTTATCGAGCACGTATTCTAAGTCGGAATAAAATCCAGCAGGATCATATCACGAAATTTTAGTTGAAAAAAAAAATGGAAGTCAGCCAAACTTTCTTTTAATACAAATTGAAAAAACTCGTTAATAATGTAGTTATTCCTTAGAGCATAGATTACTTGTAGGAACAAGTAACTAGGTACTAAGATCAAGGGTAAGTATTAGTGCACCAATCAAAAGATTTTCCATTAACAGACATGTTGCGCGCTAACGGTGCGTGAAAATCCTGTCACGTCTAAGTAATGTAACAATGGTCTTTACACAAAATTTCGTTATAAGAAAAGAAGCAAGTGACTCATTGGAAATGAACAAGAATCCTATGTCACGCAGATCAGATTATCAGTTTAGAGTAGCTTCACGCGACAACAGTACTAGAGCTCATTTTTCGCAAGATAATCTTTCGAGTTTATCAGCATCATAGGGTTAATACATGCATCGTATAATTTGTGCTGTACTTAAAATGTTTGTACTGCAGGTTTTAATGAACTGATAAAGAAATTCAAGAAGAGGAAGATTGGTTAATGCAGTTATTGGAGCCAACGTTTGGCAGTCATTCGAGGGGAGCCATTAAATATATTAGCTTACATCGTGACTTGATTGCAGCTGCTTTTGTCTCTTCATCTCTACAGTCGAAGACAAAAAGGAACGAGAAATAGTTACCGTTTCTGGAAAGCCTGAATGTGAGAAAATAAGCATTGTATTCATATAATGAATACAAGAAAGAGTTTTATATTAGGTAAGAATGTCCTATTACTGTGCATGAATGACAGTTTGTCACAAAACTTCAAAAATCCTTGGTTATTTTATGAGTGTTTCAAAGACTTCTTTTTAGAACAGCATAAAAGGAAAGGGTTCTGAATATAATCAGGGCATCACGAAATTTGCGTTCTTATTCTGGTGGGCATGAGGTAGGATCGAAATCACAATAAGATACAAAACACTTGATCACATTTAATGTGAAACTGGAGGGATTCCTGACATTGGCAAAACGAAAATACTGTAAATGCAGGAACTTAATACCGTGGAAAGGCAAAAGGGCTAGATAATCTAAAAAACTTCTAGAAAACTAAATGAATTTCCTGAAATATCACACTTTCTTTCAATCTATGGTTTTCAGTTACTGTGGTAAATGAAGTAGCGTAATTAGCAATTATTCTGTAGAATTCAGTAACTACGTTCTGGGAAGTTTAGTCCTATACCTAAAATAAAACTTTACTGCGTTGGGTCTCGACAGTATTGGAAATTTAAAATTCACGTCCGTAATTCAAGTGTTAGCTTAATCAAAGTAAAAGAAGTGACAAAA